>NW_012101367.1:371190-419629 GCF_000951045.1 Mandrillus leucophaeus
ATTTGTTTCTCTTGCCCGATTGCCCTGGCCAGAACTTCCAACACTATGTTGAATAGGAGTGGTGAGAGAGGGCATCCCTGTCTTGTGCCAGTTTTCAAAAGGAATGCTTCCAGTTTTTGCCCATTCTCCATGATACTGGCTGTGGGTCGTCATAAATAGTTCTTTTTATTTTAAGAGCTACCTTCCATCAATATGTAGTTTATTGAGAGTTTTTAGTATGAAGGGCTGTTGAATTTTATTGAAGGCCTTTTCTCCATCTACTGAGATAATCATGTGGTTTTTGTCTTTGGTTCTATTTATGTGATGGATTACGCTTATTGATTTGTGTATATTGAACCAGACTTGCAGCCCAGGGATGAAGTCAGCTTGATCTTGGTGGATAAACTTTTTGATGTGCTGCTGGATTTGGTTTGCCAGTATTTTACTGAGGATTTTTGCATTGACGTTCATCAGGGATATTGGTCTAAAATTCTTTTGTTGTTGTTATTGTGTCTCTGTCAGACTTTGGTATCAGGATGATGCTGGCCTCATAAAATGAGTTAGGGAGGATTCCCTCTTTTTCTATTGATTAGAATTGTTTCAGAAGGAATGGTACCAGCTCCTCTTTGTATCTTCGGTAGAATTCGGCTGTGAATCCATCTGGTCCTGGACTTTTTTTGGTTGGTAGGCTAATAATTATTGCCTCAATTTCAGAGCCTGTTATTGGTCTATTCAGAGGTTCAAATTCTCCCTGGTTTAATCTTGAGAGGCTGTATGTGTCCAGGAATTTATCCATTTCTTCTACATTCTCTAGTTTATTTGCATAGAGTTGTGTATAGTATTCTCTGATGGTAGTTTGTATTTCTGTGGAATCGGTAGTGATATCCCCCTTATCATATTTTATTGCATCTATTTGATTCTTCTCTCTTTTCTTCTTTCTTAGTCTTGCTAGCAGTCTAGCAATTTTTTTGATCTTTTCAAAAACCAGCTCCTGGATTCATAGATTTTTTGAAGCTTACATATAGCTATTTTATTAGAATAAGTTACTGGTTCCTTGTTTTGTTCATTTGAGGAGAACATGGTTTCTGTTTGCTATTGTTTCTTGTGGATGTATGTCTGTGTCTTTGCATTGAAGTATTGGTTATGCATTCCAAACTTCCTTGTCTGGCTTGTTTAGGTTTTACTGGATGTATTTGCTTAGAGGTTCTTTATTGTCAAGTCATTGCTTCCTTTTCAGTTCTAGACGGCACCTTAATCTCAGGTTCACCTCAGCTCTAATAAACAATCCGAGTTCTGCCCTTTGCTAATGGGAGAGGTCCAAAAGGGGATGTACCAGCAATGTAGGAATGCTAGTTAGGGGATCATGCCCAGGGAGCATGTGGGACAAACTTCCTACAGTGTTGTGCTGCTGAATAGCCACTCTGATTTGGCATCTCCTCTGGCCCTGAGTCACACAGCAGAGTTTCCAGGGCTGGGGATGGTAGACATTACTAAGCTCCTTTTGAAATGTCTGCCCACCAATACTTCACCAGGGTTTGAATCATTTTATCAACTCCATGGTAAGTAAAAGAATGAAAAGCTCAGAAGAATGGCAACTTTAGGGATTCAGGAAGTACTAAACAGCTATCTGGGTGCCCCAGAACCCCTCAAGGATTTCACATTCTGTATTAATCCAATCTTGTTTTTTTTTTTTTTTTTTTTTTTTTTGTTGTTTTTTCCATTTCTAAGGCATATTTTTACCATTCTTGTAAGTTCCGAATTTTTTTTTTATGTCCTTTGGATGGATTTCACTCAAGATGCATAGTTTATTAGTTGAGACAGTTTTGAAGTTTTTTTGTTTTTTGTTTGTTTGTTTTTTTGGTGGCAGCTTTAGCATGAAAATCAGCCATGTAATTTCCCTGATATTCAGGGTCTCTTTTATAAGTAGAAGTTTTAATTTTTATGATAGCTACTTATGAAGGCAGCAATAATGCAGAGATTAACAACCTGAGACCCATTTTTATAAGCATATCATTTGACGTTAAGGATCCCCTCTGTTTCTACAACACACTAAAATCACCGACTACTGAAAAAGTATACCTGGCATCAGTCTAGATATTTTCAGTCTTATCTTTTGCTGTTTTACAATCTCAAGTGAGGGCAAATAATTCTGCAGATTAGGCTGAATTAAATTGGGGAGATCTCCTTTTTATCATAGTTCATGTTGGATTGTAACAGCATGACCAGCTTAGTATTTTCCTTCAAAATTTTTGGCATAGGAAACATCAGCATAGAGCACCAGCTCTAGATTGGTGAATAGAATTTCTTGTAAATCCAATCTCGGTGTCAAATTTTGGGAAATCAGCTTAACGCAATTATAAGTCTCTGTTTTGTTGGGTAAAGGTAAGATGGTAGCAGAGTTTAAAGAAAGAATTGCAGCAAAGAATATGCAGATTTGAAGGTGATAGGAGCAGAATCACATAAAATGTTATCCTGCTGGCTGAGAAATGCTGGGTACATTCAGGATTTAGCAAGCTTTCTACAGCATGTGAAAGGTGTAGGCATAAGTTATTGCCTTGAACAAGTTCTGAGAAAGATTGTATAATTTGGCACCTGCAACTACTGCCTTTAAACAATTTGGATGTGCTATAACCACCAGACATAACTGTACACTATACTAGTCTATGGTCCTATTTTGTCCTACAAGTTTTTGAGTGAGAACCTCTAGAGTCTGATTGTTTCATTCATGAATAAACAATGTGAATGGTTTATAAAACTTGGAGAGTCATAACACAGGAGGATTTTGCAAAACCTGTTTTAGTTCAGTAAGGGCCTCCTATTATTTTGCTTTCCACAGAAAAGGGTCCTGATTGCTATTTTTAGTTAGTTCATAGAGTGGAGAGGCCAATGTTGTGACCCGGTCCATCGTGAAAGTCTGAGGAATCCTCTGAGTTGCCTTTTACTCACAGGTCTAGAATAATTTTGAAGAGTATTTATTTTTTTCTGGAGACAGAAAGATTACTTTTCCAGAGAAGTTGTGACCTAGATAATGTGCCACTTCTTGTGAGAATTGAAGCTTATCTCAAGAGGTCTTATGGCCCTTATAAGCTGGTTGTTATAATACATATATTTGGTCAATTTGTACATCCTCTTTAGATGAAGAACAAAGAAGCAAATCACCTACATATTGAATCAAGGTAGAATGTCTGGGAAACTGCAGTGTTCAAATCTTGATATAAAATTTGTGAGAAATATGAAGGAGCGTTGATTAATCCTTAAGGTGTTGCTGTCAAAGTACGTTGTTGATTTTTCCAAGTGAAAATATACAAATACTAACACTCTTTTTGTCTACAGGAATGCTAAAATATATATACAAAGTATAAGTTTACTACTGTGAACCACTCAGTTTCAGTTCATTCCTTTGACAGCAAAGCGTTTGAATTTGTTCTGGGAATTTTTTTTTTTTTTTTTTTTTTTTTTTAGACAGAGTCTCACTCTGTCGCCCTGGCTGGAGTGCAGTGGCACCATCTCAGCTCACTGCAAGCTCCGCCTCCCAGGTGCACTCCATTCTCCTGCCTCAGCCTCCGGAGCAGCTGGGACTGTAGACGCTCGCCACCATGCCCGACTAATTATGTTTTTGTATTTTTAGTAGAGACATGGTTTCACCGTTAGCCAGGATGGTTTCTATCTCCTGACCTCGTGATCCACCCATCTCGGCCTCCCAAAGTGCTGGGATTACAGGCGTGAGACACAGCGCCTGCCCGGGAATCTTGATATATAATTTTATATATAGCTCTAAGGCCCTGTACAAATCTCCATCCCTCTCCAGGGGTTTCTTGACAGGTGAGATAAGGTCACAAGGACTAGTACACAAAATAATTACTCCTTGATTTATTAGGTCCTCTACTCTTAGAGTGAGTCCTTGTGTTGCTTCAGGTTTCAGAGGGTATTGGGGTAACTTACAAAGCAGTTTAGGCTGAGCACAGTGGCTCATGCCTGTAATCCCAGCACTTTGGGAGGCCGAGGTGGGAAGATCACCTGAGGTCAAGAGTTTGAGACCAGCCTGGCCAACATGGTGAAACCCCATCTCTACTAAAAGTACAAAAATTAGCCTGGCATGGTAGTGCACAACTGTAATTCCAGCTACCCAGGAGGCTGAGGCAGGAAAATCACGAACTCGGGAGGCAGAGGTTGCAGTGAGTCGAGATCACACCACTGCACTCAAGCCTGGGTGACCGAGTGAGACTTCGTCTCATAAAAGAAAAAAAAGAAAAAGAAAAGAAAGCAATTTAAAAAGGCCCAATCACAATTTTAGTGAATTTGATGTGTTTGATCTTTCCGACATCTGTAGAGAAGAAGCCCATAGAGTATCAGGAATTTCAGAAAGATGTATATCTATACTTTTATGGAACTTAATAGTTTCCTTAGGATAGTCAATTTGGGCCACAATGTTTTATTGTCTGATAAATCTTAGATAGATCATTTCTTAGATAAATCATTTAGATAAATCAGATTATCTAAGATGATAAATTTAGATAAATCAGATTATCTAAGATGATCACCTTAGAAAAATCATTTCTCTGGAGGATAATTTTATTGAGCCTCCAATTAGGAAAACAGATCTTTATCTAGGAGATTCAGAGGAGCAGTATCACATACAAGGAAGGCATGATTCTTAGAAAAAGGGTCAAGGGTGACAGCTGAAAATTCTGTTAAAGGAACCCTTTGAACTTGATTTGAAACTCCTGCCATTGAGATAACTTTTATTATCCTGAGAAAGTTCTTGATATATCATGGTGGACTCTAAAGTAGAAAGAGTCGTTCTGGTGTCACAGTACAAATTTCTTCATTTAAGTTTGGTTTCTCCTCATTGATTTAAAGGAATTATTGGAAGTAGCTTACTGGGCAATTCCTTGGAACCCTTTAAACATTAAGAGTTGTTAAAAGGATGTGGGGGTTGTTCCAATTTCCCCTTATTTAGCAATGGGCAGTCTTTCTGCCAATGCCCCTTCTACTTCCAGTAACCATAAGCATCTTTATCAATGGAGGCAAAATTGGGAATAAGATTTTTTAGAGACAGGCCAAATTCCCTGCAACTGTTGTAATTGTAGCGTCATTAGTTTGTTTACCTGATGGCTTCTTTTTCTTGTCTAATATCCCTTCAACATGCTCTGCTAGATATTGCAGTTCTGTGAGAGTTACCTCTCATTTTAGTTTAGGAACAAAATGGGCTGGTATAGCCACTTTATCATCCTGGCCTTTAAAGCCAGTATTATGTGAAAACTGTCTACACATGGGCATGATAGTCTGCAGCAGATTCATTTCTTTATAAGGTTAAATTATGGTCCAGCCTATTCTCATTGGAAGTGCTTCAGGAATAGCATCTAACAGTTGTTGGCCCATTTTTTGTGTCCATCTGCATTTCCTATTTAAAAGCATGCTTAGCAGGATCCTCAGTACATCCAGATGGATTATCCCAATGGGATTTTTCTAGACATTTTCAGTTATCTCTTGTGCATACTATCACATGGACAAATTGGTACAAATTAAAACCATGAATTATAGACTCCTTAAAAATTTTTAAATTCTTCTATAAATTTGGTTGTATGTTTTTAGTATCACAAAATCTTTTATGATGGCTCAGAGTTCTGTGTAAGACCAAGGTTTAAATTCAGCTGTAACAGGTACTCCTGGCTCATTTGAGTGTCTAATTTTTTAAAGGAAGCTGGTATGAAGAGGTTTAGGTGGAAAAGCCAAGACATTAAAGGGGTTAGTAGGTTCAGAAAAATCAGTTACTGGAGGATAAAATGAAGCAGAGGGATTCACAGAAGGGTCTATAGAGTCAGGCTGAGTTTTAGCTTTTAAATTATTATTTGCACACTGATAGAGATTATTTTGGAGAGGTTATTGTGAGTCATTCTGTCTTTTAAAAGCTTCTGCATACCAGTCCAAGACTGCATTCAGTTGTCTTTGAGAGGTTCTGGGTCATTTCTTTTCAAGAGTGCTTTCAGAATGAACTATTTTGTGTAAGTTGAAGGTTGCCCAAAGCGGCCACTGCAGCCTCACATTGTCCTTTATAAAGTTCACCTTTTCACACACAAAAACACACAAGATCCTGATCCATAGCTGCTAAAAATATAGGAAGCAGGGGGTTCAGACAGATGTAGGGAAGGGATTATCGACCAGGTGGAATGTATCTTTGCCTTGGATTTCCTAAAATGAATGTATCTATAGGGAACCTTGTACTTGTACTGCTGTCCAGAAACCCAGTGGAATGGCAGGTTGTCTCCTGTTACAGACACAGGGAATAATGGGTTTTCTCCTCTTGCAGATGGAAGGATGACTTATCAAGAAGCTTTCACACAGCACAGGTGTGCACAACAAAGTTGAAGAGCTTGAAATGCAGAGAGTACATCTTGGATCTGAGAGAACCTTTGAGCTCCATGTTTAGCAAGAAAGCAGTGAGTGCCATGTGCTCTGTGGTACTGGCATCAGGTTACTCTCCTGTCTTGGAGCTTATCAACGATCTACTTTACATCTCATATTTGATACCGAAAACTGCTAAAAATAAAATCAGATCAAGTAAAACAGGAATATAGGAGTTTGTTGTGCCTACGGCATCGGGTTACTCACCTGCCTTGGAGCTTATCAAAGATCTACTTTACATCTCATATTTGACACCAGAAACTGTTAAAAACAAAATCAGATCAAGTAAAACAGGAATATAGGAGTTTATTGTGCCTACCAAAGAACATTTAAAAAACCAGGAGATTTCAAACTGAACAGGTTAAGAAGCTCATCTCACAAGTGTAAACAGCACAGCTTATAAAGCATCAGTGACAAAGTACATTGAACTCTATTGTAATTGGCTACTACAAATTTGTATCCCTTTTAGGGCACATACAGCTACAGAAGCTTATTTTTCTGTAGCTGATTGACTCAACTTTATCATATTGACGTGGAAGAAAGGCTTATGGTTTGTTTATGGTTAGAGCTTGCATTTCAGAGAGATCAACATAGCTTACATTTTGTTATGGCTATGGTTGGTTGTTCTGAGAATATATCCAAACTGTGGCCTCCCTTTTGAATTCTTTTAACATCCCTTAACAATGAGATGCCATGCAGAGAGAGAAAGAGAGAGGCCAAGGAGCAGTGAGGTGCCAGATTTGTGAGAGACCTTTCTTGGAGCTTTCAGGCAAGGAAAGACTCCAGCTGAGTACCACACAGTGATCCAGTTGATGCCACTTGGAGCAGAAAAACAGCCCAGCTAAGCTCTACCCAAACTTCTGGCCCACATAACTGTGAGGTATAATAAAATAGCTGTTGTTGTAAGCCACTAAGTTTTGGGGTAACATATGTTACCACAATAAATAATCCAAACATTCTCCTCTAAACTTAGATTGTCGATAGGATTAATGTGACAAGTAATAACTTATAGCCTTGTGACTTGACCTCCACTGTTGGCTTAAATTTCAATTTAAATATTTTATTGTTATTCAATTTGTCATGTGAGTATATCTTCCGTCCCAGTGAGATTACAATTCCTTTTTAGTACCTACATATAGTCTTATATATAATAATTTTGGTGAACTCTGCTTTCATTCTTTAGCAAATTAACATAGGTAAAATTTACCTTTTTTAGCTAAAATTTGTGTTGTGTTTGTATAATGCTACAAACATCTTTATTTGTTGTTCCTTTTAGTATATGTGCCATCATTGAATAAAAGTGAGTGACAAGGTGCTGGGAAAATGTGGAAATGAGAGTGGGAATGTGAATGTAGGGTATCTCTTATTAAAAAATAATATTTGATTAAACATCACTAGAGAAAAACATATGTTAGCCACTGAGTGGTATATAAAGTAATAAAATAAAGGTGAGAATTTACAAATGATCCATTAGTAGAAAACAAACAATCAAACAAAAAACCAAAAATGCAAACGCAAGTCCTGGGATAGTGTAGTTAAAGTCTGTGATGACCCCCAAGATTACTGACCCTGGCATCATAGCTTATATAATTCATTCCCCTTGAGCATGGACAGGCCTGTGAATATGTTGGGGTAGTCACCCCTTGATTAGGTTATATTTGATGAGACTTCATTTTAACCAACTGGATGGAGAAATTCCTAGTGAGAGAGATGCCCTCATGCTTGTCTGGAAGAAGTAAATAGCCACATTGTGAAATGCCTATGAAAAGGGATAATCTTCAAAAGCTGAGCACCTCAGTTCTACAACCCCAAGGAACTGAATTCTGCCAACAACTAATGAACTTAGAAGAGGCCCCCAAGGTCTCAGATGAGGTCACAGCCTGAGCTAACACCTTGATTGCAGTCTGTTGAGACTCAAGCATAACACCCTGTAACTGTGCCTGAACTCTTTACTCATAAAATCTGTCAGATCATAAATTTCTGTTGTCTTAAGCCACTAAGTTAGTGATAATTTGTTACACAGCAATAGAAAACTAACAGAGTGTGATTCTACTTATACTGTAAAAAAAATATGGTTCTATACTTGAACAAGGTCAAGAATGAGTGTGGAAGGAAAAGAAGAAACCAGGTTCCTTGATAACATCATTGAACTGAGCCACCATCCCTGAGATGCTTACTTCCAGGCCTTCTGTAAAACAATAATAATAATACCAGTAACTGTTAGTTACAGCACTGTTATTTGGATTTTTGAATAATGGACAACTGAATGCATTCCTATTTGCTCTAGGACATTCTGTGGCCTGCCTTAATTTAAATAAATATAAAGCTTTGTGCTATGCCTTAGAATTGCCATTTGAAGTCCCCACACAGAATTCTTTTTCTACCTTCTAGCATTAATGGCTCATCCCTGCTATGAGGATAATGTCCAGTATCTAAGGTCTTTCGTTATGTGGGCCTTAAATAACTATTTAACTTACCTTTCAACAATCTTCCTGCACCCAAACTCGAATTATCAAGAGATACTTGAAGTTCCTCCAAAGTTGGCTACCCTATGTACCTCATTGATTTTGCCTCTGATTATTTTATTTTTCATCTTCTTTTTTACATGCTTGACATAGCTTTGCCTAAAGCTCTGATGACTAGTTCTCAGTTCAATTCCCTTGCACCCTTCTCTTTGGAAAGCTTTTCTGATTGTCCTTCTTCAAGAGCTTCTTCTCTGGGTTCCCCAGCATCTTGCGTACATCCTTATCCCAGCTTTTAACCCATTATGCTATAATCATTTTTATCTCTATCAATTAACCCCCAAATGCTGAGGCAGTGTCTGGGTTACCTTTGTGTCCTATGTGCCATGGTATTCAGCACAGAGCTGTCATTCCATAGTTATTTCTTACACAGAAGGAAAGAATGAAATTCAAAAGCCCACAAACAGGTATACTTTGAGAAGCAACCACCTCCTGGAGTATCTTTCGTCGAGCTTCCTTCCCTAGGGATAACAGTTATCAGTTGAACCTTCTTCTAGAGATCTTCCAAATCTATGCATACATTTCTGTTTTACTTTCCTTTCTCGACAGATGGCAGCATTCTGTGATCACTGCCCCACACCCAGCTTTTCTACTTTTAACAATATGTCTACTGATTCACATATAGAGCATTCCTCTTTATACAGCTAAATATTACTCCATTCTGTGGATGTTCAACCATGTATTAATCAGTTCTCAATTGACTACATTAACGTCAACACTCACCACTTACAAATAATTCAAAAATTATTATTGTATATTGTATATATTGTATATATCTTTACTGGTTCATACGAATGCATATGTAGAATATAATTGTAGCAATATTTCTTTGTCAAAAGATTTTTTTTTTTTTGAGACGGTTCCTCGCTCTGTCGCCCAAGCTGGAATGCAGTGGCGTAATCTCGGCTGACTGCAAGCTCCGCCTCCCGGGTTCACGCCACTCTCCTGCCTCAGCCTCCCGCGTAGCTGGGACTACAGGCGCCCGCCAACACACCCAGCTAATTTTTTCTCTTTTTAGTAGAGATGGGGTTTCACTGTGTTAGCCAAGATGGTCTCAATCTCCTGACCTCATGATCCGCCCGCGTTGGCCTCCCAAAGGGGGATTACAGGCGTGAGCCACCGCACCCGGCCTGTGCTATATGTTTTCATAGATATTGCCACATCATTTTCCTTCAACACTGTAACTTATTTGCATTCTCACCAATGAAAGGGTTTGTTTTCCTATACTAATGACTATAGATCAAATTTTTACTCTTTGTCAATGTGACAGATGAAAAATGGCATGAATTTACAGTTTACTTTGTGTTTGTTTTATTATGAGCCAGGGTGAGCACTTTTTATGTATTAAAATGTGATGTAAAATCTTGCTGCAATCAACAAATCCAGTCTGGCTAGTTCAGCCAGAAATACAATATCTTAAAAAGTAATTAGACACTACTTGAGACTGTGGAGAAAACAAACTCAAGGATAAACTTTCGGGAACACAAAAAACCATGCAATAAATGGCCTGACATGGATACTACTGGGGCTTCTTTCATTACACATGAAATGCCAGGTCTTAGTGCTCCTACATTCACTATTGCTCCATCACTGACACTACCTGTGATCAGGTACTTGCCCTTGCAATTCCTCCTGCCACCTACTCTAGCAAAATGGGAACACTGTTTTGCTCATCTCTAAATCAGTCTCATAGAGGTGTGTCTGTCGGTTGAAGTCTAGGTCACCTGCCTGAGTGCTAGCTGCAAGAGAGGCTGGGTATTTGAGTTCTGGTTTTGGTTGGAAAGGCAGGATTCATGATGTTAACATTTCCTCCAAAATGCAAATGTTTTTCAAAATATGAAAAGAAGCCCTGAACATGTCATATATCATCTCCAGAACTCCACATCATTCTTCATAGTCAATCTTCGAAACAAAAGCAGATGTTCCCCCAACGTAGTACACCTTCCACTCATTTCCAATGCAAACTTTCCCATCCCCAGCATCCCCCAGAAAGGGATGTGTCTCGTGTCTCTAACTTGTACAGGTGCATTCTAAGATCCTGGGAGATGTTAGTAATATGTTTATTTCCCATATGCTTTTGTAAAATTTGCCGAAATAAACTACTTTAACTGAAATTGCTTAATACTACTATTTATTTCTACTCCAAATTTTTCATTACACTTAGTCACATGTCAGAAGGTGTGCTAAGAGGAAGTTAAGAGTACATTTGTCAGAGATTTTTTATAATATAGTTTGTGTTTTGCAGCCACTTCTGTGTAGAGACAGGTTATTGCTAACCATCACAGGGTAGAAATGGCTTCAAGGTGTACAGAACTTCCACTGTGTAACTCACTCAGCACTGGGATTGAGTATTGCAACATAAAGGTGCAGTGTCATAAACCTGGTCCTGATATCCTGGTGTCACTTGCCACCAGAAGTAAGTACGGAGTGCAGGAGATACCAGGTTACAAATGTATGGAGCCAGGAGCTGGTTCATCAAAAATTCTTCCTATCATCAGACCAGTTAAATTTAAGGGAAAGTTTCAATTCTCATCCACATTTAAACAGAACTGAAGTTTGTCCTATCAGGGATATATTTTACAATACGACATATACAATTACAAATGAAACATAAGTTATTTTTTCTTTTATGATGGTAATTGTGTGAATTACAATACATCAGAAATGGAAGGTTAGTGGGAAGAACTAGAGCACCTGCCACACTGCAGCTGGTTTTGGCAGCATACTCGACACTTACAGTCTTCCGTTTCTTCTGTCGGGGCTCAGAAACTAGTACCCTAGAATACAGCACTTTGACATGCTGAACTGGAAAAGAAATCTCTCGAGCTCTCTCTGGCCTTCCTTGCCCTTGCCCTCCTGTCTCTCAATCCTTCCCAAAGCATAGGAAAAAGTTGTTCTCTGAAGATCCCTTATCTGCCTAAAGTTCGAACTTGCCAAAAAAAAAACAAAAAAAAACAAAAAAAACAAAAACTACTTTTGGTTTCTTCCCTGAGTTTTCATTAGCTAAATTCACATCACAGAAAGACAGACTAAAGTCTTTAAACACATCTGGACAGATTTTTGTCACAAAGCATTTTCTGCTCTATGGGCCCAGTAGATTTCATCCCAGGCCATTGTATGTTCTTTATGCCCATTAAATTCCCCTAAAAATTATTTTCTACCCCTTTAATACCATCCACACTTCTCCATCTCACTCTCCTCTTAAAAAAAAAAAAAAAAAAAAAGATATAGAAACTTCTATACCCCACGGAAATACTGGTCAATCACTGTATAATTCTCCCCTGTACATGCTAATTATATGCCATTTTCCTAGTAATCTGGATTTTATAAATTAATTTTTTTAGCAAAAATTCAAAGGGCAAAGGGAAAGTTTTCTCTTCATTTCTACACAACTATCTAACCTGCTTTAACCTATCTGGCTTCAGTTTCTTACTTGGATGCATAATACAGACCCTCATTCCAGAGGAACTAGAGCTCCTGACCACTGTGCTCTTCTCAGTCCCTTTACTGTGTGTGGATCATCTGAGTGCCAGCCTTGCCAAGATGCTGACTCCTTTTCTTGTTTTCCATTTCTTTGTGATGATGAGGACAAAGTACTCAAGTGGCAGTGATGCCTCAATGTTAATGAGACTCTTTCTGTTTTCTCTAGTGGAAGTATTTTCTCCTTAAGAACCAGGAACTTTAATTCCACAGAAGCCTGAGTTGCAAGGATAGGAAACAGGAATTCTCTAATTTCCACTGCTTAGTTCCTGGGTTCATATAAATTTGTTGTTTCAAAGTATGCACTGTATTGCAAGATGGCCTTCTATTCTCTCAAAGTCCTGTTTCTGAATTGTCACTTCAGCCATGTCTTCATAGGCAGCTTTGTACCTCCATCAAACTGACAACTTCTGGATGCTGAAAATGTCATATGACCAGTGGACCCCATAGTCATATGCCCACTCTTACGCTTCCTTTGCTAGAAAATGAATCCCTTGGTCTGTCACAATGTTGTGCGGGACTCTAAGTCAATGCATCAAGCATGTTGTAAGCCATGGGTGAGACGTGCAGGCTGAGATTCTGCAACCTGGAAAGACAAACCTTCATAAAAAATACATGCCTATTTCTGTTAAATGAATTACTGTGCTTCCCAAGGGTTGAAAGGGTCAAAGTGAACAAGCTAGTTAGCTCCATCAGAAATGCAGCACTGGCCTCTACTATTGACAATTTGGAAATTCAGCATCAGCCAAAACTAGATCATCTTTGGTGTTGTAGGTTGAACTGTTTCTTGCCAAAATTGATAGGTTGAAGTCCTACCTTCAGGAACTCTGAATATGATCTTATTTAAAATCAGGATTGTTGCAGATATAGCTAAGATGAGGTTATACTGGAGAAAGGTGGGCTCCTAATCCAATAAGGCTGTTGTCCTTATAAAAAAAAAAAAGAATACTATATGAATGAAAAGACAGAGAAACAAGGAGAGTGACGATGATGTGACGCCTTCAGAACTGTGAGACAATACATTTCTGCTGTGAGAGCCACCCAGTTTGTAGCACTTTGTTGCAGCACACTAAGGAAACTAATATACTTGGCAAGTAGAAACTCATGCTGTTAACATTCGTAGCTTCCATCTCTGCCACCATGTTTATTCATTTCAAATGAACATTGTCCCAACACTGAGCCTACCCACCTGATGTCAACTGGCTGAGTGGGCATTAACATGAAGTACAAAGACTTCACACTGTGAGCCCATTCAGAAACGTTCATCCTCAGGCATTTTCCTGATACCTCCTTTTTCTCAAATATTCAGTGTTTTCTATTCCAGGTTCCTGACAAATTGACCAAGCTATTTCCACTGTCTGTAAGTCTGTTCATATGCTAATCTTGGGTTCCTTCTTTCTCCTTAAAGTTGGATGATCAAGTGAACCTCCTGAGGCTCTGCCCATTGGGAGTATTTCTCCCCACCACTGACTTACAAGTTCATCTCTGAGTGGGCCTGAGTGCAGTTGCCATCCAGGAAGCAAGCTCAGATTTATCCCTCCTCCACTGGCTAGTTATTTGGGCTTCTCAACATAACCATAATGAGTGCTGAGAGAGGTACTGATGCAAATGTGGTAGGTGCCATGAGCTCAGTCTATCTTCTCATTCAGCTTATTGGGCCCTCTGACTCTGCTTATGCACCATCCTAGATACATCACTTCCATCCTCATTGCTGCTGGTTCTGCTCAACCTTAACACTTTGTGAGTCTTACTGTACTAGTGGACTACTCTGGCCTTATAGTCTTTTACTATCCACCATCCAGAACTCCACTGGAAAAAAAAGAAGCTCTTTTTTGAAAAGTATGTAATCCCTTGGTGCAGATAACATGGCATTGCTCCAGTTCCCAAAATGTCAGCTATGTTTTTCCTGTTTGGTCTTGCCTTAAACCCCATATAGCAACTTTTCCTACCAATAATACCTCTAATATCATAGGTTCTGCTCAGTTTTATGGTCCAAGCAGCATGGCAGCCCATGAGTCTGCCTGGATATGTTGTAGAGACCTTTCCTGTTCTGGAAAGTATTTCATGTCAACTACTCTACGAGTCAGAGAATTATTCACAGCTATGGAAAATGCTGAACCAAGACCTGAAAGGAACTACCAGACCTGCGCTTACTTCTGCATAGTGGATAATGAAGAATAAATGCTTATTTTATTTCAGAAGGGTAATTCTAGCAGGCCATAGATACTGGAGACTTAGAAATCAAACTGAAGTGATGAGCCCCTGAATCTCCATAGGATTTATTTCTCACCCTCTGGAGTATAAATGTCTTACCACAGACCTTAATACACTAGCGGCTTCTTGCACATGCAATCTGATTAGCATGGTGTCACTGATATAGACATTGATATAGACCCATGTGATAGTCATGGTGTCATTGAAATAGACATTGATATAGACCCATGTGATATTCTGCAGGAGTTTGAGCTAGTCTGGGTATCTTCAGAATATATAATGACAGAAGGGAGAGAGGACAAACCTAGACTCAAGGTAAGATAGGAAAAGTACTGTTGTCTATTCCAAGTAAATATAAACTATTTCTGATTTTTTTTTATAAGGAGGGAAAAAGATGTATTAGCTAGGTCCTGGAATTCATATGTTGAAGCTTAATCCCGGTACCTTTCAATATGGCCATACTTGGAGATAGGGCCTTTAAAAGGTAATTAAGGCTAAATGAAGCCATAAGGTTAAATGAAGCCATAATGACACAAAATATATATCTATTATGCCTTCATAAAAACAGGAAGAGACACCAAGGATGTGCACATACAGAGAAAAGTCCACGTGAGAACACAAAGAGAAGGTGGTCATCCGCAGACCAAGGAGAAACCAAACCTGCCGAAATCTTGATCTTGGATTTCCAGCCTCCAAAAATGTAAAATAAATAAATTTTTATGTTCTTTAAGCCACTCCTTCTGTGATATTTTGTTATGGCAGCTTCAGCAGACTAGCACAAAATATTCCTGAAGCTGTGTTAATCTACTCTAGCAGGGGTATCACATCTGGCATAGCAGTTGCAACTAGGGCTACTGCTTAATTAAGTTTGCAATATTGCACTGTCGTAGTACAGGAATTCTATATATATATTTGCGGGTGGGAAGGGTGGGCAGACTGGTGAGTTAAATGGGATATAGGCATTTAAGAATGGCAGTAATTCCTGTAATTCCTGTATGACCTGGAGACATAATATTAGTTTTGATTAACTATCTTGGTTGAGATAGGGGAATTTTCAGAAGTTTCCACTTAGCCTTCCCTATTATAACAACTCTTGTTCTGGAGTCTAAGAATCTAACATATATATTATGCCAAAACCAAATATGTTTATTTTAATTTTGCAATCAGAGACTAGATGAGTGATTGCCAAATGGGTCTCCAGACCCAAGGAACCCCGGTGAGGCAAATTTGGACCAGGACTTTATTTATTACACAATTTTAAATAATAATTCCTAGGCAAAAGGTCTTGAGTTTAACTGGGGTAATTTCCTTTAGCCTCCTGGTTACCCATCCTTGATTTCTTTTTATTGTACAGTTGAATACCCTTGTTGACTGCCTATTTATTTTGTTCTAAGGGTGTTATGTTCTAACTATTTCCATAGACCTCTGTGGGTCAAGACCCTTGGTTGCCCCTCTAAGCTTTTCATTCCTTACAGTAATTGTGTCCATTTAGCTTATCTTGGTTAAGTGCCATAATCCATCTAGCCTCTATTATTTCAAATTACCACTGTTATTATCAATTAGCCTAGTTCTGTAACAACCTCTCTTACTTTGTTAGGGAGGAGAGCCACCACTGAAAACTTTACTGATGCTGTTTCTCCTCTCCCCAGCACATTTCAATTGCTACCATAAATGGTATCCTTGGAGCCCTCCCAAGGAACAATTGGAAAACTGTGGGTTTTTCTGGCTGTCACTAATATTTGATTCTAGCACACCTAAACCTCTGAAACTTTTATTTTTTTCCACTACCAGTTATGGTAATTTATGCATGGGGCATATTTCATATTTCTAGGGACTATCCTGTTAGTGAATTTGCACCATCTTACAACCTTGTGTTCTCCCACTCGACATCCGTATCAAGAATTCTCAGAATCCACCCTCATGTGTGCTTCTGCAGCCATATGCTGGAAATGTCACTTGGTAGTGCAATACACTTGCATCTTGCTTGAGAGCTCATGCTTGATCATGTCTATTTTATCTCCAATTCATGAAAGCATGCTGCAGAACATGCATGATTTTATGACTTGATAGTTCAGATGATACTGTGTTCATGATGGGTTCAGCCTCACTCAAACCTGGTGTTTACTGAATACCTATATGTGTGTGTGTTGTCACGCAAGTGAAAAGAGGCTCAATGATTTTTATGTTTGTATCTTGGTGAAAAGCAATGACATTGTAGCATGTTTTCTTTATTTTGGTGAAGAAAGTCCAACATATCCCAGGCTATGGTTGGCATGAAGCTCCTAAAGTTTGACTGAGGTGAAGCCACTTGTATTTAGGGAAGAGGTTATTTATCTTCTATCCTCTGGTGTGAATACTTTTACGACAGCATTTAGATTACCTACTACTTTCAGCTCACCAGATTCTAGCAGCATAATGTAATTAGTATAGTAATCTAGTGCAAGTCCTATTACAGTGATCCAAATTGTTACTCCTTCCAGGATCATTCCCACAAATATTCCCAGGTAGTTACTTTATAAAAAATCACATTATTGCAATTTGGTAGGGGACATGCTGGGATTCAACTGTGGTCATAGATACAATATGGGTGAGGGTTAAGGAGGATTAAGTTGTTTTTGTAAGGTTAAGTGCCTCACATAACTTTGTAACCAGATCTTTTTGCAAGTAAGAATCTGCTTTTTCATGAGGAGAAATAGGAGCTGCTTCTGCTAGTAAAGGATATTTCATTAAATTGGAGGATTTTAGAAGCCATCAGTCATCTGAATCTTCTCACATGTCCCCATTCTAATTTTCACAGCCCAACTCTCTCTCAGTAAATACATTTCCGTTCACATAAGAGAACTACAGAGTATTCAAATTCAACTCTACATAATGCAAAAACTCCAAGGTTAAATATTTTAGTTTGCTTTCTAGTTACTTTAAGTTTTGAAGCCGCAAATGACAAAGTATTATTTTACATTAGATGGAAAGTTTTGTTTTTGTAACACTGACTTCAGCCAAGATTTCAGAACTTTACATGATCATTCTCTTTCTTTAGGCTCTCCAACACAGTTGAAAATAAGCAGACAATCACACAGTCCTTGAATTCTCAAGCTTAGCAATTTCCACACTTAGCAGCACTTGATATCTAAGGCCGTCCCATCAATGACACTTCATTCTGAATGATATTTGAATTAGTTGCCCGGTCATTACATGCTTTCAAATGCCATTAGCTGTATTGTCCCAACCTTTCTCTTTGATGAAGAAATTCCACTATGCCCCTAGAATAATCCCACTTCTTAATTTTTTGCATATCCTTTTTCTTTGACTACCTACATATTACCATATCAGTTGTGAGTGTTAATAGCAAAGGAAAAAATCCATTCTGGCAAACTTAGCCAGACAAGAAAACAAATCATCTTATGGGCTAGAGAAGAAAACAATTCTATGCAGCCAAGATCAACATTGTAAAACTACATTTAAACAAACAAACAAACAAACAAAAAACTGACCTAAAGAGTATATTGCCACTGTAGTCACTGCCTCCACCAAGCATAAGATGCCAGGAATCCAAAAATATTAAAATTATCGGTCAGGCACATTGGCTCACGCCTGTAATCCCAGCACTTTGGGAGGCTGAGGTGGGCGGATCACGAAGTCAAGAAATCAAAACCATCCTGGCCAACATGGTGAAACCCCATCTCTACTAAAAATACAAAAATTAGCTGAGGGTGGTGGCACATGCCTGTAGTCCCAGCTACTCGGGAGGCTGAGGCAAGAGAATTGCTTGAATCCTGGAGGCAGAGGTTGTAGTGAGCTGAAATCATGCCACTGCACTCCAGCCTGGCAAGAGAGCGAGAGTCTGTCTCAAAAAAAAAAAAAAAAAAAAAAAAAAAAAAAAAAAAAAAAAAAAATTATCCTGCAGCAAGCACCAATGCCTTTTTATATCAGGAAGTGAACCTTGAAATCACTGCAACTCACAAAAATCAGAGGCCTTTATTATCACCTACATTAGCAAAACTGGAAAATCCGCAGAGTCCATTTTCTCTTCATGTTAACTGATGAATCAGGGTGTTAAATGGGTGCTTGTGTGACTGTCAGAGGCTAGCTTACATGGCTGTGTTATATTTGGGTGGGAAAACATAACACATAATACAGTTAATTTCCCAAATATAAGAATAGGACAAATGCATATAATAGCGTGTGTATTTCTTTTTTAATGAACTAGCTATTCAGGTCATTGATTTCCATAGTCTATTTAGTGTTCCATAGTAACATTTCCCAGTTTGCCTTTTGTCTTGTGACATTGTTTATAACCAAAAATTATTTTGGTTGTTAGATTAACCAGTCCAAAAAAAAAAGCCTTATGTTTTTCTTTAAAAAATATTAAAAATAAAGATATGTTTTCTTCTAGTATTTTTTGCTTTGTCTTCTTATGTTTGAATCTTTGATGCATTTGCAAACTTAGTCTAATAATTATGACTCACTTTCCTTTCAAATTTAACCATCCTTTATTTCAGAATTTCAAGTTGCTTCCACATTTCTGGCAATAAAGTAATCTAATCATTTAAATAAATTACTTATATATTATCTTTAAATATTCTGTAATGTTTCTCTTATTTCAAACTGCCTCAAAGTGACAATGTCCAATTAAAGCTATGTGGAAGGGTGGCTAACCAAACACACAAACAGAAAGGGAAAATTAAGTAATCTGAATATTTAGCCAGAAGGAAGTGAAGATTTCATAGCTGGACTGAATCTCATGAGATCCAGTTTGTGTTTGCATTTTAGAGATGAAGTAATTTATAAAAGGTGAAATTAGAGATGTAAAAGTCCTTATATGTGAAATTTTATCTCAACCTTTACAATGAGGGAGTGGGAAAGGGATGAGGAAGGCCATTCTTCACAATAATAATGTAAAAGTCTAAATTTCTATTCCAATGTTTGAATTTATGCAGTTTTATCTCCAAATAGAGTCAATATATTATTTGACATGGCATTTTAACTGTTTTGTTTAAATATTTAAATGGATAAATTTTAAAAGTTATATAAAACTTGGCCAGGTTTGGTGGCTCACACCTGTAATCCCAGCACTTTGGGAGGCTGAGGTGGGTCACCGGAGGTCAGGAGTTTGAGACCAGCCTGGCCAACATGGTGAAACCCTGTCTGTACTAAAAATACAAAAATTAGCTGGATATGGCAGTGCATGCCTGTAGTCCGAGCTACTAGGGAGACTGAGAAATGAGAATCATTTGAACCTGGGAGGTGGAGGTTTCAGTGAGCCGAGATTGCAACACTGCACACGAGCCTGCACGACAGATTAAGACTCTGACTCAAAAAAAAAAAAAAAAAAAAGTTATATAAAAGTAACTAGTCTCTATGATATAGTTTGACCGTGTCCCCACCCAAATCTCATCTTGAACTGTAGATCCCCATAATTCCCACATGTCATTGGAGGGACCCAGTGGGAGGTAATTGAATCATGGGGGTGGGTCTTTCCCATGCTGTTCTTATGATAGTGAATAAGTCTCATGAAATCTGATGGTTTTATAAAAGGAAATTCCCCTGCACACACGCTCTTGCTCACTGCCATGTAAGACATCCCTTTGCTCTTTCTTCATTTTTGGCCATGATTGTGAACTGTTAGTTCATTAAAATTATTTCCTTTCTAAATCACCCAGTCTTAGGTATGTCTTTATTAGAAGCATGAGAACAGACTAATACAATAAATTGGTACTAGTAGAATGGGATGCTGCTGTAAAGATACCAAAAGAAATGTGGAAGTGACTTTGGAACTGGGTAATAGGAAAAGTTTGGAATGGTTTGGAGGGCTCAGAAGAAGACAGGAAAACATGGGAAAGTTTGGAACTTCCTAGAGACTTGCAGGACACAGAAGACAGGAAAATGTGGGAAAGTTTGGAACTTCCTAGAGATTTGTTGAATGGCTTTGATCAAAATGCTAATAGTGATATGAACAATAACGTCCAGGCTGAGGTGGTCTCAGACGGAGACGAGGAACTTGTTAGGAACTGGAGTACAGGTGACTCTTACTGTACTTTAGCAAAGAGACTGGCAACATTTTGCCCCTTCCTAGATATTTGTGGACCTTTGAACTTGAAAAAGATGATTTAGGGGATCTGGCAGAAGAAATTTCTAAGCAGCAAAGCATTCAAGAGGTGACTTGGGTGTTATTAAAAGCATTCAGCTTTATGTATTCACAAATTGAAACATGTTTAAAAGGGAAGCAGAACATAAAAGACTGGAAAATTTGCAGCTTGATGATGCAGCAGAAAAAAAAAAAAAATTCTGAGGAGAATTTCAAGCCAGCGGCAAAAAGTTGCATAAGTAGTGGGAAACCAAATGTTAATCACCAAGACAATGGAGAAAATGTCTCCAGAGCATGTTAGAGACCATGCCTGCGGCCCCTCCAATCACAGGACTGGAGGCTGAGGAAGAAAAAATGGTTTTGTGGGCTGGGCCAAGGGCCCCCTGCTCTGTGCAGCCTAGGAACTTGGTGTCCTGCATCCCAGCTGCTCTATCCCAGCTGCTGCCTAAAACAGGCCAAGGTACAGCTTGGGCTATGGCTTCAGAGGGTACAAGCCCTAAGCCTTGGCAGCTTCCATGTGGTGTTGAGCCTGCAGGTGCACAGAGTCAAGAACTGAGGTTTGGGAACCTCAGCCTAGATTCCAGAGTATGTATGGAAACGCCTGGGTTTACAGGCAGAAGTTTGTGGCAGGTAGGAGCTCTCATGGAGAACCTCTGCTAGGGCAGTGTGGAAGGAAAATGTGGGGTTGAAGCCCCTACAGAGTCCCTGCTAGGGTACTGCTTGGTGGAGCTGTGAGAAGAAGGCCAGCATTCTTCAGATCCCAGAATGGTAGATCCACCGACAGCTTGCACCATGTTTCTGGAAAAGTCACAGACACTCAACACCAGCCTGTGAAAGCAGCCAGGAGTGGGGCTAGCCTTGCAAAACCACAGGGGCAAAGCTGCCCAAGACCATGGGAACCCACCTCTTGCATCAGTGTGACCTGGATGTAAGACATGGAGTCAAGGAGATCATTTCAGAGCTTTAAGATCTGACTGCCCTGTTGGGGCCTGTAGCCTCTTCATTTTGGCCAGTTTCTCCCATTTGGAATGGGTGCATTTACCCAATGCCCACACCCCCACTGTATCTAGGAAGTAACTAACTTGCTTTCGATTTTACAGGCTCATAGGTGGGAGGGACTTGCCTTATCTCAGATGAGACTTTGAACATTCAAGTTAATGCTGAAATGAGTTAAAACTATGGGGGACTTGGAAGACATGATTCATTTTGAAATGTGAGGGCATGAGATTTGGGAAGGGCCAAGGGCATAATGATATGGTTTGGCTGTGTCCCCATCCAAATCTCATTTTGAATTGTAGCTCTCATAATTTTCACGTGTCATGGAAGGAATCCCCTGGGAGGTAACTAAATCATGGGGGCGAGTCTTTCCCATGCTGTTCTTGTGATAGTAAATAAGTCTCACGAAACCTGATGGTTTCATAAAGGGGAGTTCCCTGCACACGCTCTCTTGTCTGCTTCCATGTAAGCCTTTCCTTTGCTCTTGATTGTGATGCTTCCAGCCATGTGGAACTGTGAGTCCATTAAACTTCTTTCCTTTATAAATAACCCAGTCTTGGATGTGTCTCTATTAGCAGCCTGAGAACAGAGTAGCACACTCTAAAATTAGATATTTATCCATTTATAGTATTACTAATATCCTCATTTCTTTTTCATTAACTGTTGCAGAGAAAACATACTTTAGTTTTACAAATTTTACTATATGTCTTCTTGAAGATGTGGCAAAATAAAGAAATAAATAGCAACATTATTCTAGGTTCTGATACAAAGCAGCTTTGTTTTTATTCTGGACAATTAATGGTTGCTAAACATAGTGGTTGAGTAATAAACCTAAGCATTGTTGTTTATGGAAACTGATAAGCAAAAGGGAAAGGCAGAAAGATTAGTCTCCCTCAATGAAGAAAATTAGCAAAAGTAAAGAGGTAATGAAAAAGAAAAACAGAAAAACTTATGCCTGGAGATGAGACAGCTTTGCATATTCACACTGGTAAGAGGATGTTTGGAGGCAGCAGTTTTGAGACTCAGCACTATCACTTACTCTTTTTGTGAAACCGAGAATAATCACTTAACCATTTACTTACTTTACAGGGGTTTCCTTTCCTGTAAAGTAGGTAAACAATACAGTCTGCCAGTGTTGTACAGTTCAAAAGAAAAGTTTTGGCAGTGCTACAAACTATAAAATAAAATATGTGAATGTTTGTTGTAATGATTGTTGTTGGTGTTGTTGCTATTGCTATATATTATATGAAAGTAATATTTTTTCCTTGACCAAAATGTGCAAAGTCAATCCATTTGGAGCTGTGTCTTGTTGTAAAGTAGAGCTCAGGAAGAACATTACCAAGTCACTCTAATGGGTTAATGAACAGATTTTAATGCAAAACTTACAAGGTATGTGTTCACAAAAAAGAAAGGCATGCATTTCCCAGTACCTCCCTTGATTACACAAACAGGCATGGAAGGTCAAGGTGCTCTATTAGACACACACTGTGGGATCACCATTCAAGGACTCCATCCCACTGTTGATAGAGAGGAACGTTTTTAACAGAAGAATGAAAGATTGCTTACCAACAGGCAGTCTGGATGTCAGCCACCAGTCACGTTTTGGAGTGGTAGAGAAAACTACCCAGGTTGTGACATTGGTATCCTTGGAAAGCTGGATTTAGGCACAGCTGCCTTATTGGAAAGGGGAGGAAAGAAGAGTGAAATTTAGTGCTAGAATAAGGAAAATTGTGTGGAGTTCAAATTAGAAATAGTGGAGTCCCTACCTTCATTTTATGCTGTTGGACAAATGTCCCTCTGCCACCCTCAGAGAAAACTGGAGAGGGTAAAAACCAAGGGTCTTTAGTCTTAGAACTTCAGACTTGATGATACAGGTACCCAGGACTGGATACATAATGCGTGAAACTCAGTGCAAATTAAAATATGAGTACATCATTCAAAAATTACTAACAATTTCAAGATGGCAGTAGCAGATAATTAAATTAAGCCCTTCCAAGACAGCGTCCAGCGTGACATCATGGGAGGGTTGAGCATATAAGAATTGTACTGAAAATAAAAAGACTGGTGTTTATACACACAATGAATGCAGAGTACTAAATGACCATTACCTTTACTCTTGAGAGAGGATATTGAAGGACTATTTTCAAGTGCATATGTGCAGCCCAAGGGTCCTCAAAAGCATGTTACTTAGGATAACCTTCAAGTGAAGCTCAAAGTCAGAAAGTCCCACACACTTGCTCAGAATGATTAAAAGAAACTTTTAATCTCCTTAATCTTAAAAAAAAATAAACAACTAAGGATGCCAAACACCCCAATGATCTAATATGGAAAGAGAAACCAAAACAGAAGAGACATGATTTATTAGTAATCAATATACAGAGAGAAGAAATTTTACAAGAAATTATTTTTAAAATCCTGAGAGTAAAAGATTACATTGCAACTATGAAAAGAACTATGAAGAGGACACCCGGGGGAAAAAAGGAGATCAGATTTTAAAACATCATAGGATAAGTGAAATAGACATTTCAGAAAATAAATTTCAGGAAATCTCACCAAAATTAGAAGAGAAAGGAAAGAGATGGCTATGAGAACAGAAAAAAGGCAGTATCAGTGGGTTAGTCCAGGAGGCCCAACATCCAAATAACAGAAATTCCATAAAGACAAAGAAAATAAAGGGACAAAAGTCAACAATGAATAACTCAAAAATTCACTAAACTGAAGGCAATTCAAGGTGAGGGCTTCTGCAAGATTCCCAGCAAAATGGATAAAAATTGACCCAGGGCAAAGCACATCACTGTGAAGTTTCAGAACCCTGTGGACAAGGAGAAAGTCACACAGGTTTTATAGAAGGGGGGAAGAAATATGGAATGGTCAGAAATTAAAATGGCTTCAACTTCCTTAATGGAAAAGAAACACCTCCAACATTCTGAAAGAAAATGTTTCCAACCTAGGCCCTTTTGAAATGTCAGTTAAATATGAGGATAGAATAAAAACATATTAAAATATAAACTGTCTCAAAAGAAAAAAATTCCCATGCATCTTTTTTTCTCAGCAAGCTCCTGGGGAATGTATTCCCCAAACCTGAGAGAGTAAATCAAATGAAAGAGAAGGATATGGGAATAGGAATCATCTTACGTTGAAGAGAGATGCCAGGATGATAAATAGGCTCCAGAAAATAGAGCCATGTGACTTGCTGAGGACACCCCTGTGCATGCCTCTGCCTTTGTCCCTTGAGCCTGACCTCATGATTCACTAGGACTAAACAAGGCAAAATATCAGATAAGAGGATGCGGCCAGAAGCAACAGATCCAAGCCAGAAGAGAGGCAGAGGGAATTCAAAGCATAACAGAAAAGTAAAGTCCTAGAATGACAGCTCCATTTCTGACCTAGAATGCAATCAGTCCAGACCCTCAGAAAGGGGCTTTCCAAGAGACTGTTTCCAAGAAAATAATTGAAATGTCTGTTTATCTGATGTGATTGGCCTTATTGAAAAGTGTATTTAAAGGCTATTGAATGATTGGGGGTGGGCAGAGGAAATAGCAACAGAAACACACAAAAAGAAAAAGCATGAAGATAAATAAAAGGGGGAAACAAAAATATTCATAATACACTAAAATTATCAGCTGTGAAAAATAGTTCCATAGGCCAAATACTGTAAACATTGAATATTGACTTAACAATAGAGCATAACGTCAAGTGGGATATATTCTAAAATACGAGGAAATAATTCAACATTAGGAAATATATTCATGCAATTTACTATTTTATATTAATAGAGAAAATGTATAATTATCTCCATATATGCTGGAAATATATTTGATAAAAATTTAACACCCATTTTTTATTAAGGTTACAACAAAAACTCTTTAGCAAGCTAAAAACAAAAGGAAAGTTCTGTAATATTATTATAGTATCAATCAAAAACAAAAACATGTTTAAGGGTAAAATACAATAGAAATTCCAATGAAAGTAAGAAATAAAATGAGTCATACCATTACTATTCAATATATTTTAAAGAGTATGAAATATTTGTGTTAATTTTTTGTTTCTGCTCAACATGTAAACCTTGATCCTATGATTTGGAAATTTTCCCACAAATAGAAGAACTCTGAATCGTGGAAAAACACACTTTTCCCAATTTCCCTTGCCACTTTGGCATGTGCATATGACCTGGGCTTAGCCAGTCAGATATTCAAACACAGCCTTTAATTGGAAATAGTGCAATGAAGCAAGGGCAGACGAGAAGCCACCCCGGCTTCCCAAGGAACAAAAAGGCAGTACTGTCGTGCTGGGAACGTCAGCTGTTCAATAGCAATAGCAGTAATATGTTCACCAGATGGATTCATTTTGCATTTGGTCTGACTGCTTAGTGTACTTGTTTTCCAAATGTGGTTCGATAGTTTTCCTTTGAACTACTTTTTATGTTTTGCCAAAATTAACCAGCGTCTGACTTATCCTACTGTTTAAAATAAAGTACTATGATCATTACATGGAAGTCCTGAGAAATAAGAACTGAAATAAGATATTAGAGAGAAACAAAAATCTTCATTAATTGCAACTTATGCGATTTCCTACATAGAAAATCCTGGAATATCAGTAGAAAAACTATCGGAATAAATGAAATAATTTAAGAAAAGGGCCAGTTATAAGGCAAATTTACATCTTTTTTAACTTACAGAAGTAAATGACAAATATTTATTTTAAAATTCCAGTAACAAAGACAAAATAAGCATACATTTATGAATTTATTTAACTAAAGTTGTGAAGGAAAAGTTAAAATTTTCTAAGATCCAATAAACTGGAAAGGTATTACAAGGTGGAAAGTATTCAACATTACAAAGATGCCAAATACCCCCAAGTAAATCTTTCAATTTAATACAATTTCTATTTAAATTCCAAAAGAATTTTATTATAAAAAATGATTTTAAAATATCTGTATAATGTAAATCAAAACAATAACCGGGGAATTTCTGAAGAAAATTGAAGGAGAATTTGTCCTACTAGAGATCATAATATACTACATAGTTATAATAACTTCAACAATGTGATATGAGTACAGGAAAAAGCAAACAGTCTAATGAAAGAGAATAGAGAGAAAAAGAAGACATATATACATGTAAGAATTTGGCATATAGCAAGTACAATATTTCAAAATAGTTAAAAAGAGTTACATTAGCCAATAACTGGCGGTGTATTTAAAAATCTATCTAGTTTGATAAATAAATTTAGATGTTTGCCTTATATATTTATCAAATAATAAATTCTAATTCATTAGAGTTCTAAGGATAAACTATAACATTATTCAAATGCTGTAGAAGAATTTTAAAGTTATTTTTGGGATAGGAAAAGTCTTCATAGGCATAAAATTTAAGAATACAGAGGCGTGGCACAGTGGCTCACACCTGTAATCCCAACACTTTGGGAGGCTGAGACAGGCGGATCACCTGAGGTCAGGAGTTCAAGAACAGTCTGGCCAACATGGTGACACCCCGTCTCTACTAAAAATACAAAAATATCTGGGCATGTTGGCAGGCACTTGTAATCCCAGCTGCTCGGCAGGCTGAGGCAGGAGAACTGCTTGAACCCAGGAGGCTGAGGTTGCAGCGAGTGGAGACTGCACCATTGCAGTCTAGCCTGTGTGACAGAGTGAGACTCCATCTCTAAATAAATAAATAAATAAATAAATACAGAAAAATACTAAACTTTTTCATTACACAAAATTTAAAAGAAAGTTTATACCTGATGAAAGATGCCACAAAGTAACAACAAAATGCAGATTAGGAGAAAATATGTGCAATATATCACTTCTAAGGGGTTAATCAGCACAAAATATAAAATACCGACTTGAAAAAAAATGTGGGATTGGGTGCAGTTGGAACAATACATAAATGAATTAAGGTTACTCTTAAAAATTTGGATAATTAAGTAGTCTATTGCAATTTCATAGTCCTCTTTGCCATGTTCCAAACACCACAAATCTAATTTTATAACTACCATAATGAGCTCCTGTGTGAACCAGAAATAAAAGGAAAAATAGACCCATCAGCAAAATCACTGGCATGAAGACATCCAAAAAATTACCCGCAAGTTCATTGGATGATCAGGTCCATAGAAGAGCCAGGTGCAGAGCAAATGCTGTGGGACTCAGTATCTTCCAGATCTTTGAGCGGGTGAATTATATTTTCCATCTGTTTGTGGCTTGGCAGGACTCCATAGCCAAGAAAAAAGAGTACTGTTGTTCTGGTGATGCTTTGAAAAGCATTTTGGAAATGCTGAGTCCTTTCTTGGAGAAACAAGTCAACAGTGTAAGTTTGGGGTAGGCCAGGGGAACGGTAATGAGGGTGAATGAGTTGGCCTCAAAAGCCCTGAGAGAATCTGGAGAAGTTTGTCACAATGAGGGAGTCAAGAAACATAGTCAAACAAAAACACCTGCAGCAACATCTAGAACACGTCACCAAGCTCTCTGCCACTGAGGGATCCTCTTCAGGATGTCAATCAACTGGGCTGAGACAGCTCCATTATTTGCAGGATCCAGCACAAAATGTAAACGCAGGGCCCCTTGTTCAAAAAGCACAAAGAAAAGTTCCACCAAACGTACTAAACTATCAAGCTGTTACCTTTCTCCCACAGTCACCACGTTGTTGTCATGTCTTTTATTTGCTATTTAATGTCATTCTAAGTAAAGAAAAAAATTTTGATTATTACAAAGAATTTTACCATTCATCTTTGTATTGTGTAATATCACACTTAGATGCTAATATAAGGGCATTTAATTTTTATGTCTAATTATTGAAAATATACAATTTACATTTCATAGTTCATATATGCATGTGTATTTTGCTCTTACCAAATAAGAAGAAATTTTGCACCAAAGCAGTGCAACAGTTTTTATTTTACTTCTCGATACATGCACATTCTACCAACACTCTCTACCTTTTGCTACAGGCAAGTAAGGAAAGACTGGAAGGAAAAGGAACTGTGGGCTGTCCTATTTTTCCCTTTCCTTCTGTGTCATCACTTTTTATGTAAGTGCTTGGCCAATACAAGAAGGTAACTTAAGTAGGAAAGGGTGTGATAGGTTTCCTTGGTTATTCAGATGTCATGAAAGGCCACTGCTTTCTTTCTGCATTTGAAGCAAGGTTATGTTCAAAGGAATGCACTGCCTCTAAAAGCTGTCAGTGTCCTATTCCATCGCCCTCCTCTTACTCAGTACCATATACAAAATTCTTACCTTTTATTTGCTTTAAGTCTCACTGAATTCCCAAGTCTAGTGGTCCACTGAAATTCTGTGCATATGGTGCATTGCAAAGGCAATCTGCAAGTGGAGTGTCAAGAAAGCACAGTGCACGTGTACCCTGAATGTATCTCCTCTGCTCATGTGCATGTTCCATTATCCCATTAAATTCCACTTAGAAAGCACAGTTCAAAGAAAAAGTGTTAAAAATGTTCAGATAATAACAGCAGAGTTAAACCACACACAGCATCTTTCTGAGCACAGGGCTCTGTGTAACTGCACTGGTCAAATGCTCATCAGGCCCACTCTGATTTGCAGGGTGAAATCTGAAGACTGAAGTTTCTCCACACCCTGCATGTCAAAGTGCCTTGTACCACTTGATATATCAAGGCTGCAGCCTGGGTCCAAGAGAGCATGTTTTCTTTTTCACAGCAGCTTTTCCATATCCTAGAAGGCCTGGAGGAGCAGAGTGGTGACCACCTTCTTGATGTCTGAAATCTCTCACCTCCACTCACCACCAGGCTGGTTCTCAAGCCATGCATGAGGACAACATTCATTCCTGCCTTAGTTCTGTCTTTAGAGGGGCTTCTTGTACCCCCCTTGTTCTGTTCTCAGAAATTAATCCTTCCTTCTATTCCTAAGACTTCCATAAACAATACAAAGTTTTTAAATAAGAAAAAAACAAGAAAAGGAAAAGGAAAGGATAAAAACAGTAATCTCCTGGAAGAAAAATTAATATGGTTAATAAATAAAAAATAAATAAATGGATGGATAAATAGATGATAAGTGATGTGTATCACCAGTGATAAGGGATATATAAATTAAACATTATCATTTGTCACAGATTTGTTAAATGCTAAAAAGATTGACAATAAACCAGTTTTTAAATTAATGCATAATTTATGATATTTGGATTCCTACATTGAAGACATGAATGTTTTTTCCTTTACTATAAAGACATTCAATTTACTATAACAAACTTTAAACCAAAAGTCCAAGCTTTTTAGTATCTGGAAATATAATTCAGGGAACATTCCCATGTCAAATTAAAATACATCTTATTATCCTCCCCCAAAAAAGGAATGCAAATTCAATCCCCTGGTATGTTTCCAAACTCTCACACAATGCCACGCTGTTGAAGCATTCACAGCTTATGCTTTGCAAAATTAAAATTGTGAATTTCATGAGTGAAACTCTTTTGTTTTTGTTGCTTTCAATTTTGTTTTGGTTTTTGCTCTTAAGCATAGCTTGATTGGAAAACGCCAGTTACCATCTCAAGGAGTTTTCCAAGTACAGAAGTAGCAAAAGGGGATCAACCATTGAAGTCAAGTTGTTATTTATTGGCTATAATTTTTTAAAAGACATATCTTACCACATTGAAGGCATGTTTTACTATAGTAAAAGCACTATCTGAAAAATACATGACAAACTAACCAAAAATAACAAAAGTCCAGAAATTTGCTGAGTAGAACCAAGACATCATATGAAAGAATTTTAAAAATTGGGATCTTGGAGAAAATGGCAGACAATACTAATAAACTAACTCATCTGCTCCATTGGTCATTAGTAGTAATGATTTTTTTAAATGAATAAAATCCTATACATTTAGTTTTTGACAAACCCTTTACAATTTAGATTCATGTAACATGACAAGAGAACATTTTTTTCCAACTTAATAGAATGCATTTTTTTCTGTATTTTTTAAAGGAAACCATTCTGATATAAACTTTAATTTTACTATCCACCAATTTTCAGAGACCTGATTTTATGAACAAATGCATCTGACATTGGCAATAGTTTAGAGAAAGGCATGCCTTCATATTTCATATTAATTTTTTGTTTTTAATTTCACCATGTTGGCCAGGAGGCTGGTTTTGAACTCCTGACCTCAAGTGATCCACCCACTTTGGCCTCCCCAAATTCTGGGATTACAGGCGTGAGTCACCACCACACCTGGCCAGGAATGCATTCATATTCTATTAGAGTAAGTTCACATTGTTTCCACTTTTGTTAGAGGGCAAAATGGAAAGCTATCAAAATATAAAATATGCAAAATATCTGACCCAGCAATCCACATCTATTGTTTAAAAATTGTTACAGTATATATTCAGCCATTTTCAAACCCGAGACTGGGAAGAGCTTTAATGGACTTAACAGTTCTACATGAATGTGAAGGTCTCACAATCATGGCAGAAGGCAAGGAAGAGCAAGTCAACATCTTACATGGATAGTGGCAGGCAAAAGAGAGCTTGTACAGAGAAACTCCTGTTTTTAAAACCATCAGATCTCATGAGACTCATTCACCATCACGAGAACAGTTCAGGAAAGACCCATTCCCATAATTCAATCACCTACCACTAGGTTCCTTCCATGACACGTGGGAATTGTGGGAGTTATGATTCAAGATGGGATTTGGGTAGGGACAACCAAACCGTGTCACACTAGTTTACAAAAGTTTACATAATGTTTATTGCAGTATCACATTACAGTTGACATCACAAACTCTGATGCCTGATCATCTTTGCATAATTATGGTACCAGTTTAATAATTGTGTAATTCAGGACACATTATTTAAACTCTCTGCTTCAGTTTCCTCGTTGGGAACATATGGGAATAACAACCATTCCTAACTCACGAAAGTATTGAGATTAGACTATGAGAGCTGTGCCTGACCCATAGTAAGTTCTTAGTAAATATCATCTGGCTTGTTTTTAGAGAGTTAGTTACATGAATGACTGTATTATAACTACAGAATTCTAGGCAGTCTTTAAAAACATGAGTCCATTTCTATGTATGCTATAAAATAATAGCCATTATAACTTGTTGAATGGAGAAAAATATGACATACATATGAATATTTTGCATATAAATTGTGTGTGTGTCTAGAAAAATTTCTAAGTAGCTAAAACCATATCTATCAGTGCCACTTCCACAGTTGCACTGGGAATAGAGTAGGAAAGGCTGTCAATTTTATTATAAAGTACTCTATGGTTTGAATTTTTATAAAATTTAAATAAAACCAATAAAATAAGATAAAAAATCTTTTCCAGCATACCCTGACCAATCCTGTCTGTGTTATCCTATGTAATACCAAAGCCTATCTGATATTCATTTGAAATCTCTTTCATTACCTCTCTTTCTTGACTCATTCTATAGATGCAGAATAATGTAAATAATGTAAAATGGTACATCGTATTATTACACAAGTATTGTTCTTGTCCCCACTTCTTGGTCTGAAATATTTCACTTAAACAATACTATGATGTGTATGTTACTCTTAGTTTCGGCTGAGTATAAATAAATAAAATGTTATACCTATTCCAGCCCAACCACCATAAACATTTCATGGAAAAAAAAAAACTAACCAAATGGTCAGCCAAGAAACATGGATTTAATTCTGGGCCTGTAAATAGAAAAAAGCAAAGCATCCTGACGTAGCCAAGACGCATGACAAACAATTGAGGCCACAGTGAAGAAAAATTGCAATTACAGATTTAAGTTCATTCTCACTCTGTCGTGACACTTTGCTTATGATTATTGCTGCATATTGTAAAAGTGCAAGTACTGGTATAAGAAAATAACAATGACTGCCTTTCAAATGTGCATACTACCTTTCGGATGATTGAAAAAATAAGGTAAAAAACAGATATCATATCTTCAGATGAAAATATTGACAGATTACATTTATTTATTCAGTCATTTATTCAGCAAGTCCTTATTGAGCACCAACGATATTCCAGCTACCATTCTAGGTGCAGGGGACAAAGTAATGCACTGAAGAAAGGTCCTACCCTGATGGAAGGGAGAGAGTGACAACGAATGGAAATATAATGTCTCTCAAACTAATAAAAACCCATACACACATTTAATCTTCACAAGCTCATAGGTTTGGTGCTCTCATCATTGTCATTTTTCTGATTTTACAAGCGGAGAAAAGAAAGAATAGTGTGGTCCCAGCTACTCGGGAGGCTGAGGCAGGAGAATGGCGTGAACCCGGGAGGCGGAGCTTGCAGTGAGCCGAGATTCCGCCACTGCACTCCAGCCTGGGCGACAGAGCAAGACTCCGTCTCAAAAAAAAAAAAAAAAAAAAAAAAAAAAAAAAAAAAGAAAGAATAGAAAGGTTGTCACTTACTGGAGGGCATATAAGCAGTAATATAAACAATCTGTGATAGAAATGATATTCAAACCCCAGAATTTGATGCCAGATCCTGAGGCCTTGATATTCCTGTTCAAAATCACATCACAACGTTGTTCAGAGGATTAAATGAGATAATTTATGTTGAACCAATTTTTAAATTGTATTTTAAAAAAATATTGACATCATCATCACCATCAGCTATGGTATTTTTGTCTGGGCAAATTGCAAACTTCAAGGTTGGCATTGGAAAATAGCATCGGCTGTGCTAAATTTTTCCCACGAATTTAGTGAAAGTCCTTTGGTATAAAACATCCAAGAAAGCCTGTGTGTGATTCAGAGGTCCAAAAAATTCACTATGTCATACAGAGGAGGTACAGAGAGATATAAGTGTTCAGGGGCTGTAACGAGGCCCAAAAACTTAGCATGAAGATTATCTGAGAGCACAGAAAGAGTAATTCCACCTGATGCCTTGTAGAAAGCTGCTTTTTCAACAGTTAATATAATAACAGTAAAACTAAATCTCTGCATACTTCTATAAAGATATGACCAAGAGAAATCTCTCTAAAAGAAAGAACTAGAAACTGAACTGTGATCTAGCTATAAAATCACACCTCCCACGTACAAATTATTTGTTTCTCAGATACTGCAGCTTCCCTCACCATTGAGTCAAAGCGGAAATATCAATGATGAATGGCCTTAACATTCAACATATATGTATTGTGAATCCTGAAGGAGAATTATTATGAAAGATGGTGATTATCAAATTGAGAATGGAAGATGGAAAAGATGCTAAACTGGGCCAACTGAGTTAATAATTAAAAGGTTATTTTTATACAGCAATGATATATTTACCACAGGAAAAACAAACAAGTGGATGATAATTGTCTTAGTGAGGGTTTTATCAGAGAAGCAGACCCACTGTAAGTGATAGAGAGTAAGGGATTTATTTCAAATTTAGAACTTAGGTAACTGTGGCACAGTGGTCAGACTGTCTATATAAGGCCTTACTTGGCCTGAAATTAGCAGAGTTAGTGGTTGAAAATAACATTTCCTCCAGGAATCTCTTTCTGAGGTCCAGAATACATTAGGTCTCTATAAAATTAGGACTTGTGTTTGTCTGCTGGTAAGAGAAAATGGAAATAATAATGGCTTTAAAAATTCAGGTTACTTCTCTTACATAAAGAGGTTCAGAGGTAGGAAGACCAACTTCCCATTGTCGATAGGATCCAAAACCCTCTTTCTACACCATCCTGGCACATTATTTTTATACTCAGATTTACCTCAGGTCACTATGTGGCTACTAAAGATCTTGGCATCACTGTCATGGTAGAGGTCACAAAAAAATAAGATCGTTAGAGGAGAAAAATGATGGTGGTGGTAGTGGGCTATGACCTCTAATGTGTCAGGTCTCACTAATCAGTTTTCATAGATGTCCCATACATCACATCTTCTTGCATCTCATAGATCAGAATATCATCACCTAGCTGCAAGGGAAGAAGGTAAATCTAGTCCTTATTCCAGGTAGCAATGTGCCTAATAATAATAATAATGATTTAAGAATCATTATTATGGATTCAAGTAATAAAGATGAAAATGTGAACATATTAAATATTAAATTAACTACTAAAGACTTACGTTGTATTTTTAGATAAAAATACATTCAAATGCAAATTCTATTTTTTTTTTCTTGCACTCTAAACAACATTCTAGAACATCCCCTGAAATACATACAAATCATTTTGGAAGCCACTGATTTGGAGAATAGAAAAAAGTTATTTGAAAGTGACAGATGATGACTAATAGTTCACATGTGTTGATTCTCAAGAGATGCATTCTTTCATCCAGCATGTATTAATATAGATTATTTGGAACATTAATATTTAAGAGATTATAATGCATATATAGTAAACATGCATTGAATTTCTGTATTTATTTTCCTGAATAGATATGATTCAAAAGATTTCAAAGAAAGATATTAAAGTTACTCATGTATAGAGTTAAATATGTCACTGAACGATTCATGTCATATATGAGAGTGAGCACTAAAACACACAGACATTTTGGGTATACACACTGGCACACATACACAAACATATGCATACATATATCCATTTACTTATTCAACTTTTTCTCTAAAACTGAAAATGAATGCACTTTGAAAGGTTAATTTAAATTTCTCTCAGGTTGGCAGAACTAAAATTTATCTTTTGCTTATGATTACTATATATGCTATCTATAAGTTTTTTACAGTCTTTATTTTTAATAAATAAAATATTTCTTTAAAGAATGTTTCATTTTCAGTAAAAATTAAACAATAAAACTTTAGAAACTGTAAAAAATGTGATATTAAAAGTTAAACATTTTTACTTTAAAATATTACCAGAAATAGCTCCATAAATATATAGCAAAAAAATTCTTAATTAGCCCTTATCTCATCTTATAAGCTAAAGTATTTCGCAACTTCTAGAGTAATTTCAAATAACTGATTTTACCCATTGATGGCCTTACACTACTTATGTTTCCGATTTCAGCAATCATTTATCTTTGAAGTGAGATATTGCTCCTTGAGGAAATTCTAGACTTCTGCCTTTCAATTTCACTTATCTAAACAACTCAAGTTTATAGGTGGGAAGATAGGCAACGTCTTTTATATATAAAGGAAGAGAAAGAGAAAGGCAGAAGAGAAGATGGACTCTTGTTAATCTGTTACTAAATAAGCTCTTTAGTTGAATTTGCTTTATTCCATAATTTACACTATTCTATTCACTTTCTACACAGTTTCATGAGCATTAGTACCTGACTGGATTAGCCTTTCTGCACTCACAATTATTGTTTATTTGACAGAAACAGTCACAGTTTTCTCTGAAGTTTAAATTTCCCAAAGTTGCAAATACAGCTTGGTTCTTACACTGTGGAGGGGTGTGTGTATGTGTGTGTGTGTGTGCTCAAGCATGTGTGTGTCACATATGCAATTACTGATTATTCCCTATTAGGTAGGCTCTGCACTTTATATATCTGCTACTAAATTTAAGGGAAGTAAATGCAAAACTATTTTATCAAAATTATAATATTTATCTTTCAATATTACATATATCCATCAAATAGCTATACTGCTACATTCTGCATTGTATATAAATGTATGTGGAATATAAAATGGTATATTCCCTATATTCCCATCTACTGGGGAATTTCATCAACATCGCATACTACTGCACATCAGGTTTTAGGATTATTTGTAGTTATCTATTTTCTACCTTTTACTTGACTAAATTATAATTAGTCTCTAAAATGCTTTATTGTACTTTGTCTAGAGTATTTTCCTCAATCCCATGTTGTCTGCAGAAAGGAATATTCCAAAAACTTCAAAGAACAGAACAGTAATGCCCTCATGGGATGGAAAGCACTTGAGATTGCCCTAAAATACACAAATTCATTTCAAGTCAAACACAAATGCACATACATATGTGTGTATGTATATGTTCATATATATAATTTCAAATTCACATATGTGACAAAATTTTCAATTTAATAAATATGTATACACAAAAAATGAAATTTGAAATGTTAGAAATATTTGACTAAAAGTCCAGATTCCTCACAAAATAACACAATTCAGTGTGTATCACTCTTTAAAATATAAAACTATGTATACAACTTCAATATTATCAGAATCTTCCTGCATATGAATCCAGTAGTGGTACTAAAATAGCAACATAATCCTTTTAAATAACAGTGGCTGTTCCATCTGAACTCTAACTTTCTCAGGCTAATATCAAAACTTAAGCTTAATTCAACCCCATTCTTTTTTTTTTTGTAATATTTTATGGACTACCATAATTTTCTTAACCATTTCTCTATCATTGAGCATTTAAGTTAATTCAACATCTTTTCATAATAAACCATGTACTTTGCAGTATAGATTTCTCCATATTTTGGATAATTTTCTTAGCATAGATTTATTGAATTGGATTAATGGTTTTTTTGTTGTTTTGTTTTTTATTTTTTATATTGTAATTATACTTTAAGTTCTAGGGTACATGTGCATAATGTGCAGGTTTGTTACATATTTTATTATACTTTAAGTTCTAGGGTACATGTGCATAATGTGCAGGTTTGTTACATATGTATACTTGTGCCATGTTGGTGTGCTGCACCCATCAACTCGTCAGCACCCATCGACCCGTCATTTACATCAGGTATAACTCCCAATGCAATCCCTCTCCCCTCCCCCGTCCCCATGATAGGCCCCGGTGTGTGATGTTCCCCTTCCCCAGTCCAGGTGATCTCATTGTTCAGTTCCCACCTATGAGTGAGAACATGCGGTGTTTGGTTTTCTGTTCTTGTGATAGTTTGCTAAGAATGATGGTTTCCAGCTGCATCCATGTCCCTACCCCATTCTTAAATCAAACTATGTGCCCAAATAAGGCAAAGCAAGAATACACAGTAGTTTGAAAACCACATATTAGTGAAGCACTCATATTGGTTGATTTTTAAAGATATTTTACTAGAAAATAATGTTAAACCACTGAAAATAAAGGCGTCTCAAAATGTAACCACTGGAGCTAGGTGTAATTTTAACATTATAACCAACTGTAGTAATTTGGTTTAAAAATCAGGACTCAGAGTGTATAATGTTCTTCTTAAACACTTCTACATTTTATTCAAGTCAGTATTGACTTTGAAAATTTTTGTGACTTCAGATTTTGTATAGCTGTTTTTCTTAGGCTTTTCCTATCTTCTACATTTTGTTATGGAATAATTCAGAGCAATAGTCCAGGTTATTCTTGATGTGAGAAAGAGTGACAAATAGCACATAGTCTAAAAGACGACAGTGTGAAGATAAGCAGCCAGCAGCATTTTATCTTGGTGTTGGAACAGAGGCAAGGGTGTGAGAATATGGAATTTCACTTCCAACTTTGAGCCATCTCTATTCCCTTTGGAGAGATCCTTCTCCTCATTACTACCTGATACCTACCCAGTTTTCACAATATTCTTTTTTTTTTCTAAAGAACAACACTTGTTGATACATTTCTCTCATGTGCACTATTGTATTTATAAGCTTATGATATTATTAACAGAAAATAAATAGATCAACAGCAATATAATCGATAAATTGATAAACTCTTGGTGCCTCCACATTGTTTTAATTGCACACAAAGGTATTAAGAAACTACAAAATTATAACATCAACATCTTTTCAAAAACTGAGCAGTTTGCTGAACACCCATCAAGTCAGAATATTTACTAGTATTTGATTTACAAGTGAAACAGAGGACAGCTGTAAAATGTGATCCAGACCAGGACAGATGTTTGTTGGTGCAGTCCCAATTGTAGGTGTCACTAATATTCAAACAGTAGATTAGTAGCTTATACCAGACTTACAGTGTTTTTTATAGTTTTGGGCATGTTCATTTGTCCATCAATTCATTACCATTTACCCTAGTTGACAGTTCTCCAACCTGTTGCCCATCAAAATCAATTTTTGAAATGTCTTACAAGCACAGTTGTAAGTACAGTCTAATTCAGATCTATCTAATCAGAATATTTGGGAAGAAAATGTAAAACTTTCCCTCCTTCCTTCCCTTCATCCCGTTTTCTCTCCATCTCCTTTTCCCCCCTTTTTCTCCCTCCCTTCAGGCATATTATAGGAGAAAAACTAATATAAGATGAAAGAGAGAAATAAACAAATAATGAAAATAAATAATGTTGTGGGAAATATCGGGGGTTGGTTTCCCCCAATAAATAAATCAGTATTAAAAATCTTTACTTAACAGAACAAAAGTAAATATTCAAATACTTTTTGGAATGAAAAATATGACTTATCCAGCTCATATAAAAGTTGTAGCAAAATGTTCAAAACCAGATATAATACCAGAGAAGATAACTCGATGTTTTTGTTTTTGCTTTTTTGAGACAAGGCCTTACTCTGTCGCCCACGCTGGAGTACAGTGGTGTGATCACGACTCATTGCAGCCTCGACCTCCTGGGCTCGAGTGATCCTCCTGCCTCAACCTCCTAAGTAGCTGGCACTACAGGCACACACCACTGTGCCTGCCTATTTTTTCTGTTTTTTATAGAGACAGAAGTTTGCCATGTTGCCCAGGGTAGTCTCAAACTCCTGGACTCAAGTGATCCTGCCTCACCCTTCCAAATTGCTGGGATTACAGGTGTGAGCCCCCACAACTGGCCAACAACAGCAGTTTAGGCCTTTTAAAATAAGTATTTATTTCAAGGGTTAGAGGTTCCCACGATCATGTTTCTACGGCATTTTATTGAAACTTCTGAAGGTCCAATATGATTGGTTTAGTTGCCTACCTATATATATCTATAGTATGAATTTCTTAAAGGAAATTTAATAGTACTGAGTTTGTCTCTAATTTGGCCCAATTTATCCTGCTCCTTCCTTGCTTCCACTGCCTAACACACCTTTTCCCATCTGCGTTTGTCAGGGTTCTCCAGAGGAACAGAACCAATAGGATATGTGTATATATAAAAGGGAGTTTATTAGGAAGAATTGGCTCACATGATTACAAAGTTAAATCCCCCAATAGGCATTCTGCAAGGTGAAGAAGAGAGAAGTTGGTAGTGGCTCAGTCCAAGTTCAAAAGCCTCAAAACCAGGAATCCAACAGTGAAGCCTTCAGTCTGTGGCAGAAGGCCTAACAGCCCTGGGGAAGCTGCTGGTACAAGTTTCAGAGTCCGAAGACCAAAGAAACAGGAGTATGATGTCCAAGGGCAGGAAGAGCAGAAGCAAGCAACCAGCATGGAAAGAAGAAAGAGAGCTGCCTGCCTTGTCCTAGCTGGCTGGCAGCCAATTAGATGGTGCCCACCCACATTTAGTGTGAGTCTCCCTCTCCCAGTCCGCTGACTGAAATGTCAATCTCTTCTGGAAACACACTCACAGACACACAGAGAAACAATACTTTGCCAGTCATCTAGGCATCCCTCAATCCAATCAAGTGGGCACTGAATATTAACCACCATGCCATCTTATTTATCTCTTAAATTCCTTTTTTTCATTCTAAATTAAGCTTGTACATTCAGTATATAATTACAGAATGCCTATTTGGTGCCAAGAGTTGTGATTCCATAGAAAATACAAAATGGAATTAAGCTTTGCCTCTTCATCAAGGATATTACTGTCCTGCTGTTGGGAGTGATAGGTAAATAAATAATCACAGAAAGAGATAATGAAGATATGCCTGGAACCAATTCCCAATGAATATCAAGGGACAACTGTACATCATCACTATTTAGGCTTTAATGTGTCTACCTGGCTGTGCTGAACTACATTTTCCACGATTCCCTTACTTGTATATTAGGGTGGCCGCAAGGGAGACAATTGGCAGATCTGAAGAGCAGGAAGCAACAACTTTTGTTGCTAACACCTGTTGTTGCTGATCTTTGAAACGCAGCTAAAGCAGTGTCGGGAGGAAAGTTTACAGTGCTAAATTCCTACATCAAGAAGTTAGAAAGATCTCAAATTAACAATTCAATAGTGTACTTAGAGGAACTAGAAAGAGAAGAATAAGCCAACCCCAAAGCTAGCAAAAGAAATGAAAATTAACTAAAGTCAGAGCACTGAATGAAATTGAGATGCAAAAACTTATACAAAAGATTAATGAAACCAGAAGTCTGTTCTTTGACAGATGAAACAAGATTGATAAATCACTAGCTAGATTAAAAAGAAAGAAGATCCAAATAAGCACAATCAGAAATGACAAAGATGTCATTACAGCTGATCCCACAGAAATACAAAAGATCCTCAGAGACAATTATAAACACCTCTGAGCACACAAATTAGAAAACCTACAGGAAATGGATAAATTCCTGGACACGCATAACCACCCAAGATTCAATCAGGAAGAAAGTGAAAACTGGAACAGACCAATAATAAGTTCCAAAATTGAATCAATAATTTAAAAAAACCTACCAAACAAAAAAAGGCCTGGACCAGCTAGACTCACAGCTGAATTCTACCAGACATACAAAAAACTGGTACCAATTCTACTGAAACTATTCCAAAAAATCAAGGAGGAGGGACTCCTGCCTAACTTATTCTATGAAGCCAGCATCATTCTGATACCAAAATCTGGCAGAGACACAACAACAAAAAAGAAAACTTCAAGCCAATATCACTGATGAACATAGATGCAAAAATTCTCAACAAAGTACTAGCAAACCATGCTCAGCAGCACATCGAAAAGTTAATTTATCACAATAAAGTAGGTTTTATCCCTGGGATGCAGGATCTATTTAACATATGCAAATCAATAAATGTGATTCACCCGATAAACAGAATTAATATAAAAAACCATATGATCATCTCAACAGATGCAAAAAAAGCTTTTGATAAACTCTAACATCTTTTTATGATTAAAAATACTCAACAAATTAGGCATCAAAGGAACATACCTCAAAACAATAAGAGTCGTCTATGACAAACCCATAGCCAACATCAGACTGAATGGGCAAAAGGTGAACCATTCTCTGAGAAATTGAACAAGACAAAGATGTCCACTCTCACCACTCCAATTCAACATAGTACTGGAAGTCCTAGCCAGAGCAATCAGAAAACAGAAATAAAAGAAATACCCTTTTGATATCCGCGATGGCAAATAATTTGTGGCTAAGTCCTCAATAGCAATTGCAACTAAAACAAAAATTGATTAGTGGGACCTAATTACAGTAAAACACTTTTGCATAGCAAGAGAAACTGTAAGAAAGTAAACAGACAACCTGCAGAATGAAACAATATATTTGCAATCTATGCATGCAGCAAAAGCCTAATATCCAGGATATATAATAAACTTAAAGAAATCAACAAGTAAAGATGAATAACACCATTAAGAATGGGACAAAGGACATAAACAGATATTTCTCAAAAGACAACATACAAGCAGCCAACAAACATATGAAAAAATGCTAATCAAAATTAATTATCAGAGAAATACAAGTCAAAACCATAATGAGACACCATCTCACACCTGTCCAAAAGGCTTTTTTTTGAAAAGTCAAAAAATAACCGATGTTGGTGAGGTTGCAGAGAAAAGGGGACACTCAGACACTGTTGGTGAGGATGTAAATTAGTCCAGCCACTATGCATTACAGAGAGTAGTTTGAATACTTCTCAAAGACCTAAGAGTTTAGCAATCATTTGATGCAGCAATTTCATTACTGGGTACATACCCAAAGGAAAAGAAATTATTCTATCAAAGGACACATTCACCTGTATGTTCTATGCAGCACTATTCACAATAGCAAAAACATGGAATCAACCCAAGTGCCTATCAACAGTGGTTTAGTAAAGAAAATGTGGTACATATACACCATGGAATACTATGCAGCCATAAAAAATGAAATCATGTCATTTGTTGCAGCATGGTGGCAGCTGGAGGCCATTATTTTAAGCAAACTAATGCAGAAACAGAAAACTAAATACTGCATGTTCTAACTTAAAAGCAGGGCTAGACATTGAATAAATGCTGACATAAAGATGGAAAAAACGGGCACTTAGGACTACTAGAATGTGGAGAGGGGGAGGGAGTAAGAGTTTAAAAATTACCCGTTGGATACTATGTCCATTACCTAGGTTAAGGGTTCAGTCATACCCCAAAACTCAGTGTCATGTAATATACATCTTTAATAAACTTGCACATGTATTCCCTGATTCTAATAAAAGTGTTGAAAAAGAAAAAAAAAACCATAAAAAACCAAAGTAGAATAGCATAATATTTGCATATAACCTACACACATCCTCCCATATACTTTAAATCATCTCTAGATTACTTACAATATCTAATGCATTGCAAATGCTACATAAATAGTTCGCTATACTGTTGTATTATTTAGGAAATCATGACAAAGGAAAGAAGTCTGTATATGTTCAATACTGATGCAACCACTCATTTTTTAAAAAAATATTTTTGATCAATGGTTGATGAAATCTATGGATGCAGAACCCATGGATACAAGGACTGACCTTATTGTTCACCTACCAGGCTACTTTAGAAGAAAGTATACTACCTGTTTTCTCACATTTAATAATTTCACTGTATTTGACAGACAATGTCTATGTTCAACGCTGGGTATTGCATTTTAAGAAGGTCTTGGAGGAAATAAAATGTGATCTGAGGGTTCATTCATAATAGTCATATGAGGAAGATTCTGGTGACCCTTGAGATTTTTGAAAAGTTCACATGTGGACTATGTGATAGGCTTATTTGGCTTACTGCAGAGGAACAACAGTTAAAATGTCATGGAAAGGTAATTTTTTTCTTTCATTTAAAGCCTAAAAACTCATCTTAAATGCAAGCTCTACACAAACAGGGAATAGAGTGTTTGTGTGTGTGTATGTTGTGTGTATTTTTTAAATTTCAAATGCTCAGTGCATACCCACATATGTTAAAGTGATCAAAACTGTTTGTTGGATTAATCAACTAATTGATGGACAACTGAGACAGTTTTCTTGAAAAAAATAAAATTGAACTAGCTAACTGTGAAATGGGCTATCCATATATTCCATAACTCCATTGGGCCACAACATAAGTGTGCCATCTCTTTTTAAGCATATATTCTTGTAACAAACAGATGACGAGAAAATTTTGAAACATAAGCAATCTCCATAAAAGATTCAGAATAGCTCAGATCTTTGAGAATTTATATTTTAATAAAATCATGAAAATAGCACAATGGCTAAAAATATTTTGTTCTTCCTCGGGCAACCTGAATTAGTTTAATTGTAAAACTAGATGGAGGGTAAAAAATTATTTTAATTTTATTTTTAGTAATGTTTATTATTCCCAAATGATATAATTGACCAAAATATGATTTCATTTCTCATTTCCTTTTATTGGCTTAGTAGTAACTAATTTTACATCAAAGACAAAAACACTGAGGATACAAAATAGTGGCTACTTAGGAATGTTTTTGGTTACACATGTGTTTGGTTTCACATCTAGGTACCTAGCATCTTTTGAGCAACCCACTTGTATGCATATATACAACCAGTGTTAGAATCACAGGTCGCCTGCACCCTCAGCAGCAATCTACGAATGCAGTTAGAATACCAATCAATTCTCCTAAAACAAAACATCCTGCCTTTTACTCATAATCCAAGGTCCCTTCTCCCCAATACCCCAAATATAAAGTATTTTTATTACAGTACATGAGATAATTTTCTATTCAAAATGTTTCCTCAATAGTAATAGATTCTCAAAATAAATTAGTAGCATTCCATGTATTTGTAAGCATAACGTGAATTTAATGGTTGTATATAAAAACAAAATTATCCTTCTAGAACTTTCCATATCCCTCATTTCAAACTGTTGTATTTGTCTTTGTTTTTTGAAATTTGGTTACAGAAAATTGAGTTAGTTATACTCTGAAGAGTATTATCTGCACATTCAAGGCCCTTTGTTGGTTGATATTGACTTTTCTCTTTCATCCCTGATCCCTGTCCCTATCACTTTTCTCACCTCTTAGATTCATTTACAGCAAGTCCTTGAATAACATCATTTAATTCAATGTCACTTTGTAATAACCGTAATGAGAAAACAAATGGATTCCTACATGAGACCACTCTCCGTGTAGAATTTGCATGTTCTCTCCATGTCTGCATGGATATTCCAGTTTCCTCCAGATATTCCAGTTTCCTCCCATGACCCAATGATGTGCATGTTCAGTTAATTGGTATGTCGAAATCGTTCCAGGATGGGCTGGTGTGGGTGTGTATGTGAGTGTGCCCTGTGATAGAATAGCATCCTGTCCAGGGTTGGATCCTGCCAGGATAGGCTCTGGCCACCCATGCCCCTTAATTGGAATATGCAAGTTAGAAAATGAATGAATGAAGGAAGGAAGGAAGGAAGGAATAAAAATTATTTTAAAATAAAAATCTGTAAACTATGCAATAATCCTACAAATGCTCAACAATAAACAGTGAGGTACAAAAGCCCTCATGGAGCCATATTTGTGACTGTTTTTGAGCTGCATAATGGTAGGACATCCTGATTAAAAATTTCACTTTGCAATATTTATTCTTTGATCTAACCCATGACCGCTATGATTGTTTTAACTCACTGATTCACCAAAAATTAAGTAATTACTTGTTTCTATTCATCTTTCTTATTATACATATGTATAGCTCACGTTTATTTCAATGTTTAATATAAGAAGTGTTTGGGGCCTTTATTTAGAAATTTGGTGATGTTTTTGTGTCCAGAAATATGCCGAAAATAGCAGCTTAACTCCTGTTTATATCAATTAGCCTATGGTAAAATTGGTTCCAATATTCGTCATTTTGCCTAAAGCCACAATTTCCAATAACTTACCTACAACAATAAGTGAGGACTTACTGGATATCCCTGCAAACTGTACTGAATTTTGGGAATGTCAGTGTTTTAAACTTTTTCCTTTGCCCTTTTCTCCCCCAGGTTTTCTGTTTTTCCATGCTGATTTTCATGAATTCCTTCCCTAATCTAGATGTCAGTCTAGAATATTTATTTATTTTACACATTGTAAGTATCTTTTCTGAACTAGTTAACAATTGTTTAACCTTGTCTCTATTTCTTCATTAAAATAAACTTTTAGTTGTAATGTAATCAAATCTGTAATTTCTTTCTTCCTTTCCTTCCTTCCTTCCTTCCTTCCTTCCTTCCTTCCTTCCTTCCTTCCTTCCTTCCTTCCTTCTTTCCTTTATAGTTCATCCTCCTAGGGTCATAATCAACGTGATTTTCCACTACCTCAAGGTAACACTTATATTCTCACGATTTTTTTTTCCTTCTTAATAATTCTACTTTTTAATAATTTAATGTGTGGTATATGGCCTTAATTTTTTTTTTCAATATTCCAATGCTATCTACCAATCTGTGTTTCTCCAAATCATTTATAGTTCAACTTTATTATAAATCAAATTAACACACAGGTTTATAACTGCATGTTTGTGTGCATTTCTGAGCTCTCTGTTATGTCATCTTTCTATCTGTGATTAATATCACAATGGTTTCATTATTATTATAATCATCAAGGCTTCATACTTTATATTATGTCTAGCAAGATGTGTCCCCATTCCTTGCTTTTCTTTTTTTTTTTTTTTTTTTTTTTGACGGTGTCTCATTCCATCACTCAGGTTGGAGTGTAATGGTGCGGTATCGACTTGCTGCAAACTCTGCCTCCCAGGTTAAAGCGATTCTCCTGCCTCAGCCTCTCGAGTAGCTGGGATTACAAGCGTGCACCACTACGTCCAGCTAATTTTTGCAATTTTAGTAGAGATGGGGTTTCACCATGTTAGTCAGGCTGGTCTCGAACTCCTGAACTCAGGTGATCCACCCACCTCAGCCTCCCAAAGTATTGGGATTACAGGTATGAGCCACCAGGCCTGGCTGCTTTTCTTTAAATAAAAGTAGCTAACCTATTCATAGACCTTTATTCTTCCATATATATTTTTGAATACAGTGGTTAATTTCTTTTTAAAAAAGTCTGAATTTTGTTTGAAAATAAGAAGACATCTTCTTGGAAATTGTGGCCATGCATATTTTAGATCCTTATCTGTCTGGTCCATTAATTCTATTGACTAGGTTTTAGTTTGTTGCCTTTCTTTTACAACACTGGAACAATCTGTGGTCTCCTCAGGGGCGAGGGTGGTTGTTCACAGCTGATGAGGTTACAAATGGAACAGGATACAGAGAACCTCTGGTTTAACAATCAAGGCTTAACCATTCTGTTTTAATTTTCTCCCTCCTCCCAACACTGCCATGTGGCTGGCTGACAGGCTGGGCTCTCTGCTCTCCCTACACCAAGTGTCTTCCAGTGCCTACCAGAAGTGCTCCTTCCTGATATTAACTCTTCAGTGTTTGGCTAATATAGCTACTCTCTCATTCTGAGTTCAGCTTCTTCCTAACATTGTTAATAATGATACCATCACAGGTCCTGTTTATTAGATCAGATTGTCCATAAAACTTATTAGTGCTGGTAGTTTGCAGCATCAATAAAATACATTTTCAGACTTCCTTTTCCCAAGGTGTGTATATGAGACTGCTCACAAAATTCCTTGTTTGCCAGGCAATGCAGTAAAAGCAAGCTAGGAATTTTATCATGCTAGAAGAAACTTCTTGCTTCTTCTCACAGGTTAGAGGATGATTGTACACACTTTGTAATAAAATATAACACACACAAAAGAGATTGTCATCCATGGGAAGAAGTAAGAATTAAGTGTGCAGACTGGGGATTTACTTCCTTCATACCCTTGCACTAATTATTTAACATGTTTCCTCATCCTCATCTACGAAATGGAGATACTGACAGTACTTATCCATAGGATTGTTGTGAAATTAAATATGTGAGAGTGTGTGTGTGTGTGTATTCATCAATTTAATTAATATTATATATTATACAATTTCTACAACTGTGCTTGGCACATAGTAGGCACCTCATAAATGTTAACTATTGTTATTATTACAGTTGTCTTCAGAGGTTCCTGGGATTTGAAAATTCAGATTCCTGAAATCCACTATTATGTATTCTTTTCCCCCTATTTTCTGCCCTCTAGTGGTAATTTCAAATATGATTTCTTTGCTTGATTTTATGTGGAATTCTTGTTAAATAAAGACCTACTTTTTTCCTTTTTTCCTATTAAGTGCAAATTATTTTAAGTTCAGTCTTGTATATGCAGGACTGCAAACAATTTGTAATCGTTTCTCATGCATTTGGAAAGGGATAGCTTGAATCTTGTAAAAGAAACTTTCTCTTTAATGCCTATTGGTATTCATTTCTCTAAGACACTGCCATCCCTGTCTCTAGAAACCAGAGCTCTTCTTTCACCTGACCTTACCTATGAGATTCCACCCCATTTTAAGTCCTACAAAAATAATCAGGTATTTTTACATTAAAGATATTACTTTCTGAAAAGCAAACATTTACCTCCAAAAATAACAATGTTCCAAAGATAAAATGTTAGCATCTATAGCTATTGAAAACTTTAATCAAATAATAATAACAATCCTTACTTAAGCTATTCATTGCCTCACAAAATATGCTACGTCCTTTCATTTCTTTTAACAGTCTCTTTCCCAATATACTTCTACTTACTCTGAATGTGGAGCTAAAGAAGAATATTCTTAACTGCTTTACAGTGAAGACAGATATTGTCAATTAGTGTAAACAACAACTGCCAAACCCCCTCCCCATTCCCCTTTTCTCCCAGTCCCAGAATATAAATAATAGCAAAGACTTAACTGGTATTCTTTTTTTTTCTTTTTTTCTTTTTTTTTATATTTTAAATTCTAGGGTATATGTGCACAACGTGCAGGTTTGTTACATATGTATACATGTGCCATGTTGGTGTGCTGCACCCATTAACTCGTCATTTACATTAGGTGTATCTCCTAATG
>NW_012101367.1:424774-443504 GCF_000951045.1 Mandrillus leucophaeus
GGGAGGATTCCCTCTTTTTCTATTGATTGGAATAGTTTCAGAAGGAATGGTACCTTAACTGGCATTCTTAAGAGCAGATTTGGTGTTTTACAACATATATATATAAAATATATATACAATATTTTCTTTTTTTTTCTTTTTTACAATATATATTTTTATACAGAATTTTAAAATATCATCTTGGGCCATACAGCTTTATCAAATAGATATATAATGAAGACAGCTATACTAAACTGTAAGAAATTAACTGAGTTATCAAGACTTGCAGTTTACATTTATAAATCAGGAAACTGAGTCAGAAAGAACTGAAGAAGGACTACACTGAGTAATAAACTATAAGATTTAGTGAGTGGATCAAGCATTCAAAATATGATCTTGAACTACTTAATGTATCTATACATTATTTTGTCCTTGATCAGGATAGGATCAAAAATATGAGAGGAGGAAAGGACCCCCAGCCTGTGTAAATCTGTTTGGTTTGACTGATAACATTCATTTCATGTTCTCTAAACCTTCCTCTAAGTAGTCTTTCCTTGAGCTTGGTGTAGAAAGATGCTTACCATAAATAAAATTTTATTACCTTCCCCTTCTGAGTTAGTGGAATAATGAGGACATGTTTCCTGATGTCAGAAATGTAAGATGTAAGATCGCAATCACTACCTTAGAGTCAGAAAGCTAAGAGGGGAATAAAGGGAAAGCCTACCTACTCTCTTCAGAAAGGAGATGCTGGAGGCGTTCTAGGCATAGACAACAATGACTTTTCAGGAATATACCTAAACCTGATTCATAAGTAGCTATTACTGAGCAACAGCACTGGTATTAGAAATTAATATCTTGGTACTAATTCATATTAATTGTTTAAATACTAAATGCTTTATGTGCAATCAATATAAACTAATACAACTGTGCTAAATTTCTATTACTTATTAAGATTTATTTGATACACTTAATTTCCTTTAATTCCATTGAAAGAAAGAGCTAGCAAAGGCAAAAAAAAAGAGGAAGAGATTTTGAGATTTTACAAGAATTCAAAAAAGGAAGTGGAAGAAATGGAAAAAAAAGGGGGAAATCTAGTGGCCTAATCTTCTCAAAATAATAAAGCTAAAGAAAAATATAAAAATTAATTCATTTGAACACATTTTATTAGTACCTTTTATAAGTAAGGTAATGTACTAAGTCCCAGAGACAAAATAAGCAAAAAGATACTATTGGTAAGAAAATGCAGCATGGTAGAGCACCCAATTATATATTAAATAGTATGTAGGTACTGCATTGGGGTCATAAATAGGACTCTTCAAATAGCTTGCCTTGTAGAGTCAGTTAAAATTTACCAGTGGTAATAACATCTGAAATGAGTGATGGAGAATAAGTGAGAGACAGATAAAGAGTAGTGAAAAGAGTGTTTCAGATAGAGGGAAATATGTGCAAATGCTGGAAAGTAAGAAAAATAATGCACAAATACAAGTGAATGAGCAGGTTCAAACAGCTAAAAGTAATTCAGTGTAGTTGGAGATTAGAGTTGTGGAGGCAGGGAAGAAAGTGATGGAGAAATCCAAGAATAAGGACGAAATCAGGGGCCAGACATTAAAAGACCCTCTAAGGTCTATTGAAGAGTTTATACCTTATCACACAGAGATGGGATGGGGTAATACACAGGGGGTTTAAATATTAGTTAACATGTCCGTGTGTGTGCATGTGCGTGTGTGCATGTGCATATGTGTGTAAAATGGATTGGAATAAACAAGACAGGAGAGAAAAAGAAATGAATGTATTCGAGTTATTTAGGAGAAGGAATATAAACAAATTGGGAATTAATTAGCATAAGGTATAAGGGAAAGAAAGGGAGAAGCTAGAGATGGACTTTTCATTTGGGGCATGGGCAGATGAGTGAGTGGTGCATCCTTGCCCCGACAATACAACACACAAAGAAAAAGACAAGCTGGTTCGTTGGGAAAATGGGACAGATGTGTTTGGTGATTAAACATCTACTCCACCTTAACTTACGGATGAGGAAACTGTGGTCTTTGTTTTTTGTTTTAACTGAAAAAATTTTTAAAGTACCATACTAAGGTGCTACTACTTACAAGGCTTTGGCCTATTAATTTATAGGAAGTCAAGAGATAAAGTATAAATACCATCTTGTAATGCAAATCTGCCTGACAGACCTTGCTAAATTCTTCTTTTTACACACTACTTTGCCATTTATTCATCCATAAACATGTGTTAATCTTTTGCTATGGGCTGGCAGCACTTCAAGTTCTGGAGAAATAAGGGAAGCAAAACCAGAGACGGTCTTGCTTTAGGAAGCCCATGTTCAGTCCAATATCCTAAAGCAAAAAGGCAGAATAAAAGTACAAAGGATGTGGGGGAGCTGTATAAATAAAAGATTCAATGCCATAGAGCCATGAAGCAAAATAATAGTAATAATAATACTGCAATCTATTTTTCCCTCAAAAAGTGAACCTTTGCTTCAGATTTTATTGTAACCCAAAGACAAAAATAATGCCCCTGGGAAGGCAACACCTGAGCATACCACTGGATGTATATTAAACGTACAATGCAGTGGGATGGAAATGTTATATTTTAACATTTCTAGTGAGTGATATTGCTTTTTTAAAAAATCTCTATTTAAATGTATACACTATGCACACATTTCCAAAGTACCTTCTGGGAGAATTGAAGGGTATACAGAGTAGACCCTCATATGAGGATATACTCATACCTTGATACACTCACTGTGACTAAATGTTTGTCTTTTGGGCTTTGGGAAGTTGTGTGATGAGTGCCCTAACATATTTTTCCTCTCAACTTTAAGTAACATACAATATTGTGATTCATGCACATATCCAATTTCCTGGTAAGTACTTCAGGGTCTCATATATGTCCTCCTTAGAGTATAAAGCTCACTTGTAAGGCTTAAAATCGTGAGATTTTTATGTCTCTTTTTTTTTTTTTTTGCTTTGTTTTTGTTTTTGTCTTTTTTTGTGGGAGATTTAAAAGTGGATTACACATTTTAAAGACCCTGACAAGAAGCATCCTAAGGGACTCCACTGTATCAAGTATTAGTCAGAATTCTCCAGAGAAACAGAACACACAGCATGTGGATAGTGTGTGTGTGTATACACACACATATAATAATGTATATAATTATCATATATTCTTGTTGTACATGTATTTTGTATGTACACATTTATTATAAGGAATTGGTTCACACAATTATGGAGACTCACAAGTCTCAAGATCTGCAGGGTGAGCCAGCAAACTGGACACCCCAGAGAGCCAATGGTGTAGTTCCAGTGTGACTCCAAAGGCAAACTGAAGACCGAGGAGAGTCGGTGTTATAGATCAGTCTAAGGTGTGGTAAGGTCGAGACTCAAGAAGGGTCAGTATTTCAGTTCAAGTTGAAGTAAAAAAAAAAATGCCAACGTCACAGTTCAAAGAGTTAGGCGGAATCTTCTCTGATTAGTGGAGAGTCAGTCTTTTTATTCTATTCAAGCCTTCAGCTGATTGGAGGAGGCTCAGACACATTAAGGAGGACAATCTGCTTTACTCAGTCTACCGTTTCAAAAGTTAATCTAATTCCCAAAGACACATTCACAGAAACACGCAGAATAATGTTTCACCAAATATCTGGAAACCCTGTGGCCCAGTCAAGCTGACACATAAAATCAACCATCACAGTGACATCATTTCCTTTGGCTTCTCAAGCTAACAAAAATGCCATAAACATTAAAAGAAAAGAGAAAGAGTTGACACAAAAACCAACCCACTGACAAATATTTACTGCATATTTTCTGTGTGATCAGTGGGACTGCCTTCCAGGGGCTGGTGAGCTGGCTATAAATCTAATTCATACAATAGGACATTGAGGTAGGAGGAGATGTTTCACTGGACAGTAGGGTAGGATTTAAAGAGGAAGAAGTGAGCAGATAAAATAAACAAGAATAAAAGTAAGGATAAACATGACATCTTAAGGAGTTTATTTTACCTGGACAGGGAATGCCCATAGAACAGTGATGAGAAGTAAAGATAAACAGATGTGTGGTAGTCAATTTATAAAAAGCCTTGAAATAGGTAGTGTACAACTTCATTTGTATAATGCTTTGAACTTTTAAAATCGCTTTGACATACATAACCTTTTTTATCCTTTTAACAATTTTGTGAGCTAAATAGTGTCATTATTAATTTTATCTTAAAAAATTTACTATCGTTTGTAGAGACAGGGTCTCACTATGTTGCCCAGGCTGCTATCAAACTCCTGGGCTCAAGTGGTGCTCCCACCTTGGCCTCCCAAAGTGCTGGGATTACAGGCATGAGCTACCATTCCCAGTACATTACTAATTTCATAGTGGAGAAGGCTTACTATTGTGCAGGTGTGAAAACTATCATGTGATTCCTACTTCAGGGCCCTTTTCCCATTGAAGTTGCAATGGGGAACTATTATAGTTCTTGAGCAAGGGGTGCCACTATAAAAATAGTGTTATAGAAGATTTGAACATGGTTTATAAGTTGCATTGAACAGTGAGACCTAGGAAGCCAAGAGGGCAGCAGTAATGCCTTGTACTTATCTGGGCATTAAGCATTACTATGGAATAAAGGAATAAAAGAAAATTGGCATACATGAAGTCATGATTAAAGGAAGAAATAATAAACTTTAAAGTGTGAGATCTATTAAAATGCATGTAGTAAGATACAGAATACAGGCATGGAGGCAAGAGGAGATAGATACCCATTTCAAAAACTTTAGAAGATATACTTTATCTATTTTTAAGTTTAAATTCAGCTAGTTTTAAAGCTAACCAAAATGTTCAATTTCATTTTCCACTTACATAGTCTTGAGGAATCCCCCACAGTTCAGGGGAAACAACTCTCAGAAGAGTTTATTCTCACATATTTATGTCATTTCATGGAACAAGCAATAGATTCAAACTATTTCAATAAAAGGAATGGTATTTATTTCTATCTTAGTTTGTACTACTATAACAAAATACCTGAAACTAGACAATTTGTAAACAACAGAAATTTGCTTCTCACAGTTCTTAGGTTGGGAAGTTCAAGATCAAGAGGCCAGTAGGATCAGTGTCTGGTGAGGGCTGCTCTCTGCTCTCCAGATGACACCTTCAACACTGTATCCTCTGGAGGGGATGAATATTGTATCCTCACATGGAGGAAGGGATGGAAAAGGGGAGGCATCTCTCTGAAGGTGTTTGTAGAAGGGTACTAATCTCATTTATGAAGGCAAAGTCCTCAGAGTCTACTTACCTCCCAAGGGTCTCACCTCTTAATACCATCATCTTGGAGGTTAAGTTCCAACATATGAATTTTGGAGGGAAACATACATTCAAACCACGGCAATTACTATGTCCAAAGCACTCTTTTTCTTCTATGCCTCCCTTTTCTTTTTTTATTTTTAATATTTGCAGGAACATAGGAAGTGTATATATTTTGATACAGGTATGAAATGTAAAATAAGCGCATCATGGAGAATGGAGTATCCATCCCCTCAAGCACGTACCCTTTGGGTTACAAACAATCCAATTACACTCTTTAAGTTATTTTAAAATGTACAACGAAGTTATTATTGACTATAGTCACACTGTTGTGCTATCAAATAGTAGGTCTTATTCATTCTTTCTATTTTTGTTGCACCCATTAATCATCCCCCCACCCCTGAGCCTTCCACTACCATTCCCAGCCTCTGGTAACCATCCTTCTATTCTGTGTGTCCATGCATTCAATTGTTTTAGTTTTTAGATACCACAAATAAGTGAGAACATGTGATGTTTGTCTTTCTGTGCCTGGCTTATTTCACTTAACATAATGATCTCCAGTTCTATCATGTTGTCACAGGTGATGGAATCTCATTTTTTTTTATGGCTGAATAGTACTCCACTGTGTATATGCACCACACTTTCTTTATCCATTCGTCTACTGATGGACACTTAGGTTGGTTCCCCATCTTGGCCATTGCAAATAGTGCTGCAACAAGCAGGAGTGCACATATCTCTTCGATATAGTGATGGTCTTTCTTTTGGATATATACCCAGCAGAGGGATTGTTGGATTGTATGGTAGCTCTATTTTTAGTTTTTTGAGAAACTTCCAAAATCTTCTCCATAGTGGTTTAGTAATTTTTGCCACCAACTGGGTAAGACTGTTCTCTTTTTTCCACATCCTTGTCAGCATTTGTCATTGCCTGTCTTTTCTAAGTCATTTTAAGTGAGGTGAGATGATACTTCATTGTAGTTTTTATTTGAATTTCTCTGATGATTGATGATGTTCAGCACCTCATCATAAGCCTATTTTCATATAATTGTTTGCTATTTGTATGTCTTCTTTTGAAAAATGTCTAATTAAATCTGTTGCTTTTTTTTTTTTTTCTTTTGAGACAGAGTTTCGCTCTGGTTGCCCAGGCTGGAGCGCAATGGCACGATCTCAGCTCAGTGCAACCTCCGCCTCCGGGGTTCAAGCAATTCTCCTGCCTCAGCCTCCCGAGTAGCTGGGATTACAGGCATGCGCCACCATGCCCAGCTAATTTTGTATTTTTAGTAGAGAAGGGGTTTCTCTATGTTGGTCAGGTTAGTCTCAAACTCCCAACCTCAGGTAATCCACTCACCTAGGCCTCCCAAAGTGCTGGGATTACAGGTGTGAGCCACCACACCTGGCCAGCTGTTGCTTATTTTTTAAGCAGATTATTAAGTCTTTTCTTACAGAGTTGTTAGAGATCCTTACATATTCTGGTTAGCAATCTCTTATCAGACAGGTAGTTTGCAAATATTTTTTTCCCATTCTGTGGGTTGATTTTCACTTTGCTGATAGTATCCTTTGCTATGCAGAAGCTTTTTAACTTGATGTGATCTCATTTGTCCATTTTGACTTTGATTGCCTGTGCTGTGGGGTATTACTCAAGAAATTTTGCCCAAACTAAGGTCCTAGAGAGTTTCCCCAAAGTTTTCTCATAGTAGTTTCATAGCTTTAGGTCTTAGATTTAAGTCTTTAAACCATTTTTATTTGATTTTTGTATGCGGCAAGAAATAGAGATCTAGTTTCATTCTTCAGCATATGGATATCTAGTGTTCCCAGTACCATTTATTGAAGAGACTATCTTTTCCTCAGTTTATATTCTTTGCACCTTTGTCAAAATGAGTTCACTATAGGTGTGTGGATTTGTTCCTGGGTTCTCTATTCTGTTTCATTGGTGTATGTGTCTGTTTTTATGCCAATACCATGTTGTTTTTGTTACTAGAGCTCTGTAGTATAATTTGAAGTCAGGTAATGTAATTCCTCCAGTTTTGCTCTTTTTGCTTAGGATAACTTTAGCTATTCTGGGTCATTTGTGATTCCATATAAATTTTAGAATAGTTTTTTTTTTTTTTTTTTCTATTTCTGTGAAGAATGTCATTGGTATTGTGACACGGATTGCATTGAATCTATAGATTGCTTTGGGCAGTATGGCCATTTTGGCAATATTAATTATTCCAATTCATGAACATAAAATACCTTTCCATTTTTTGATGCTCCCTTTAATTTCTTTCATTAATGTTTTATAGTTTTCATTGTAGAGATCTTTTATTTCTTTGGTTAATTCCTTGGTATTTAATTTTATGTGTGGCTATCATAAATGGGATAACTTTTTAATTTCTTTTTCAGATTGTTCACTGATGGCATATAGAAATGCTACTGATTTTTGTATGTTGACTTTGCACCCTGCAACTTTACTAAATTTATTCATAAGATTTAAGAGTTTATTAGTGGAGTCTTTAGGTTTTTCCAACTATAAGATCACATCATCTGCAAACAAGAATAATTTGACTTCTTTCATTCCAATTTAGATGCCTTTTCTTTCTTTCTCTTGTCTGATTGCTCTAGCTAGGACTTCCAGTACTATGTTGAATAAGAATGGTGACAGTGGGCATCCTTAATGTGTTCCAGATCTTAGAAGAAAGCTTTCAGTTTTTCTATATTAAATATGATACTAGCTGTGGGTCTGTCACATATGGTTCTTATTATGTTGTGTATGTTCCTTTTATGTTCAGCTTTTTGAGGGTTTCTTTTTTATTATGAAGGAATGTTGAACTTTATCCTATACTTTTTCAGCATCAATTGAAATGATCATATGGATTTTATCCTGTATTCTGTTGATATGATGTATCATGTTGATTGACTTGCATATTTTGAATCATCCTTGCATCTCAGGGATAAATCCTACTTGATCATAATGAATGATCTTTTTAATGTATTGTTAAATTTGGTTTGTTAGCATTTTGTTGAGGATTTTTACATGAATATTCATCAGAGATATTGGCCTGTAGTTTTCTGTTTTTGATGTATCTTTGTTTCATTTTGGTATTAGAGTAAAAATTATCTCATAGAATAAGTTTGGAAGTATTTCCTCCTCCTGTTTTTTGTTTTTGTTTTTGTTTTGGAAAAGTTTGACTACAATTGGTGATAGTTTTTCTTTAAATGTTTGGTAGAATTCAGCGGTGAAGTCACTGGGTCCTGGGATTTTCTTTACTGGGAGATATTTTATTACAGCTTTGGTCTTGTTATTTGTCATTGGTCTGTTCAGGTTTTAGATTTCTTCTTGGTTCAAGGTTGGTAGGTTGTATGTATCTAGGAATTTGTCTCTCTCTTCTAGATTTTCCAATTTATTGGCATATAATTGCTCATAATAGCCACTAATGATCCTTTGAAGTTCTGCAGATTCAGTAGTAATGTCTCTTTTTTCAATTTCTGGTTTTATGTATTTCAATGTTCTCCCTTTTTACTTAGTCTAGCTAAAGGTTTGCCAATTTTGTTTAACTTTATAAAAAAACACTTTTTGTTACATTGATCTTTTGTATTGTTTTCAATTTTGTTTATTTTGTTTATTTCTGCTCAGATCTTTATTATTTCTTTTCTTCACTGATCTAGGGCTTGATTTTCTCTTGCTTTTCTAGTTCTTTAAGATACAGCATTAGATTGTTTATTTGAAGTTTCTCCTCTTTTTTGATGTAGGCACTTATAACTATAAACCGCCCTCTTAGCACTGCTTTTGCTATATCTCATAGAGATTGGTATATTGTGCTTCTATCATCATTCGTTTCAAGAAATTTTTCAATTTCCTGTTCAATTTCTTCATTGCCCCACTGCTCACTCAGGAGCATATGTTAAATTTCTGTGTTTGTATAGTTTCAGAAATTCCTCTTGTCATTAATTTCTAGTTTTATTCCATTGTGATAAGAGAAGATGCTTGATATTATTTCAATTTTTAGCATGTTTTAAGGCTTGTTTTGTGACTTAACATACAGTCTATCCTCTAAAATAATTCACATGCTGAGGAGAATAATGTGTATTCTGCCGCTCATGGATGAAATGTTCTGTAACTATCTACTAGATCTATTTGATCTATAACATAGATTAACTCTGATATTTCTTTGTTGATTATCTGTCTGGGAGATCTGTCCAATGCTGAAAGTGGGGCGTTGAAGTCTCCAGCTTTTACTATATTGGGACCTATCTATCTTTCTCTCTTTAGCTTTAATAATATATCCTTTATATATCTGGGTGCTCCAGTGTTGGGTGCATATATATTTACAATTGTTATATCATCTTTTTCAATTGACCCTTTTGTCATGATATAGTGACCTTCTTTGTCTCTTATAGTTTTTGTCTATAACTGTTGATATAAGTACAGCTACTCTTAATCTTTTATGGTTTTCATTGTCATGGAATATCTTTTTCCATTATTTAATTTTCAGTCTATGTGTATCTTTAAAGGCAAAGTGTGTTTCTTGTAGACAACACATCATTGACTATTGTCTATTGATTGGATAATTTAGTACATTTACATTCATGTTATTAATGATAAGTAAGGACTTACTTACTCCTTCCATTTTGTCACTTATTTTCTGTGTCTTTTTGTGTGTGTGTGGTCTTCTCTTCCTTCTTTCTTTCCTTTCTCTGTCCTTTAGTAAAGGCGATTTTCTCTGGTGATATGATTTAGTTTCTTGCTTTTTATTTTCTGGTATCCATTGTACATTGTATGGTTTGAGGTTACTACGAGGCTAGCAAATACTATCTTATAAACCATTATTTTAACCTGATAACAATTTAACACTGCTTGGTTAAACAACCAAGCAAAAAGAAAACTAACAAAACCTCTACACTTTATTTTGTTGTTCTATTTACGTCATATATCATACTGCCTATGTCTTTATTTTTTATTTATCATTTATTTATTTATTTATTTATTTATTTTAAGATGGAGTTTTACTTTGTTGCCTAGGCTGGAGTGTAATGGTGCCATCTCGGCTCACTGCAACCTTCACCTTCTAGGTTCAAGTGTCTCCTGCCTCAGCCTCCTGAGTAGCTGGGATTACAGGCATGCACCATCACGTCTGGCTAGTTTTGTATTTTTACTAGAGACAGGCTTTCTCCATGTTGATCAGGCTGGTCTCGAACTCCTGACCTCACGTGGTCCACCCGACTCAGCCTCCCAAAGTGCTCCAGGTATGAGCCACCATGCCCGGCCTCTACTGCTTATGTCTTGAAAAGTTGTTGTAGTTATTATTTTTATCGGGTCATCATTTCGTCTTTCTACTTAGGATAAGAGTAGTTTGCACACCACAGTTACAGTGTTATGATATTCTGGGTACTTACTATTATCAGTGAGTTTTATACATTCTAGCGATTACTTATTGATCATTAATGTGGTTTTATTTCTGATTTAAATACTCCCTTTAGCATTCTTACTGCACAGGTCTGGTGTTGATGAAATCCCCCAGAAATTCCTCAGCTTTTGTTTGTCTGGGAAAGTTTTTATTTTTCCTTCACGGTTGAAGGAAATTTTCTCCAGATAAGCTATTCTAGGGTAAAAGTTTTTTCCTTCAGCACTTTCAATATGTCATGCCACTCTCTCCTAGATGGAAAGGTTTCCTTGGAAAAGTCTGCTGCCACACATACTGGAGCTCCATTGTATGTTATTTATTTATTTTTTGTTACTGCTTTTAGGATCCTTTCTTCATCCTTGATCTTTGGGAGTCTGATTATTAAATGCCTTGAAGCAATCTTCTTTGGGTTAAATCCGCTTGGTGTTCCATAACCTTCTTGTACTTGGATATTGATATCTTTCTCTAGGTGTGGAAAGTTATCTGATATTATCCCTCTGAATAGGCTTTCTACCCCTATCTCTTTCTCTACCTCCTCTTTAAGACCAGTAACTCTTAGATATGCCCTTTTGAGGATACTTTCTAGATCCTTTAAGTGTGCTTCATAGTTTCTTATGCTTTTATCTTTGTCTCTTCTGTGTATTTTCAAATAGTTTTTCTTCAAGCTCACTGATTCTTTCTTCTGCTTGATCAGTTCTGCTATTAAAGAACTCTGATGCATTCTTCAATATACCACTTGTACTTTTCGCCTCCTGAATTTCTGCTCGATTATTTTCAATTATTTCAATCTCTTAGTTAAATTTATCTTATAGAATTGTGAATTCTGTCTCTGCGTTAACTTGAATATCTTTGAGTTTCCTCAACACAGCTATTTTGAATTCTCTGCCTGAAAGGTCACATATCTCTGTTTTTCCAGCATCTATCCCTGGTGCCTTATTTAGTTCATTTGGTGAGGTCATGTTTTCCTGAATGGTGTTGATGCTAGTAGCTGTTCTGTGGTGTCTGAGCATTGAAGAGTTAGATATTTATTGTCGTCTTCATTGCCTGGCCTTATTTGTAGCTGTCCTTCTTGGGAAGCCATTCCAGATATTTGAAAGGACATAGGTGTTATGATCTAAGCTGTGACCTAAGCTTTAGGGGGCACCCCAAGCTCAGTAATGCTGTGGTTCTTGCAGAATGGTAGAAATACTGCCTTGACACTCTTGGACAAGATTTGGAAGAATTCTCTGAATTACTAGGCAAAGTCTCTTGTTTTCCTCTCTTACTTTCTCTCAAACAGAGTCTTTCTCTCTGTTCTGAGCCACCTAAAGCTGGGGTGGCAAGACACCCCTGTGGTTACCACCACTATGGCTCCACTGGGTCAGACCTGAAGCCAGCACAGCCCTGTCTACCCAAAGCCTCCTGTAGCCATTCTCTGGCGACTGCCTATGTTCGTTCAAGGCCCTGGAGCTCTACAAACTGCAGTGTCAAAGCCAGCCACGCTCATGTCCTTCCCTTCAGGGTGGCAAGGTTTCCCAGATCCCAGATGGGTCCAGAGGTGCCATCTGGGAGTCAGGGACTAGATTCAAAAACCTTAGAAGTCTAACTGGTATTCTTTTCTAGTGTGGCTGAGCTGGCATTTAAACCCACATGCAGTCCTTCCCACTCCTCTCCCCTTTCCAAAGGCAGAGCAGCATCACCCCCAGTCACTACCACCCCCAGGCCAAGAGGAGTTCTGCCAGACTACCACCAATGTTACCAATGTTCCCCGAAGGCCCAAGGGCTCTTAAGTCAGCTTGTGATAAATGCTGCCTGGCCTGGGACTCACCCACCAGGGCAGTGTCCAGGAATGTCGTCCAAGAGCCAAGTCCTGGCATTGGGGATCCCAAGACACCACTTGATGCTCTACCCCTCTGTGGCTGTGCTAGTACCTAAGGTGCAATACAAAGTCCCCTTTACTTTTACCTCTGCTTTTCTCAAGCAGCAGTTTTGCCCCATATGCACCACAGCTGGTAATGTACTGATTCTCACCTGAAGCCAGCAAATTTCAGAGGCTCACCCAAGGCCCTTGACGTAGTGCCTGGGTATTGCTGCTGATTATTCAGGGCCCAAGGGCTCCTCTGTTAGTAGGTGATAAATACTTCCAAGGCTGGGTCCTTTCAAGGCAGCGAGTTCCCTTCTGGCCTAAGGTGTGTCTAAAAATATCAGATGGGAGCTGGGACCTGGAACGGGGGCCTCACTACTCTGACTGGTGCCTTATCCTGCTGTAGCTGAGCTGGTATCCAAGATGCAAAACAAAGTCCTCCCCATTTATCCCTCTCCTCTCCTCAAGCAGAAGGAAGGGGTTGCTTTTGAAGCCGTGAGCTGTGCAGCCTGGGATTAAGTCTCTGTACCTAGTTCAGCACTAGGTCTTGCCTAAGAGTTGCAGTGCTTATGGTCTAGACTGCCTTTCAAGTTTACTTAGAGACATGGAGTGCTGTAACCCTCAGTGACAAGGTTTGGGGGAACTCAAATTTGGACCACTAAGATCAGGAATTCCCCTCTGGCTAGCTGGTTTAAATGCTCCCTCCATGGACAGGTGTAAGGTGAGTTTGGTCTGGATTTTATTTTTACTCAGATTTACAGAACTGAGTTCAATGCCTCACGATTAGTGTGTTCTCCCCGCCGCCAACAGCGCCCAGAGATGCTCTCAACAACACGTAGCTGCTGGGGGGAAGGGACAGTGAAGGATGGGGGTGAAGGAGGGGTGGTATTGGTGATTCAAGACTGTTTTTGCTATCTTTTCAGTGTCTTTTTCAGCAATATGAAGTTTAAAACCAAGTACTGTGAGTGCTCACTTGATTTCTGGTTATTATGAAGGTGTTTTTTTCTGTGTAGATAATTGCTAAGTTGCTGCCCTTTTAGGGGTAGGAGCATGATGGGTGGAGCCCCTTCTATTTCTCCATCTTGACTATGTCTCTCTTTTCTCATAACAATAACTTTCCTTATTGTGCTGCTAAATGTATCTCACAAACACCTTTGGACAATGTTTAAATATAGACTTTTTTTGTTTGTTTATTGTTTTTTGCTGGAGACAGAAAAAGTTAGAAAATAGACTCTTAGCTAGAAAGGACTAAGAGAGAAGACTATTCTGAGAATTTAAAGATCAAAACAAAATAAATCATTAAATGTCTATTTTTAAGTTACACGATGAAAACAAACTCATTTGACTTTTTCTGTCTCCTTTCTGGTATGATACACAAGCACATGCCATCTTAGAAAAAGGAATTGCCTAAATGAATAAAATAAACTTTATTCTTATGGACTCTTAGAGCAAATCCAGTCAATTAGGAGACTCTATCATCATCGTTAGAGCAAGAGTCAAAGGGACATTGACTTTTACAGGTAGAGTTTATACTGACCAATTCTTTGCTTTCTTTTGTTTGACACTTAATCTAAGATTATAATAATTTAGACAATAATTTAGCCATCACATATATACAGTGGCACATTTTATGTGGTGACATTTTTAAAATATTATATTTTAGCAGTATAGACAACAGCGTCTAATTTTATCGAAATAAGCTTGCTAGTCATTGTTATTCCCATTAAAAAGATAAATTATCTTTTCAAATAATTCTTAAAGATATATAAAATGCAACTTTGATTTTTAGCAAGATGGCTGAGTAAGATAACTAGAAACTCTAAAAGTGTAAATATCTAAATGTAACATATAACATGGTTAACATATAACAAAACGGGTTGGTAACATATAATAAAACATTTTAAATGCATAGCTATGTTTTCAACAAAGTAAAGGAAACCTGTAGGTAACAGAAATAAGATGGAAACTGAAAACCAAAGGGTAAGCATGCGAGTGGAACCTGAGGTGATGTACTTTTCCTCCCAGTATTTCAAAACTCAAGTTCCTTTTACAAGATGAGACAGAGGACATGCATGGCCTATGTGACCCATGTATGGCAAAGAACAGGAACTGAGAGAGTGGAGCAGAGCAGGGACCCTCAAAAGTCTACACATTTGATAGATTATTAAATTTTTTAAATTGCCCAACATCACAGGAAGATAGCAAGGAAGTTTGTCTGTCTCCGTCTAGGCTCTGTTTTAGAGGTATATGTCTGCAAACAAAGAGAAATTTTAGTCCTACGGCTATCCCAGGTTTGAGAGTAAAATGAATAAACTGTTAATTGTAACAATATATATCATATTATTCCTAACACAGGGATTACCATTAAACCGCCTGGTAAAGCTACTTCAAAGTTGTTTCTTAAAGACAGGCCACAAGTATTCTCTCAGATAAAATGTATGGAAAAGTCTCAGTAAAATAAAGTAGCAATTAAAAAAAAAAAAACATGGAAATCACAGAAATAAACAACCATGAATTAGATTAAGCAAACACTATAGAAAGATTAGAGTCTCGGCCAGGCGCAGTGGCTCACGCCTGTAATCCCAGCACTTTGGAGGGCTGAGGTGGGCGGATCACAAGGTCAAGAGATTGAGACCATCCTGGCCAACATGGTGAAACCCCGTCTCTACTAAAAATACAAAAATTAGCTGGACATGGTGTACACCTGTAGTCCTCACTACTGTAGCTGGGCACCTGTAGTCCCAGCTACTCAGGAGGCTGAGGCAGGAGAATTGTTTGAACCCGGGGGCAGAGGTTGTGGTGAGCCGAGATCATGCCATTGCATTCCAGGCTGGCTACAGAGCAAGACTGTCAAAAAAAAAAAAAAAAAATTAGTGTCTCAAGAATGTAAGATACAGAAAGCTAATTTAAAAGAGAATATAGAAAAATGCATATCAGTGTACAACTCTTTTTAATGTACAGAGGCATAAACATGGCTGCATTGACAGATAATTTTCCTAAAGGGCTATGGGGAGGCAGAGATCAATCTAGAGAGGAAAAAGAGGATCAAAGGTAAATAGGTAAATGAGGGTAACTGAGGTCATGATCCATATAAAGGAAACAGTTTGAAGAATATATTGTAAAAATAGCCTAATTTTGGTGCATATTGTAGAATCCTGAGAAATCAGGTTAAGTGGATAGAATGGGTCAATTTCAGTAGGGTAAGCCAGGCTGAAGTAAACATCTTAGTTGGTTTCCAATATCCATCCCATTACTTCTCTACTAAGTAGCTGTATGATTTGGGAATGCAAGTCTGTTCAAGATGGGTTTGACTGGTCCACCCATCCCCTCCCCAAATCATGTCTGACCTATAAGACTTTAAACTCACCCATAATTTATTGGCACCTTGTGCCAATGTAGGCTCTCTTGCTCTATTTCTCCCCACATTGTTTTCTGGAATTTATAGTATCCAGTTGAACAACAAAAAAAGACCACCACAAGTGAAGGGCTCAAAAATATCCCTGCTGCCTTAAAAGCAGTACATGTGTAGTGGCCTAACAGATATTTAGAATTCTGATTGGTGTAATACAGAGGAAGGAATTAAAGATAGGATGAGTAATGTGTTCGTAAATGTTTAATGAAAGGGGAGAGTCCTGATTTGTAGCCTGTGATGATCCCATCAAAACGGGAGTAAACATTCTCACCATGGCTGACTTCAAGGTTTAAGTAGTTTAACAAGCAACTTTCAAAATGCCTGATAATGTAGCTCTTGACTTGACAAACCATTATGAGCAGTTTGGCTCTCGTGCACCACAGCTATCAACCCACCTTTAGAAGATAGCAAAGTACCACTTCAGACGTTCTCTCACCAGTGGATTATCCATCGCATTTTTCCAACTGGTTGTATCAGCCTATGGATGACAGATATTCTTCTCAGATTCTAGCAGTACAGTTACTGTCATCCTAAGTGTTAATGGTAGTGTGAGCATTGTCTTTTTCTTCTTTTAATAGAAAGTTGGGAAACAACAAAAAAAAATACAGAAGGTATTTTAAGTTAGACTCCCAAACTATAAAACACTAATAATATTTATAAATTTATTCATTAATTCAACAAAAATGTATTAAGCACTTTCTAGGTACAGTTTTAGGTCACAAGGGTAGAGCAGTGGGGGAAATGTAAAATAATTAAAACCAACTAACCAAACAATTTCTTCCCTTCTGCCCCCCTCTGAGTTCTTCCCTAATATGGTTTATAAAATATCTCATTTCTTTCCTTTATGTAAATGAAATATATGGCAGTATATATACATATAAATCTGAATTTGAATTCATAAATGATGGAAAGAAATAAATCTGCTTGAAAAAAATATGACAGACCATAGATAAACATCGACAAATAGAATTAAAAAATCCAAAAACTTGCCTAAGTTTTTGCAAGTCACAGGAACAGCAACCCAGCTAGTAAATAAAATAATTAATGGCAGCACTTTTTGTAATAGAGAAAGTCTGAAAGATACATCAATTGGGGTGCGCCCAAGATGGCTGAATAGGAACAGCTCCAGCCTCCAGCTCCCAGCGTGAGTGACACAGAAGACGGGTGATTTCTGCATTTTCAACTGAGGTACCAGGTTCATCTCACTGGGGAGTGCCTGACAATCGGTGCTGGTCAGGTGGTGCAGCCTGACCAGCGAGAGCTGAAGCAGGGCTAAGCAGGGCGAGGCATCACCTCACCTGGGAAGCACAAGGGGGAAGGGAATCCCTTTTCCTAGCCAAGGGAAACTGAGACACACAAAACTTGGAAAATCAGGTAACTCCCACCCTAATACTGTGCTTTACCAAGGGTCTCAGCAAAAGGCACACCAGGAAATTATATCCCACACCAGGCCCTGAGGGTCCCAGGCCCACAGAGCCTCCCTCATTGCTAGCACAGCAGTCAGAGATCTAACTGCAAGGCAGCAGTGAGGCTAGGGGAGGGGCGCCCGCCATTGCTGAGGCTTAAGTAGGTAAACAAAGCCACAGGGAAGCTCAAACTGGGTGGAGCCCACTGCAGCTCCAGGAGGCCGGTCTGCCTCTGTAGAATCCTCCTCTGGGGACAGGGCATGGCTAAACAAAAAGCAGCAGAAACCTCAGCAGAGGCCAATGCCCCTGTCTGATAGCTTTGAAGACAGCAGTGGATCTCCCAGCATGGAGGCTGAGATCTCAGAACGGACAGACTGCCTGCTGAAGTGGGTCCCTGACCCCTGAGTAGCTTAACTGGGAGACATTCTCCACTAGGTGCAGACCAACACCTCACACCTCACTCAGCAGGGTACACACCGAGACAAAGCTTCCAGAGCAAGAATCAGACAGTAATACTCGCTGTTCAGCAACATTCTATCTTCTGCAGTCCCCGCTGCTGATATCCAGGCAAACAGGGTCTGGAGTGGACTTCGAGTAAACTCCAATAGACCTACAGCTGAGGGTCCTGACTGTTAGAAGGAAAACTAACAAACAGAAAGGACACCCACACCAAAACCCCATCACTCTGTCACTATCACCAAAGACCAAAGGCAGATAAAACCACAAAGATGGGGGAAAAGCAGTGCAGAGAAGCTGGAAATTCAAAAAATCAGAGCGCATCTCCCCTTCCAAAGGAACACAGCTCATCGCCAGGAATGGAACAAAGCTGGACGGAGATGACTTTGACGAGTTGAGAGAAGAAGGCTTCAGTTGATGAAACTTCTCAGAGTTAAAGGAGGAACTGTGTAACCAGCGCAAAGAAACTAAAAACCTTGAAAAAAGAATGGATGAATGGATAACAAGAATAATCAATCCAGAGAAGACCTTAAAAGAACTGATAGAGATGCAAACCATAACATGAGAACTATGTGACAAATGCACAAGCTTCAGTAACCGACTCAATCAACTGAAAGAAAAAGTATCAGCGATTGAAGACCAAATGAATGACATGAAGCGAGAAGAGAAGTGTGGAGAAAAAAAGAGTAAAAAGAAATGAACAAAGCCTCCAAGAAGTATGGGATTATATGAAAAGGCCAAATCTACGTCTGACTGGTGTGCCTGAAAGTGATGGGGAAAATGGAACCAAGTTGGAAAACATTCTGCAGGATATCATCCAGGAGAACTTCCCCAACCTAGTAAGGCAGGCCAACATTCAAACTCAGGAAATACAGAGAATGCCACAAAGATACTCCTCAAGAAGAGCAACTCCAAGACACATAATTGTCAGATTCACCAAAGCTGAAATGAAAAAATGTTAAGGG
>NW_012101367.1:443554-444098 GCF_000951045.1 Mandrillus leucophaeus
TAAATGTTTAATGAAAGGGGAGAGTCCTGATTTGTAGCCTGTGATGATCCCATCAAAACGGGAGTAAACATTCTCACCATGGCTGACTTCAAGGTTTAAGTAGTTTAACAAGCAACTTTCAAAATGCCTGATAATGTAGCTCTTGACTTGACAAACCATTATGAGCAGTTTGGCTCTCGTGCACCACAGCTATCAACCCACCTTTAGAAGATAGCAAAGTACCACTTCAGACGTTCTCTCACCAGTGGATTATCCATCGCATTTTTCCAACTGGTTGTATCAGCCTATGGATGACAGATATTCTTCTCAGATTCTAGCAGTACAGTTACTGTCATCCTAAGTGTTAATGGTAGTGTGAGCATTGTCTTTTTCTTCTTTTAATAGAAAGTTGGGAAACAACAAAAAAAAATACAGAAGGTATTTTAAGTTAGACTCCCAAACTATAAAATACTAATAATATTTATAAATTTATTCATTAATTCAACAAAAATGTATTAAGCACTTTCTAGGTACAGTTTTAGGTCACAAGGGTAGAGCAGTGGGG
>NW_012101367.1:446013-446241 GCF_000951045.1 Mandrillus leucophaeus
AGAAGGCCATTACATAACGGTAAAGGGATCAATTCAACAGGAAGAGCTAACTATGCTAAATATATATGCACCCAATACAGGAAAACCCAGATTTATAAAGCAAGTCCTTAGAGACTTACAAAGAGACTTAGACTCCCATACAATAATAATGGGAGACTTTAACACCCCAATGTCAACATTAGACAGATCAACGAGACAGAAAGTTAACAAGGATATCCAGGAATTGAA
>NW_012101368.1:0-1025 GCF_000951045.1 Mandrillus leucophaeus
TACATTCTCAGCAGGAGCTCCTGCTCCTCCTGCCGCGGCAGGTCGAAGTGAAACACCAAGTCCATGCAGTTGCGGATGTCCCAGTGGAACTGCTCAGGATGGCGGCTGGCCAGGACCAGCAAGAATTTGTTGCTGCGCTGACTCGTGTGGCTTAGGAAGGCGTTCTGGGTGGCTCTGAGGTCCTCGTTTACCTCCTCAGTGGCTCTCTTCGGAAGGAAGGCGTCCGCGTCGTCCACGAAGAGCAGGAGGCCCCGCCGACTGGTATTGGCCCAGTCAAACAGCTTGTGCATGGCGGTCACACCTTCCCCCCCGCATGGGGGCCACGTCCCCACCTGTCATGATGGTGTAGTCCATGCCCGAGTGCACGGTGAATTTCGTGGCAAACAGCGTCTTCCCGGTGCCTGGTGGCCCGTACAGCAGGACGTTCCTGTACAGGCTGCAGTTCTTCTTCGTGTTCTTTGTTGCTATGGCAATGTCGCGCACCTGCGCTTCCAGGCTGGGACTCAGCACAACACCCTCCAGCATGTCCTGGGGCCGACTGAGGAGCCGCTGGCTGACCTGGAAGGGGTGCTGCAGCGCCTCCAGCACCGTGATGCGGGACTTCTCGCTCACCAAGGATGGCTTCAACAGCCCAGCCTCGATGAAGCCGGCCCCGGCGGCTGTCGCATTCTTGGCTGATTTTACCCCGACAGCCAGCAGTGTCAGCCCAACCACCGTGGCTGTCACTGTGTCCCGGTCTGTCACAAAGGCACGGAATCTTTCCCCAAACATGGTGACAGCCGTCCTGATGGACGCCAAGAAGGTCTGATGGTGCTTCCGCACGGACTCGTCCTGCTTCCATAAGTTCTCCTCATTGACAAGTTGTTTGAGCTTGGACTGTTGCTCCAGCTGCGGGCGTCCTTCGACATGGCCCAAAGGCACGGAGGCCGCTGACATCTATCCCTTACGTGGTAACCAAAGGACGGCCAAAGTGCATGACGGGACCACACTTATTTAAAGATGGTTCCTCCCAGGTGATTCAAGGA
>NW_012101368.1:4205-5979 GCF_000951045.1 Mandrillus leucophaeus
GAAGCCATGGCTGAGCTGAGCCATAGCTTACTGTGGCATCCAACTCCTGCGGCTCCAGAGATCCTCCCACCTCTGCCTCCTGAGTAGCTGGGATAACAGGCTCAATCCACCATGCCCAACTAATTTTTTTATTTTTTGTAGAGACAGGGTCTCACTAGGAGATCAAATTTCAACATGAGATTTGGAGAGGACAAATTTTCGAACTGTATCAATGTCAATGGTTTTTTTTTCCCCTCATAAAGAGTATCTATGTTTTAGGAACTTTGGATGTTTAAAAAGTGGTGGCGGGGGAGAAATATATAATAAGGGACACACACTGTATAATTTCCTCACATTTTAAATTACTCTGATAGCTAATACATACATAGATTTATGGGTCTGGAATTTTTTCAGTGAGACATTTGTTTATAATTAAAATGTGGATTTGATCTCCTTATTCCTTTTTAATTCAGTCCCAGGCCTGAGCCACCATCCAAACATTCCTACATTGAAACTGGGGTTTTTCCCTGAAAATGTTGCTTGTTAGGAAAACAGGAGACAGTTGCCTTGAGCCCTCTGGCCTTGGCCGCCAGGCCGCTCTCACAGAGGAGTGTTATTCAGTGGGAAGTCGTGCTCCCTGCATGGCATCGCAGCCCCTCAGCTCTGAACTCAGCAAACACTGTCCCATTTTGCCCCCAGTAACAAGCACAGGGGCACCACCACAGGCTAGTACCCAGTGGGAACTCAGTCTTGGGAACTTACTGGAATTGTTGAAAGATATGTCCCTTTTTAGTAATGCATATGGCCCTAAATATTAGGTACAATCTGACTTCAGACTCAAGTCATCATGTGTTTTGGCTCAGCTGTGGCCTGCATATAGTATTGTTGATGTTAGAAATTAAAATGCTGGTGAGCCACAGAAAGAAAAATCCGGTGTTTTCTGAAACTTTCAAACACCTTTGGTCTTGTCCATTAATCACCTGGAAGGAAGAGAACCTATAAAAACTGTAAACGCAGTGGCCAGCAGCCAGCCCATGAGAGGCTTGCTGTGCTGTGAGGTCTGGAGGAGGAAGCAGCTCTGCATTGCTTCTGCAGCCCCAGTCAAAGCAATGTTGAATTCCAGCGTGATATTGAAATGAATGTATTTTATTGTAATGTTACACCTTACATTTTTTATTAAGTCCTTTGTTCATAAATGGAAACAACAAAATGACAAATTATTTAACATTTTCATATTTTACAACCTTCCTGACCGCTAGAAAAAAAAAAAAAAGAAACAAAAAGAAATTTGATTCCCAATGTTGAAAGCAGGGCCTAGTGAGAGGTGTTTGGGTCTTGGGGGCAGGTCCTGCAGGAATGGCTTGGTGCTGTCCCGGTGGCAGTGAGTGAGTCCTTGCTCTATGAAACATGAGAGCTGGTTGTTTGAAAGCACGTGGCACCCACCTCCTTTCTTCGTTGCTCCACTTCCCCTTCCATCATGACTGGAGGCAGCCTGAGCTTCAGAAGGGAGGCTGTCCTCTAAGACAGCCTGTCCGATATAAACAGAATATGATCTAGGCCTGTCTGTAGTTTTAAATTTTCTACTAGCCAGGTTAAAGAAACTAAAGAGAAGCAGGTGGGATTGATTTGTGATAATATAATTTATTTGACCCAATATATCCAAAATATCATTTTAATGTGTGATCAGTATAAAATTATTAATGAAACATTTTACATTTCTTTGTCCTAAATCTTTAAAACTCACCCCATATTTTACACTTCTAGCATATCCCAGTTCAGAGCAGCCACATTCCTG
>NW_012101368.1:10169-11573 GCF_000951045.1 Mandrillus leucophaeus
AATGCATCCTTTAGCACAGCTAAGGTTCTCACCCTTGATGCACCTTACAATTACCTGGGTGGCAGAGGGCTTTTAAAATTCCCAAAACTGAAGTTGCAACAGACCCGTGAAATCAGAATCCCTGGGGCAGGATCCAGACATCTTTGCTGTTTAAAGCTCTCCAACTGGTTACAGTGTGTGGCCAGCGTTGAGAACCACTGCTTGAAACCAACATCTTTTGATGAACTAGTAGCAAATGGTTTCTCAAATGAATGTAAAGTCTTTGCTGCTGAGCTATAGCCTTTCAGTCTTACTTGCATTATTTACATACTATCTTTTGCAGGACCTGACCTCTGCTACTCATTTTGTTTGACTCAACTCAATTTCACAAGTACTGAGTGCATATGATGTGCAGAGCACCATGCTAGTTATTGTGTCCTTGGTTTGGGGAGGACTTTGCTGGGAAATAAAATCACATCGTCAGAAATAAGAATCTTGCTACTTACCAAATTGAGGCAAAAATGGGAAGACCTAGGGGGTCTCACCCAAGGGTTAAGACATTAATAGATACATCAGAATATGACAGTTCATCTGATGATGCTGTGAGTAGAAGTGTCCCACTTTGAAACAAAACACTGCTGTTAGAGATACTAAATTATGTGTGCAAATATGTGGTATTTAAATATTTTGTTGATATATAGCGTGCATACAGAAATACGGGCATAAAGCTCAACATATATTATGACAAAGTTAATACACATGGGTAACCAAGAAATAGAAGCAGCCTCACTCATGTGGCCCACAAGCGCTTTCTCCGTCTCCTCAAAGGTACCAGTGTCTTAACAGCTGACGTTATAGATCAGTTTCGTCTTTCTGTGCAAGTGTTTCATTACAGAGAAGTTTAAATATATACAAAGTGAACAAAATTGTATAATAGACCCGTGACCCAGCTTCAACAGCTAGTATTCATGTGCCATTTTTGTTTCTTCTGTACCTCAGCCCTTTCCCTACCCCTCACTTTATTTATTTTTTTAGTTATTTTTGGTGAGGTAAGATATACATGCATTGAAAGGCACAAATCTTAATTGTACAGCTTTGAAAAATAAATAACACCCATATAACCATCACCCCTTTTCAGAATGGAATATTTCCATCATCCCCAAAAACCTCCCTCATGCTCATTCCTAGGCAATTTTTAACTCCCCCAGAGGAAAGTACTGTTATGGGGGTTTTTTAACCATAAGTTCATTTTGCTTGAAATCATACAATATACATTTTTATGTCCAGCTGTCTCAGCATAATGCTTGTGAGACATCTCCATAATGTGTATTTTCGTAGTTTGTTCCTTTGAATTGCTGAATAGTATTCTGCTGTATGAATGCACTGTGGTTTGTTCATACATTTCTCTGTTGATGAATATTTGGG
>NW_012101368.1:11764-12365 GCF_000951045.1 Mandrillus leucophaeus
AGAAAAACTTACTACAGAATAGCACCATTTATCTCCTATCCTTTGTGTTGTTTTGCCATAAATTTCATATCTGTACATGTCAAAAACCCCACAACACAATATTATATTTGCTTTAGTCATAGATCTTTGGATGAAATTAAGAGGGAAAAAAAGAAAAATATATTAATAAATATTTGGAGGGAGATATTTTGCGGCCACAGAAACATACTGTTTCTTCGTTAAGTTTCATCACAACTTTTGCATTCATTGATGACTCTTCCCTGCAGTAATGATTACTGTACTGTTCTAGTGGTAGTTTTCTATTTGTGCTATCCTTCAACATTTATTACTTGGAATTCTTCTGTAAGGAGATTTGTCTTTCCTTCCTGATTTATTTAATCTTTTCTATATCAGTATGGACTTGTGACTATTTCTTTTATGTTCTGGGTTATAATTTAGTGCTGTCATAATTATTTGCCACTCACATTGTTCCACCTTGAGTCACAGAGAGCTCTTCCAGGTTGGCTTCTTTTGACATGTCTCCACCCTTTTATGTTTCTTAAAAGCACATTTTATTTTCTGGCACTGCAAGATGCTCTAGTCTCATCTTGTGTTTTTCATG
>NW_012101368.1:14762-15182 GCF_000951045.1 Mandrillus leucophaeus
TTCTTTTGTATTTAATTGATTTTTGGTAATGAAATGTTTTAATTTCCTCATTTCCTTTTGTATATATTCTATTGTGTGTGTGTGTGTGTATGTGTATGTGTGTGTCATCATGGGTATTACATTTAACTTGCAAGTTTATTCATTTTATTCAATTGTATAAACACACTGTAATTTATTTATCCATTCTACCCTTTATGGCCCTTTGGATTTTAATTATTGGACTTTCTGTTAGAGCAGTTTTAGATTTACATGAAAAAATGAGTCAGGGAATTCCCATATACCCAGTCTCCTGCCCATATGCTCTGTTGTTATCCTTACATCCTTACCTTGTGGTACATTTGTTACAGTTGATGAACAATGTAGAAACATTATTATTAACTAAAATTCATTAGAGGTCACTCTTTGTGTTGTACCTTCTAT
>NW_012101368.1:23424-24790 GCF_000951045.1 Mandrillus leucophaeus
AAGCTTCGCCCAGGTGGGCACAGGCCAGCCAGCCTCTCCTCTGGTTGCCCAGCCAGCTGCAGGCTGTCATATAACCTTCCACCTGGCGTGCTTTTGAGTGTGTGGAAGTGCTGTACGCCCTCTTCTTTGAAAACCTGTTGAGCAAATGTCTCTGCATTTTATGCCCCTTCAACCTCCACCTCCAAGGGCCCCTAAGACCAAACATGCTGTGCACACACAGCAGCTCTTTGTGTCCCGCTCCTGGCCAATCTCCTGCATCATCTCGTTGAGCTCCATTGAACTCCGCAGTCTGCATACTCTGTGGAACTCAGAGTTCTTGCTCCATGGAACTCAGGGTCTTCATTTTCCATGGAACTCAGAGTCTTCTCGCTCTGTGGAACTTGAGTTCTCCTGGCTCCGTGGAACTCAGGGCCTTTGTGCTCCATGGAACTCAGGGTCCTTGTGCTCTGTGGTACTCGGGGTCTGTGTGCTCCATGTAACTCGGGGACTGCATGCTCTGTAGAAAGCACTGGGACCCACTTGAGCCCCCACACCCACACATACATCCTTCATTTTGTTCCTGCCCCTCACCTGTCCACCCTGTGAGGCTTCTTCACCCCCAGTCTGCTTTGAGCTCATGCTGGGTCTTTCGGGCTGGCCTGAAGCATGGGTGTTGGTAGGAGGAAGTGGCTGAGGTCACACATTCAGGCAAATTCTGCTGGTGTCGCACCTGATGGAGCTGCCTGGGGAGGATATTTCCTTGGAGGATGTGCCCTGGTGGCCGCTGGCTTCTCATGGTGCCTGTATTGCTGCTGATGCCATGGGGGAGCCACAGGGCCACACTGGGGACTGTTCTGGAATTGGTGGTTTTCATCTCCACATTAGGTAAGAACTGGCAGGCACCTTGGCTGTCCTTGTGGCCTCTGCCCCTGCCCCTGGCCCTCCCCCAGGTTGCTGATTTTCTGAGCTGCTGCTCTTCCAGGAGGAATTAAAGGTGGGAATGGCTGAAACCTGTGCTTTGGATTAGCAGAGACCCTAGGCTGTGTCATGCAGGAAAGGGAAGGATTGCAGATGGTGGTGGGATCAGCTGAAGGCAGGGGCTTCACTGTGATGCTGGAGCCCTCCACGTTGGGAGTTTGCATACAGCCCAGGTTCAGTTAGGTGGCCCTTCAGCGAGTCCTGGATCTGGTCTCACTCACAAGCCATGGACAACATGAGCTCAATTTGCCAGGGCTCCCTGGGAGGGGATTGGAGAGCCTGAGAAGGAGACTGGGCTGCCTATTACCCCCACCCCACACCCTGCCTCCTGTAACCCCTTAGAGGTCCACACTTTGAGTTGTCAGCCAGAGACAGTAACTCAAAACCTCGGCTTTGGGCAGCCAGATGC
>NW_012101368.1:30616-32636 GCF_000951045.1 Mandrillus leucophaeus
AAGATGAGGTGTTTTCTCTAACAGCCAGTTTTGTTCACTGTATTATGAAATAAGTACTTTTTAAATTAACAGCTTGAATTCTAAAACATATTTTTGAAAATAAATAATGATTTTGTAAAAATAGAAAATCTGTTGTACCTTTATCTTCAAATTCATTTCCTATCTGTTTTCTAGATTTGATGTTTTGCCATTTTAAAGGATACTAGACAAGAGGATCTCAATTTGGATTACTATATTGGGCTCCTAATATCCTAATATAATTTTAAATCATCCCAAACAATGAATTGTTACCATATATATCAATAATTCCCAAACTGTGCTATAAGCTATGTATACTATTGATATTTTTCAGCTAAAATATACTTATAAATACATAAAAATATAAAAATATATTTATCTAGGTGTTGTTATGCAATAATGTTCTTTTCAAAAAGAAACGGTAACCAGTCTCAAGAATACCTGGAAGCTGCATGAAAATTCTTGATTCCTTTTAAATATAGTGACAGAAAAAGATGTAAATCTAATAATTGGTTATTTTTATTGTATAAAGTTTTTTCTATAAGCACATGTGAATTAAGTATTTGTTATTCCACATTTCCCAAGTCACCGACGCTGTGTGCCCATGGCACGGCTATTCTAACACTGCAGCTGCGGGGCTGAGGGCGGCAGACTGGGCACCTGCACTGAGCCGCATTTGTCACAAGTTGGACCAGCCCTGAGCCGGGGGCAGAAGCATCCTGACGTGAAAAGCTGTTTGCCAAGTACAATGACCACACGTTTTGTCTATTTTGAATCCACCATCAGAACAAAATCTACACCCTTGACAGATAAGACAGGCAGATATGGTCTTTGAACACGAGTGAGAAAGACGTTCACACAGACTCCTATCCTCCCTCACGTGACTGGAGGATTAAAATGGCAGCCGGGGGAGTGGATGTTCAGCTCAGGGGCAGATCAGTGACACTGTCACAGCTATTTTAGGACCTGAAATATTTATATGAGCCTATTCCAAACCCTAATAATACATAAATAATGAACTCAGAACTGTACACAAAGGGAAACAAAAAACCACTCTGACAGTGTCCAGGTCCCTCATCAACTCCCCAGAAGTCAAGGAGGTCAATGCTGGTCTCAAACTCCTGGACTCAAGCGATCCGCCCACCTGGGCCTCCCAAAGCTCTGGGATTACGGGCATAGGCGACCACACATTGCCTAGGAAGTTCTTTCCATATGTTTGGACTGAATGTGTTTCCAAGGATAAAAGCTTACAGTGACAACTTTCTTACTTGTAAGATACCCGAAGAGCAGAGAGAGGGTCCCCAGGCTGGCTAAGCATCCAGAACACTGGGGGAGCTTTAGAAACACAGATATAAATGATTGTGCCTCACCCCTTACTTACTGAGTCACAATCTCAGGGATGGAAGCGCCCAGAGATCTGTCTTTTCAGAACTTCTCCGGCTCTCCAGGTGGTGCTGACGATCAGGCAGATTGAGAGCCAGTGCTGCAGGCAGCCTGCCCCAGACATCGGGAGCAGGGGAGTCACCCAGGGCTAGGTCAGACTGAAGGTTCTGGTGCACCAGGGGTGGGGAGGGGCTTGAGAATTGGCCTTTCCGACAAGCTTCCCAGAGAGGCTGGTTTGCTGATCCTTAGACCAGGCTTTGAGGGTGCACAGCACTCTTCCTCTAGGTGTGTGTCCACATACCTTGCACCCTTGTTGTTGCACTGCCCCAGGTATAAAGTGCAGGGTGCTCCCTCTATACCTTCAGCCCTGCTCTCTCCCCTGCTGACCCCCCTAGTCTCTGGGGCTTGGACTTGCCTTTATAAAGGGAACTCTCAGCTCAGGGATGGGCCCTCCCCACCAGCCCCCTCTTCCCAAGGCCCAACATCAGCAGGAGCTGCTAGAGCAATTCATTCTGGGGAGTCTATGTGGTGTGAAAGGCTTAGGGAAACCATTCTGTTTATTGTCAAGGGCCAGGAAGCAAAGCCTGGAAACAAAGTCTGGTATTGCTCGACCCAGTGG
>NW_012101368.1:32686-38752 GCF_000951045.1 Mandrillus leucophaeus
TTATGCAATAATGTTCTTTTCAAAAAGAAACGATATACCAGTCTCAAGAATACCTGGAAGCCGCATGAAAATTCTTGATTCCTTTTATATATAGTGACAGAAAAAGATGTAAATCTAACAATTGGCTGTTTTTATTGTATAAAGTTTTTTCTATAAGCACATGTGAATTAAGTATTTATTATTCCATATTACCCACATCATCAATGCTGTGTGCCCATGGCACGGCTATTCTAACACTGCAGCTGGGGGGCTGAGGGTGGCAGACCGGGCACCTGCACTGAGCCGCATTCGTCACACAGTTGGACCAGCCCTGAGCCGGGGGCGGAAGCATCCTGACGTGAAAAGCTGTTTGCCGAGTACAATGACCACACGTTTTGTCTATTTTGAATCCACCATCACAACAAAATCTACACTTGACAGATAAGACAGGCAGATATGATCTTTGAACACGAGTGAGAAAGACGTTCACACAGGCTCCCATCCTCCCTCACATGACGGGAGGATTAAAATGGCAGTGGAGGCGTGGATGTTCAGCTCAGGGGTAGATCAGTGACACTGTCACAGCTATTTTAGGACCTGAAATATTTATATGAGCCTATTCCAAACCCTAATAATACATAAATAATGAACTCAGAACTGTACACAAAGGGAAACAAAAAACCACTCTGATGGTGTCCAGGTCCCTCATCAACTCCCCAGCAGTCAAGGAGGTCAAGGCTGGTCTCAAACTCCTGGGCTCAAGTGATCCGCCCACCTTGGCTTCCCAAAGCTCTGGGATTACGGGCATAAGCCACCACACACAGCCTAGTAAGTTCTTTCCATATGTTTGAAATGAATGTGTTTCCAAGGATAAAAGCCTACAATGACATCTTTGTTACCTGTAAGATACCCGAAGAGCAGAGAGAGGGTCCCCAGGCTGGCTAAACATCCAGAACACTGGGGGAGCTTTAAAAACACAGATACAAATGATTGTGCCTCTCCCCTTACTTACTGAGTCACAATCCCAGGGATGGAAGCGCCCAGAGATCTGTCCTTTCAGAACTTCTCCAGCTCTCCAGGTGGTGCTGACAGTCATGCAGATTGAGAGTCAGTGCTGCAGGCAGCTCCTCCCAGACATCGGGAGCAGGGGAGTCACCCAGGGCGAGGTCAGACTGAAGGTTCTGGTGCACCAGGGGTGGGGAGGGGCTTGAGAGCTGGCCTTTCCAACAAGCTTCCCAGAGAGGCTGGTTTGCTGATCCTCAGACCAGGCTTTGAGGGTGCACAGCACTCTTCCTCCACGTGTGTGTCCACATACCTGGCACCTTTGTTGTTGCAGTGCCCCTGGCATAAAGTGCAGGGTGCCCCCTCTATGCCTTCAGCCCTGCTCTCTCCCCTGCTGACCCCCAAATCTCTGGGGCTTGGACTTGCCTCTCAGCTCAGGGGTGGGCCCTCCCCGCTGGCCCCCTCTTCCCAAGGCCCAGCATCAGCAGGAGCTGCTCGAGCAATTCATCCTGAGGTGTCTATGTGGTGTGAAAGGCTCAGGGAGACTGTTCTGTTTATTGTCAAGGGCCAGGAAACAAAGCCTGGAAACAAAGTCTGGAAATGCTCAACTCAGTGGTGATGATTGACAAGATAGGGCGGGGTGCGGAGGAGACTCCCACACACAGCAGGACCCAGTGAGCACCAATTCTTCCTTCTAACACTGGCACCAAGGAGAGACCACTGTCCCTTCCCATAAACGCAGTGGACAAATGGAAGCATCGCTTGGTGTGCCAGCTCCTTTGGGGCAGGAGAACAAGAGGTGACTTGAAGTGGGGTCGGGAGCTCCATCCCAAGCACAGTGGATGCTGAAGGGGGTCCCAGGCTCCCCAGGTCCTGGGCTTCTCTTGATTCTCAATGTTAAGCTTGTTGATTGAATATAGTTGGTTAATGTGGACCCCAAGGCAAGGAAAAGACACAGACCAAGAACCGGGGTCTTCAGTCAGCTCTGAAAAGTCAGGAAGAGCATTTCTTTCTTTTTTTTTTTTGAGATGGAGTCTCACTCTGTTCCACAGGCTGGAGTGCAGTGGCACAATCTCGGCTCACTGCAAGCTCCATCTCCTGGATTCATGCCATTCTCCTGCCTCAGCCTCCAGAGTAGCTGAGACTACAGGCACCCGCCACCACGCCCAGCTAATTTTTTGTATGTTAAGTAGAGAGAGGGTTTCACCGTGTTAGCCAGGATTGTCTTGATCTCCTGACCTCGTGATCTGCCCACTTCGGCCTCCCAAAGTGCTGGGATTACAGGCATGAGCCACCGTGCCTGGCCTGGAAGAGCATTTCTAACATACAAATGCAGACGTCTGCCACCCTGGGCTGCTCCCCTCTGGAAACTGCACTGCAGGGCACAGCAGGTCCCAGGTTTGCCTTTCCTAATTCCCTGCACCACCCAGCTCCTGCCTCCCTCACTATGCGGGGTGAGAGGTCCACACACCATTCCTTCTCACCTTTGAAATGGCAGTGGTGGCTGCAACCTGGGAGCTGAGGCCGTCCTGAGTGGGTGAGACCCCCACCATAGGCCCTGGGTGCCTGCCAGCCACAGGCTGAGCCATCCAGGCTGTGCACAGCCATGCCTCGGCCACCAGGATTTCCTTCCTGTGGAACTGGGCCTTCCATCCAGAGCACTGCAGCAGAGAGTAGCATGGGCTTTGTCTCTGTGGTGTAGGAAAGTCATGGCAGGAAGGTGGTACCAACAACACTCAGCTGCCTGTCCCACGTGGGGTCCCAGACCTCCTGCCTCCCGGCTTTCCTGCCCCTTTCCTTTGGAAGTGTCCTCTTTAATTAAGTGTCCTCTTTTTAATTGTGTCCAAATGTTCACACTGTCTCATGTGACGCTAGTGCCACAGCCTGGGGCCACTGCAGGTCCCTCCTCTGGAGCAAAGGGTCTTTGTCACAGTATTTCTCTAAAAGCATATCCATCCTGAGTGACACTTATTTTAGAAATAGATAGAATTGATGAAAAAAGGGTTGAGCATTAGAAAATGTCTCTGGATTTCAAAGAAGTTGGCCATTATCTGTGGGGAATTGGGGGTGAGTAACTGCTCTTTAAGTAAACGAGGACAGGCCAGGCAGGGTGGTTCACACCTGTAATCCCAACACTTTGGGAGGCCGAGGTGGGTGGATCATTTGAGGTCAAGAGTTTGAGGCCAGCCTGGCCAACATGCCAAAACCCCATCTCTACTAAAAATACAAAAATTAGCTGGGCATGGTGGTGCGCACCTGTAATCCTAGCTACTCAGGAGGCTGAGGCAGGAGAATTGCTTGAACCCAGGAGACGAAGGTTGCAGTGAGCCAAGATTAAGCCACTGCCCTCCAGCCTAGGTGACAGAGCAAGATTCCATCTCAAAAAAAAGTACATGAGGACAAAATCCCAAAGGCTAGAGCCACTGCCCAGAGCACGCTCAGGATTGAAGTGCCCCTGTGGTTCCCCTCCCACCTGAATGCTCTATTTTAAAATGAAGGTCCAGGACAAGGGGAGAGCATGTCATTACTAAGGCTCAGTGTTAAATAGAGACACTCTTCCACCATGACAGCCACGATAGGCCACCTGAGCTTTCTTTGGTTTTCCCTGCCATCTGCTTGGTCCTCCACTGCACTCGAATGAGGAGTCCTGAGGGTCCGAGTAACTTGCAGGGATTGCTGTGCTGCCAGGAACGGGTGAAAGAAGAGACAAGAGCAGTCGACTCAGCTAAAAAGAAAGCCAGAGGAGAGGGTGGGTATTTAGGAAGCGGGGATTTTTAATTTCAAGTGAATTCTGTAATTAAGGAAAAGGGGTGGCGATGATGGGGCTCGGGACTGGGTGCTCTGGCACTGCCCCTAACGGCAACCACAGTGCTGGCTTTGCTCCTGTACTGCCGTCCCTCCTCCCTCTCAGCAATAGGAAGAACACGTGTGCTTTTGATGCATGTGGTGCAGCAGGCCTGGGATGCCGCATTTCACACAAGCTTCAGGTAACTCCAGTGCTGCTGGTCCATAGACCACGCTGTGAGTAGCAAGGTCACAAACTCCCCTGAAGGAGGGGAGTAGCTGGGCTGGGTTTCTGAGATACCCTATTACGATTGGAATACTTTGGGCCTCCCTTCTTGAGAACACAAAACAGCTGCTGGGTGTGCTGAAGCCATATTCACCCCACCACAAAGAAGGTCAGCACCGTTCTCCACACAATGATATAAGGTTTTGTTTTCATATAAAACCTCAACAGACGAATTAGGCCACTATCAATGATTTCAGAAAGAAAGGCTAAAATAGCAACTATTTTTTTTGACAGAGTCTTGCTCTGTCACCCAGGCTGGAGTACAGTGGCTCGATCTCCACTCACTGCAACTGCTGACTCCAGGGTTCAAGCAATCTGCTTGCCTCAGCCTCCGGATTAGCTGGGACTACACGTGCACGCCACGCCTGGCTAATTTTTGTACTTTCAGTAGAGACAGGGTTTCACCATGTTGGCCAGGCTGGTCTTGAACTCCTGACCTGAAGTGATCCACCTGCCTTTGCCTCCCAAAGTGCAGGGATTACAGATATGAGCCACGATACCCGGCCCACAAATACCAACTATTCTTTAAACAAAAAATTATTATGTTGGAGGCACAGTGGCTCATGCTGTAATTTCAATACCTTGGGAGGCCAAGGCAGGCAAATTGCTTGAGCCCTGGAGTTGGAGACCAGCCTGGGCAACATGGTGAAACCCTGCCTCTGCAAAAAGTTTTTAAAAAATTAACCGGGCATAGTGGCATTCATCTATAGTCCCAGCTACTCAGAAAGCTGAGGTGGGAGGATTGCTGGAGCCTGGGAGGTTGAGGTTGCAGTGAGCTGTGATGGCACCACTGCACTCCAGCCTGGGTGACAGAGTGAGACCCTGTCTCAAAATAATAATAATAATAATAATATATACACACACACACACACACACACACACACACACACACACACACACACATTGGGAGAGATGTCCCTCATAATTAAACTAGGTTAACACAGATGATTTTATTTAACAGTTGAAGTGGTTCTGTTACCTGGGAGCTTGTTTTATATTTAGTTGATCTTGGAGGATCCATCATGAACCCCCCTAGAAGTGCCCACAGTGACGTGTTCCATGAGTGCTTGATGGAAAACCATACATTTCTAAGGCTCTGGTGGCAGGTAGCAGTTATGTAATGGCATGAAGAAAATCCATGTGGTAGAGTTGTCCAAAAGTGCAGTGGCCTGGCTCGGTAAGCTATAAATTATCTGTCCCTGTGAGGGGTAGAAAGTGAGGATGGAGAAGGAAGGAAATGCCAGACAGGGGTTGAACCAGACAGGCTTCTTCCAGCTGTCAGCTTCATGACTACAGGTACCGTCCACGTCTCCAGGATTCACCTGGGATGCCTCTGATAATGTAATCACTTACCCCCATTTTTCTTGGGCAGTTTATTCCATCAAGTGAGCTGTGCTGCAGGCATTGGGCCATATGGTATCTGTTTGACTTTCAGGGGCTTAGGTCAGCTTGGTGGAGTTCTCTGGGTCCCTCCAGGGAATCATCCAACCGAGGGATGGCCTGCAGGGTCCCGCCCCACCCCTAAAGCACTTACATTCACACAAAATCCTGGAGCTGAATATTCTCAGCAGGCTTATTCCTCATAGCCAAAAGCCAGAAACAAATCCAGATGTTCTTCGAGGAGCAAATGGTGAAACACTTGGGATCATTGTGGAAATGGAGGGAAGGCTTTGGAGAGATATATAGGAAGAATGAATAGGACTCAGTAATGGACTGTTTATGACTTCGGGGGATACAGGCTGAAGAAACTCTTCTAGAGTCTGGAATGGGGTCCCTAGGTGAGCCGTCACACCATTTATTTAGACAGTAAGTCTGGGTCACAGCCAAGTCAAGGAAGGTGACCTAGACTATAGAGCGGGATCAGTTTTAATATGTAATGTCAAAGAGGCATTTCATTCTGGAAATCAGTTAGGCAGCTGTACATATAATTCTGAGTGGAGATAAAATCTGGAGGTTGTAAGAATAGAGTTAATAATTAATGCATTAAAAATCAATTTGGTCACCTGGAGGGCTTG
>NW_012101368.1:39752-42391 GCF_000951045.1 Mandrillus leucophaeus
TCTAAAAACTTGAGGTCAGCAGAAAGGAATGTTAAGGTCTGGCCTATGGGCCTGACTTTCTCCAGGCCCCTGAGGAAGAAATTTAGAACAAAGAGCAGCTGTCAGAGTGCAGCCCTCAGCTCCAGGTCACCTGAGGTCTCTGTGATGATGGTCAGTATTTTCCATCTGAAGTGGGTCTGGGTTTCTGAAAAGCCATTCAGGGACATATGCTAAGATGTGATCTTTAGTTTCAATAGGGGACCAAACACCTTGTGGCTCTGACTTGCTTGAGTGGCTATTACTTGAAGCTATGATTCCCTTCTTGCTTGTCAGGTGGCTCATTTACTTCTCAAGGCCAGCTAGGTGCCTGAATTTCCCTTGAAGGAAATCAAGATTTTCCTTTGTTTACACGCTTAGAGGAGGCCCAGCAGGCCTCTAATAGGGGTCCCTGCTCCATCTCAGTCTGTTGGGCCTAGTGCAGAAGCTCAGTCCAAACCAGTGGCCTCCTGTAAATGTATTTTACAGAAGTCAGCAGTGTCCCCAGCAAGGGAGAGTTTCTTGAGCAACCTGCTGGGAAATGTAAGAGTGAAATAAAGAGGGAATGTCAGGTGAAAACATTGAAAAGATGAGTACTGACAAGTATTTACAGAGGGCTAACTCTGAAGTGGTTCCAAGAAACTGGGATCTTGAAAAGCAGGTAGTGGAGGGAAAAATGGCTTCCCCTTCCCGTTCTAGATTCTTTGGCTGGGCTAGGAATTAAATTGACATAAGACAGGCTAATAGGAGAAAAACCATTTTAATTACGTCTATATGCACAGGAATCCCACAAAGTATAGACCAGGAGAAGGGCCAGATGAATGAAGCTTAGATAGTGTCCTGAGTTACAGAAAGGAAGAGGGGCTTGGGGCTTCTTGGGGCTGGGCACAGGTTCTGGGAAGGTGAGGGGAGGCAATGTCTGGTGAATAAAAGGTGTCTTGTTCTGCAGAGAAAAGTCTCTGGGGTGGTGGAAGTTGTCTGGAACCAGCCCTCTTCCTGATACAGATGCTTCACTAATGTAGATTTATTTTATAGTTATAAATTTCTTTTACAAAAGGGCAGCTTTTAAGAGCTACTCCTCTGTCTGCAATTTCTTAGAATAACAGATCAAAATTTGCCTAAGAAGTATATTTTATGTTCACATATCTGGTTTTGTATTGTCATATTTTGGGGGTGGTGTGTCCTGAGCCCCACCAGCAAGGACCATGTTAGAGGAATATAATTTTTAATTAACTTTTTTAGAGTTGTTTTGAATTCACAGCTGAAGGAACTTAGTATATTCCATCCCAAAATATGCCACTCTGACATAAAGATTATTTTGAGCTGAAGACAACTGAGACCAAGCAGACACAGGACAAACTCTCTGTCCTGCCCCCATCTACCAGAAGGGCAGGATGGCTCTTACCAGTCCAGAGGTGGCACCAGAAAAATCAACATCACAAGCATGCCAAATCAAACTTATCAGTCAGCTTCCCCCATATATCTACCTTCCTGCAACTTGTTATCCAAAGAAGCTCAAGGTCCCCTTCCTTTGTCTTTCTACTTCTCTACAAATATATTGCTCTCCCATTAGGGTGCTAATAAGCCCAAGTTCTAACCGCCTTTTTGAGTTATTACTTATCACTGAGCTCTCCCATGTGTATTTGCAATGCAGGAATTAATAAATGCGTTGTTTTCTTTTGTTAACCCGGCTTTCATTGGTCTACATTTGTGGGGCCAAGGCAATAAACCTAAGATGGGTGGAGGAAAGATTTTCTCTACACCTATACAGCAAAATTGAGCTGAGCATGCGGAGAGCTCTCATATGCACCCCTCACCCCCCACCCAGCAACACACACACAGCCTGCCCTACTGTCCATGTCCCGCATCAGTGGGGCACATTTGTTACAACTGCTAAACCCACACCAACATATCGTTATCACCCAAAGTCTGTGGTTCACATTAGGGTCACTCTTGGTGTTGTATTGTCAGTGAAAAGAGCCAAACTCTGTAAAATATTTGAAGAGATTTATTCTGAGCCAAATATGAGTGACCCAAGGTACAGTCTCAAGAGGCCCTGAGAACATGTGCCCAAAGCGGTTGGGTTACAGTTTGGTTTTACACATCTTAAGGAGACATGAAACATTAATCAGTACATGTGAGACGTACATTGATTCAGTCCAGAAAGGTGGGACAGCTCGAAGGCGGTTGGTGGGAGGAAGGCTTCCGGGTCATAGGTGGATTCAAAGATTTTCTGATTGGCAGTTGATTGAAACAGTCATTATCTAAAAACCTGCAATCAATAGAAAGGACTATCTGGGTCAAGATAAGGGGATTGTGGAGACCAAGGTTCTTACCATGTAGATGAAGCCTCATGGGGGTTGCCCTTAGAGACAATAGATGGCAAATATTTCCTATTTAGACTCTTACAAATTGCTAGACTTTCAGCAAATCTCGAGAGGCTTGGGAGGGCCTGGAAGGGGAAAGAGTTAGCTATGGTAATAGAGATTCTTTACAGATGCAAATTTTCCCTATAAGAGACAGCTTTGCAGAGCCATTTCAAAATATGCAAAAAAAATCCTATTTTGGGGTAAAATATTTTTATTTCCTTCTTTATCTGTCATATGATGTTATACAAGAGTCAG
>NW_012101368.1:46752-47213 GCF_000951045.1 Mandrillus leucophaeus
TAATGACAATAATGATGAATCACAGCAAGGACCAAATAATTATAATTACTGATTTAATATTTATACATAAATATTTATTAAAATATATAATCTATATATTACATATATTTATACTACATTTATAGTATCTACATAATTATATATTATTTGTGTATTTATGACAATTTATATTAATAAGTAACGTAATAAAAAGAAGAATATTATTACTACTACTACTATAAACCTCAGGACTCCCCCCAAACCCCAACATAACCGAATATCCCCTTTAACCGTCTGGCCACCCAATCCCACGTTGCCTCTGCCGGTCGAGCTTGCTATATATAAAAGCGGCCACCAGGTGTCGCCAACCAGCCTGAAAGTCCTCCGGAGGGATCAGAATCGCTGGCCCGCTGGCAGGACGCCAGGCCTGGTCCGGGTCCACCTCGGGTCGCATTTCCACCTCGGGGCTTCCTGGCAGGCAC
>NW_012101368.1:53649-54451 GCF_000951045.1 Mandrillus leucophaeus
CCACACCCATCTTTTATTACACAGGTGGATAGCTGCTCCATGTTGCTTCTTTCTTTCTTACTGTGCATGTGTTAACAACAACAACAAAAAAACATTAGGGAAGGTGAATCCCCAAAAAAAAAAAAAAAAAAATTAGGGAAGGTGAATCCCCCATAGTGGACATGTCTGGCACCTTTTCATCAGTGTGGCTGCAGGCCTCCCCCCAGGTAAGTTTCCAGCTTCCTTATCTATGTTTGCAGCTCAGTCTTTCAGGCTGCTCTTTGTTAGAAAGAAATGCTTTCTTGGGCTGCTTTTTGTTAGAAGTTCTGCCAAGGACTGGTTTGCCCTATCTGCCTAAATAATTTCTTTCTATCTCCTGTATCACTGGAAGAGGGGATCCTACCTGACTGGAAAGAGGGTGCCTATTTGGTTCTCCCTTTTGGTCCCAAGGCTAAAAGGTGGGAAGCCATCAGTGCAGTCCTGACCATTAGGGCTGCTGTATGCAGAGGTGTAGTTTGGCTTTTCCAGCTGGTTACTTCACAGACTGTGGGTCAGAGCATCACCAGGTTCTTGGGTGGATTTTTTTAAATCCCACGGACTGAAACCCTCTTTATTATCTCCAGTCACTTGAACATCTTTCTTTGACAGAGACAGTTTATTCAGTGTTGTTACTTTTAAAAAAAAGCTGCTACTACTACTACTACAATTACTATTTATAATAATGGTAATAATGACAATAATGATGAATCACAGCAAGGACCAAATAATTATAATTACTGATTTAATATTTATACATAAATATTTATTAAAATATATAATCTAT
>NW_012101368.1:56042-57216 GCF_000951045.1 Mandrillus leucophaeus
ATCTGATCAACTTTCTGAGGCCACATCAAAACTACAGAAAAGGCTGATCGACCCAGCAACTCTAACAAAGATCATCCATCGGACATCTGGTCACTCCACTATCTCAGAGGCAGAGGCTGCAGGCTTTTCCCCGGTGGGGAGAGTGGGGCCCCAAAGTCCAACCACAATATCCTATTATGCAGGCCGCAGCTAAATCCACTGCGCCTTTCCCGCTTTTCTCGTACTGCCCAAGCCAGTCTCCACCTCCGAGACAAGACTCCGAAAAAGGTGTAAAGCTCAAATCGGATGATCATGACCCACGCGTGGCCACCGACGGTCCCATATTACCCTTTGCAGTCCTCCTGGAACAGCCGGGCCGGTCCTCACCTCCGGGGCGGGGCTCAGAGATAATGGGTGTAATGGAAGGCCTGAGGACAGGGCCCCAAGCTAGTCGGCGTCTGGGCGGGGTACCCCATCCCCCATTCACACTCTCGGAAGGCCCATCGATTCCCGCCTGTACTAGTTGACCGGCTCAGGCCACAGTACTCCGAGTTCAAGAGCGCGCCTCCAACGCTGACCTGCAGGTTTAATCTCCGACAAAAGGACGAAGAGTACACCCGGCAAAGCTGGGCTCATCCTGCCAGTGCTGCCAGTCGCCTGAACTCTGCACCGCGCCCTGTGGCCAAATCCCCTTTCTGGCCGGCTTCTCCAGAGCGCCGGAGAGAAAACCTTAACAGTGCAGCCAGGTGGCGCCCGACAGCCGGTGCGAGCAGCCGCGGATCGGATCGGCATAGCTGGCGGTAGAGGCCTCTCCAAGTCCCGGGCCACCTGGTATCTCGTTTCTCAGCCGGGGGCGAGCGGAGGAGCTCTCAGTTGACACGGGCCTAGAATGACGCGACACCGCAGCCGAAGGGGACTTGAAAATTTTTCCTAACCACTGTTCCGCTCCGAGGGACTGCTACCGGCTAGGACAGACTGCCCACGCGGCTCCGGGACGGGGGATCTTCTCCGCGAACCGGGAACGTTTCCGGGGACCACCGGGGCCGGCGCCCAGCCTCATCTTCCCAGCGCAGCGGGGTCCCTGGCTCCCGGCGGATTCGAAAGTTTTGAGGCGGGAGATAACGTGAAGTTGAAACTGTGAAAGGGAGAACGTGGGTGAATCGCTTTTATCCTGTCTTTTCGGAGTGGGGAAGCC
>NW_012101368.1:62362-63655 GCF_000951045.1 Mandrillus leucophaeus
GGGGGAGATGTTGGTCAAAGGGTACAAGGATTCAGTTAGACAAGAGGAATACGTTTTAGTGATCCACATGACACGGTGACTGTAGTTAATGCATTTTATATGTCAAAATTCCTAAAATAGTAGATTTTAAATATTCTCACCGCAAAAAATAGATGTGTTGGCGATGGATATCTTAATTAGCTTAAAGTAATTGTTCCACCAATGTATATGTATATCAAAACATCACATTGTATCCCATAAATATATACAATTATGATTTGTCAATTAAAATAAACTTTTAAAAATCCTTTTAAAAGATTTCTGCATTATTTACTATGACGACAAAAAAACTGGGGTGGGGGATAATAGCCATTCATTAAGAGGGGCCAGTTTAAATAAACTCCAGTACATCCACACCATACACTGTGTGGATCTGTTTTGTTTTGTTTTAGATGAGACAAATGTTGATGATGAAATGTTAAATGAAGAATTTAAAACAAGAATTAAGTTGCCCCTATTTCATCACATTAAATAGCTATAAAGACCATGTGGTATGGACAGAGGGAGATGATCTACAGAACAAAATAGAGACCCAAACAAATGTGCCCAGCTGGGTTTTGACAAGCGTGCAAAAGCAACTCGTGGGAGGAAAGGTGGCCTTTCCATCAAATGGGAGTAGGGCAATTGCGCATCACAGGCACAGCAAACTAGCAGGCAAACCAAAACCCTTGACCTAGACACTGTCAACTTTAAAATCCTAAGCCCCCACCAAATGAATGGACCCCCTCTTGGCCAAGGGGACCTCAGGAAAATCTTAAAAATTTAGTTCTAGTCATAATGTGGTGGGAGGTCAGACACGCCTCATTATACACCCTGCCTTTTGGGGTTTAGACCAGCATTAATGCTAACATAGAGATCAGAAGACTGACAGAACAGACTCTGTGGCAATAAAATACCAAATTATAAATAGGACCTAAGGCCACGCCAGGCAAGGGTTAAGTCACTATGCCTAAAGAATAAAACTGTATTCTAAGGACCACAAGGCTTTTCTTTTTCTCTAGCAGCTAAACAACCACTGGCCTCCAGAAAGACAAGAATAAAACAATTTCCAGCTCCACCACCCACTGACTTACTGAACCCCTGCTCTACCAGACATAACTTCCGATAAGACCACCAACCATGGAGTGTCTCTGGCTGGTTTACAGAGGCTGCACACTTGTGTGCCTTCATGCCCTGAAAAGACCTGTTGAACATATAGGACCTAATTGTAACACATTTAAATGTTAAGTCTCCACCCCAAAGTGAACATGGGTC
>NW_012101368.1:68628-73308 GCF_000951045.1 Mandrillus leucophaeus
TTGAGCTAAAGGCACTTGAAAAACAGCAGACACAAGGAAGATGCCCTGACCTCCCCTTTTTCTCCCTGAAAGTAGGAGGTGAATCTCCCATGGGAAAGGCACCTTCCCTGTATCAGGAGGAAGGAAGCCATTCTTACCACCAGAGGCAGGGAGTTAGGGCCAAGGGGAATCTGTATGAACAAATCTTGTTAAACTAACCCTCATCTGCCTCATCACTTCTCCACAACGAACTGCCCTAGCCCAGACCCCATTGTCTTGCACATTTTCACAACTTATTCTTTGTCCAACCTAGTATATAAGTGTTCAGGCCTAACTGCTTCTTTGGATCTTTCTTTTTCCTATGGGGTTCCATTTACATGTGCAAATCTGTGTGCTTTTCTCCTGTTAATGTGTTTTATGTCCACTTACCTCTTAGGCCCAGCCAGAGACACTAACAGTAGAGGTAAAGTTTTGCTTCCCCTGCATAAGGGCCATGTAACCCAGCAACAAAACCTCCGGGCATTCACCCCAGAGACATGGGAACTTGCTGTGCGTGAAGGGCTGATTCAGCACCTCTGGGGCCGAGGACTCCCCTGACCTCTGCTTGTGAGGGATGTCCAGGTTCCGGCAGGAATTAGAGTATTTCCCAGCCTGAAACTCCTCCTTCCTCATCTTCAGTCAACCAGACACCCTTCGTGGATGGAAAAACTTCATTCAGTGTTTTTATAACAATGACAAATAATAATGGCAATCATTACAATAATGATGAACAACAGCAACAGTAACTATTATTATTATTAACCTCGGGGGATGAATGGGTAGGGTTGAGACCTCGGCACACGCTCCTGGAGAATGACCAGCTACCCCTGCTGGGTCCCAGGGTGGACTGGAGTCGGAGCCCCAGGTTTGCACATGCAGCATGCCCTGTGAAGGCAAGGGGTGAGCAGCAGGAGGAATGGAAAATTGCCGTAAGATGGTGTGACAGACCAGTGAGGACCCTGGGAGGGGAAATGGGGGAGGGGTGTGCATGGAGAGGGACTCAGGTCAGGCACCCGCTGCCTGGTCAGTGAGCTGCCAAAGCTTCCTCCACAAGGGCTGGACTCCTGCTCCACGCCTGCCTACCCAGCCCCAGGCCAGCAAACTGTGGGCACCAGACCACGTTGCACAGAAACATGCACTCCGGATGAATCGCACAGCTCAATGTTAAATGTAAAAGAGAAAACCTCAGGAGAGAATGCTAAGCTTTTGTGTCCCCTGGAGAAATGTTCTTCAGTGTGAGAGAGCAGAAACCCAGGTGGTCGGCAGCCATCTGGCGTGGTGCCAGGGCAAAGCGCTGACCTGTTAGAGCAGCCTGGAGTTCTGCCCACCTCGACCCACTGCGGCGGCCTCTGCATCTGCAGGGTAAGACCTTCAGGTTTAGCACCGCAAACCCAGGCATTTGGAGCCTATTGGGCCAGTATCGCTGATCAGGTGCAGATGGGCCGGCTGACTTCACCTGAATTGTAGCTGCCAGGCTTCGTGAGAAATGTGGGTGCTGCTGGTACTGGCCGGCTGGGGCCTCAGGTGCACCATTTCTGCCTGGACACATGTCCCCCAGGCACTTGGGGCCCCCAACACCCAAAGCGGCCATGAGGTGTGGGGCCTCCCTCTGGCTAGGGGGAGCAAGGAGACAGCGAGTGTGACAGCCAGGCTGGGCCTCAGCACTCCCAGGGTGGTGGGGATGTGACGGGTGGGGTCAGGCCAGGTCCACAGGGAAGATTTGTAGGACTGGGGCTGGGGGCTGGCCTTGAATCCTGAGCCACCCACCAGCAGCAAACTGCAGTTTTGCAGAGTTTGACCCTCTGGCACCTCTCTAAGGCAGCTAGGCTGGGACAGGACTGTCAACAGCAGCACCAATGCCTGTGTGTCCTGACCAGGGGGTGCTGCACTCACAGACTCCAACCAACAACATCATTAACATTTTTCCCCACTGCAAGGATCATGCAAACCCTACCAGTTTCATTCCAATGTTTTTAGAAAAACATACTTGAACACAGAGCCAGGAGTTTTGACAGGTAGGCTTTAGGAGCTTTGTCACTGCCGCCAGGACACAGGGATCTCCTGATGAGGTGCTCAGGGACCTGTGGGGCCCAGAGGCCAGGGGGTTGGGAGCGCCTGGAGTGGCCAGCAGGGAGGCCTCAGAGCCACACCTCCTCCTCCCCTAGTCACCCCAGCAGACCAGGGAGGGGGTATCTATCATTCTCTGCCTGTCACTTTCTTCTCCACCCCACCACCTATTGAATATAGACAATGCATGAGGTCGCGCTGTCTGGAGTCAGCCGCAGCCACTGTTCCATCAAAGGACTCTGCACCGGAGACCCTGGGCTTCCTGCAGGGGCTAAGCTGTGCAGGGCCCCAAGACAGTGAGAAAGATTCAGCCTGGAGGCAGGTGGTTAGACATAGGTCCCTGAGGGTCCCTTTAAGGTCTCAACTCTAGGATCCCATGGGGTCCTATTGCTGTGGTTCGAATTTCTCAGTCTCTCCCTTGATTTTGCTGATTTTGCCTCTTTACAGATTATTTCCTTTTGGGTTTTCTGTACTTCCAGAGAATTTTTTATTGTAATTTTTTCTGAAACTGCCTGAGGATTGAGATTTTATGGTTTTCAGGAGTTATGGTTTTCAATACATCTTTACATTCCCTCATCTTGTTCTCCTAGAAGCTGGCTCTATGCTGTTAGCTGTCTCCACACATATGCCTTTCATTTGTTAGGACTGAAGTGTCATATCCGAAATGGGGTCTAGTGAGGTAGATCTGCAAGACCCATTCCTTGGTTGAAGTAGCAAGCCCTGGAGTGGCCCAGCAGGTGCTGGTAAGCTGACCTGCGAGAGACTGACTATACAATGACAGAGCCCAGACTACATATAAAAATCAAACTCCGAGCCACAGTCTGCAGCAACCAGTCCCACAGCCAGCCCGGGATCTGTAGCAACAGCCCAGGAAGCCGGCCTGCTAGAAGTCAGAGGTGCAGGAAGCCAGCCCGCTATCTCCAGTCAATCCAGGGAGCCTAACACCACCCTGTAACAATCAGCCCAAAACAGCCAGAACTTGACTAGTAACAGCTTCCCTAATTTTTGTCCAGGCTTCCAACTTAGAACCAACCAGAAAAAGTGAAATCTGCTGCCCTAACTGACCACACAGGAGACGCTATTTCTGGTCAGCCACCACAGCTTCCCCAAGCCAAGAGCCTCCACTCAAGAGTGTACCTGGAGCCTCCCCTTTTCCCACTGTGAACCTTTCCCATCCTCTGCCTGTCTGCAAGTCTCTACCAAAATGCAAGTGGCGATGGCTGACTCCCTTGCTGGGGCCTTTGCATCTCTCATTTGAGTGGTCTTTGTTTATCTCCAGGCTGCTTCCCATGCTACTATAGATGGGCATTTCCTGCCCAACCAGAAAGATTTCACGTGTATGCCTGGGGACAGGGCGTGCCCAGGTGCATTTCTCCTGCCTCCTCCTTCTCTCTTTATCCCACAGTCTTCCTCCTCACCCAGCTAGCCACAGGTGTCCACACGGAGCACAGTCTGAGGAGAGAGCTGGGTCAAACACAGTCAGGTTCTAGGCAGAGCTGAGTAGTGTTTGACAGGAGCCAGGTTCTCCCCTAGACAGATCTTTACATCATAAAAATGATTTTGTACTTGAGGATGTTGCTTCAGATCCACCAGGCATGAGGTCACCGCCTGAAATTAGGAAGAAAATATCCAATAAAGAGATTTTCTTCACTCCAGCATCCCTCTCCCCATGTGCCTTCTGAAGCTTCTGCAGCAAGCCTACAGACAGGTTTAGAAAGTGTTTCTAATAGGAGCAGAACAGCTCTAACACACACACACACACACACACACACACACACACACACAGTCAATATGTGGGAAAGATTGAGGAGAGTGATGGCATGCAGTATCTGAGAGAATCTAGTCTCGAGGATTAAGGGAAGGCTCCCCAGGTGAGTGGGAAAGGTGAACGTGTTCAGCCTCTCAGAGGCGTGGATGGCAGTGTCGTCCAGGCAGAAGACAAATGCTCAAGGCTTGAAGCCAGAGCAAACAACTTTCATATGCAGGAGCCCAAATACTAGGCGCTTCTATGGCAAGTCCAAGAGTGAGGCAGGAGGGGTCAGGGTCCGGCCTGCCAGGTCAATGACTGCGTGGACCCAGCAAACCAAGCTAGGCAAAGAGTGGCATGTTACTTCCTTATAATATTTTTATTTAGAATAGTAACATTTTCTCTTTAATGCAAAGAATTTCTTAAATAATACCTATCCCAAGCTCCACTATCCAGAGACACTCATGCTGCTAGAGTTTTTAATGTATCCTTCAAGAGATATTTTCTATATAAATGAAAGGCTGAGATGTATATGCCGTTTTTTGTGGTCTCTTCCACCAAAACTTCCTCAAAGGTATTAAGAGCACAACACTTGAAAGCATGTTCATGTGTCTGTTGGCTGCATAAATGTCTTCTTTTGAGAAGTGTCTGTTCACATCCTTTGCCCACTTTTTGATGGGGTTGTTTTTTTCTTGTAAATTTGTTTTGAGTTCTTTGTAGGTTCTGGGTATTAGCCCTTTGTCAGATGAGTAAATTGCAAAATTTTTTTCCCATTCTGTAGGTTGCCTGTTCACTCTGATGGTAGTTTCTTTTGCTGTGCAGAAGCTCTTTAGTTTAATTAGATCCCA
>NW_012101368.1:74858-78705 GCF_000951045.1 Mandrillus leucophaeus
AAGAGTGATAGGATCCTGAAACCAGAAAGAGAATCACTATTTTAAGGGCATTTTCTTAAAAGGCTTTTTAGATGAAACTTTGCTAATTTCCTTTTTATTTCAATTGAAATAATTTAATGAATTTTCCAGAAAACTCATACTCTGGCATTAAGACAAACAATTAATTTTCATGAACGGCTACTATGTAACATAAACACAGCACTGCAATATGAACAGGAGGAAGATGCCTAACCAAAGGCCTTAAACTCCAACACCTGCACATCCTAGGCATGCGACATAAATGGGTAAAATAATCTCCAAGAACTAAGCCCTTTCTGCTTTCTTAAAACCCACCACATTATTTTTCATGTCACCATTTTTGATAGAAACTTGAATTTCAAGAATAACATTTTCATCTTGAGGCAACCATAAGAAAACAATGGAACACGTTTCATGAATGGTCATCCACAGTACTGCCTTTTGGCTTTCATTCTGAGCACAGAACAACACTTTCTGGCCCTCCTCCATCTCCGCCTCTCCCCACCGTGAAGAGGCTGCAGAGTCCAGGGGACATGCCATTGGGAGCATGCTCCAAAATCCCGTTTCACAAGCCCTGAACCCCAAAGTCCTCCCCTAAATAGGTTTGAATTGCTTCAATGACTTGTGTGAGCCTCTTTTCTAGATGTATCCTCCTAATGTTGGAGACTGCACCCTCTTCCCACATGATGACCCCCAGACCTGAGGAGCAGGCACGGGGTCCTTGATGGCAATGGACAGAACTTGTACAAGTAGACTGGGGTTTCTGGGAGAAAGCAGGGTCGAACAAGCAGGAGTGAAAACCACAGTGTGAAAATGGGCTCCTCCTCTGGCACCACGTGCCACCCTAGAACTTTGAGAATCACAAATTTGAACCTAGCCTTCTGGGCAGTTATGAAGATGTATTTATCAAGGTAGAAGAATAAAATATATTTTATATAACAGTTTGTTGGCTTGGTTTATAACTTAAATATTTAAATATATAAAATGTGGATGTGTATTTGAATTCCATCTCCAAATCACAAATATTAAAGGATTACCCTGGCTTTTGATGTTTGGCTTAGAAATGGGAAGAGCTGGCCACGTGCACTGGCTCATGCCTGTAATCACAGCACTTTGGGAGGCCAAGATGGGTGGATCACCTGAGGTCAGGAGTTTGAGACCAGCCTGGACAACACGGCGAAACCCTGTCTCTATTAAAAATAAAAAAAAAAAATAGCTGGGCTTGGTGGCAGGCACCTGTAATCCCAGCTACTTGGGAGACTGAGACAGGAGAATCACTTGAACCCGGGAGGCAGAGGTTGTAGCGAGCCGAGATTGTGCCACTGCACTCCAGCCTGGATGACGAAGAGAGCCTATGTCTCAAAAAAAAAAAAAAAAAAAAAAAAAAAAAAAAAAAAGGAAATAAATAAAAAGGGCTGAGGGAAGAGGGAGGGAAGATGGGAAGATGGCCATTATGCTGGTATATTCTGTCTAAAGACTAAACACTATAGACATTCTTAGATTCAGCTGAAGCGTGCCAGACGTTCTGATTTTTAAAGGAGTATTAGGAATACAAATTTTAATGCAGAAAATTGCAATTTTAAAACCTTGACAACTAATTTTAAAAATTAACACCTGGTAGCAAACACTGACTAGTCGAAATAATGTATTCTGGGGCTGAGAGCTGGACAGAGGCCCACTAGCTTATAATGGTTTGGGCTTGAAGAAAATTTGTAACATCATGGAGTTTCCAATGCTTTTCTTTCAGTATCCTTCCCAGCATCGTGATTAATAAAAATGGCTACCTATCATTACATGCCAGACTTTATATTAAGATTTTTGAACATGCTATTTCAACAGCATTCATACTTCCCAGTGCTTTGGGTTTGTTTGATTTCATCCATGGGAAAGCTTAGGAGCTCAATCATTCCTTTTCACTTGTCCAGTCTGTTTTATGATAATTTGTAACAAGAAATCTGTTTATCCTTTTGCTCAGCAAATATGTAAGGATAAAGTATATGGTCATGGATTAGAAGATTTACCTGGTCTGTGAAGAGATTAAGCCTTGGTGCCCATTGTTGTAATTTAGTTAATCTGCTTCCCATATTGATTCTAAGTCTGTAATTCAGTAATAGGTTCTGGGCAAGTGAAACTTGAACCTCCTGAGCAATATGGGCATTGGGTGTAAAACTCTTCTGCTCCTGTGCCAATAAAGTGTCATCTCTTGATTACAACTTTTTCATAGCTTTTCCATAACTCCTTCAAATGGCCTTCTAGATGGGCTATAAAGTAATCAGAGTAAATTAAAATTTGTACTTAGTGCTAAAATGTAAATTTATTACATGCTTTCCCCCAAAGCTAACCATTTGAAACCTCTGGTATGGATATTTTAGTGCTTCATTCACTCTAATGGTGATAATTTTAACAAGTTGTTAAAACTACCTCTCACTTCCCCATCACAGTAGTCCAAAGGATGCATCTAATGTTTCGGCATCGAAGCATCTCTTACAAACTCATTAGAGAAACAACCGGTCCTCTTTGGTTCATCATAAATTAAAATAGAGCAGAACATTATCATCTATCCACTGCCCACCAGACAACGAAATCACTGGCCTTACTGTGAAAAAAGTTTAAAGTTTTCAAGAATCAAGGGCATTAAGTACAGAAAATTAATCTTTTCTCTGCCAAGCTTTACACTTTTGCATATCAGTTTCCCCCAGCTGTGATAGTTTCTTTTACAACATCTGCTGGAGAGAAGGGATGTAATGTGATTGTATTTAAGTATACCAATACATTTTTGATGATTAAGGCCAACCTAACTATGGGAATTTTGTGACATGTAAATCATATAAATTATATAAATTATATAAAAACTATAAAAATGCTTATTACTTTTAAATAAGAAATACGTCAGGAAAGATTTTTCCGACATTCTGAATAATGTGTATTACAAATGACAGATAATAATTTATGCAAAGAGGATCACATATTGAATTCAGACTGTTCATATTTCACTTACAGGTGTGATGGATAACACTGAGTGTCACCTAGATTGGATTGAAGGGTACAAAGTATTGTTCCTGGGTGTGTCTGTGAGGGTGTCACCAAAGGAGATTAATAGTTGAATCAGTGAACTGGGAGATGCAGACCCACCCTCAGTCTGGGTGGGTGCCATCTAATCAGCTGCCAGTGCAGCGAGGATAAAAGCAGGCAGAGGAACATGGCAGGGCTAGACTGGCTAAGTCTTCTGGCCTCCACCTTTCTCCTGTGCTGGTTGCTTCCTGCCTTCAAACATCAAACTTTAAACTTCTTTTAGCTTTTGGACTCTTGGACATACACCAGGGGTTTGCCAGGAGCTCTCAGGCCTTTGGCCACAGACTGAAGGCTGCACTGCTGGCTTCCCTACTTTTGGGATTTGGGGACTCAGATTGGCTTTCTTGCTCCTCAGCTTGCAGACAGTCCATCATGGAACTTAACCTAGTGATTGTGTGAGTCAATACTCTTTAATAACTCATTTTATATATACATTTATTGTTAGTCCCGTCCCTCTAGAAAATCCTAATACCACAGGACACAGGACCTAATCACAGTAAGGGAGTGGACATTATTTAGAAGCAAAGACAGTTCACCCATATGAAAAGGAAAGAGAGCAGAATGTAGGTATAGCCATATGAAGGTGAGCAGATGTAGCAACTGGAGATTTTGAAGTTCTTGTTAAATTATCACTTTTTTATTTTACAAGTGGAATAGAAAATAAAGTCATCAGCAAAGAGTGAAAATGGGAAGGAGAGAAAATAAATATGAACTGTTACTCTGGGAAAGGATGAGAGTGAATGGAGCAGGAAATACT
>NW_012101368.1:79060-84062 GCF_000951045.1 Mandrillus leucophaeus
TCTCATTATTTGGATGTATTACAGTTTATCCATTTACCTAATGAAGGACATTTTGGTTGCTTCCAAGTTTGGCAATTATTAATTAAGTTGCTATTAACATTCTTGTATGGGTTTCTGTGTGGACATGTTTTTAATTCCTTTGTGTAAATACTAAGGAGCATGATTGCTAGATTATATGAAAAGAGATTGCTTACTTTTCTAAAAAGTTGATGAACTTGTCTTCCTAAGCAGTGTAACATTTGCATTCCTACCAGCATCACCAGCATTTGGTACTGTCTGCCTTTCACATTAATCAGGCTTCATCTTCATAATTTTTCTGCGTTTACTTTTAAAATGAAAGTCTTCATCCCGTGCTTTGTTTCTTAATCTTGAATGAGTCCTTTAAAGTCTAAACATCTCCAGAAAATAAAAGTGTTAACTACATACTGAGAACTGAAGGTTGCAAAAGAGTGACACTAAAAAATCTCAGCTGAAAAAATTCTAATAAAGAAGTGTTATGACATTTTCATATATAGTTCCTTCTCTTTTACATGTGCAAACTTCAGATAGTCTGAAGTATTATATACTTAGGAAAATCAGAGCTCTTCAAAAAATTGTTGTTCATAATGTTTAGAAATTTAGGACTAACATTTTCATTATATAGACTAGACTTAGCTAAACAGAACCATTTATAAGCCTGTTGTACATATTGTTTTAGACACATTTATTATATTACAAACTAAGAAAGGAGAATAAAATAATATAACTACTTTGAGGAGGTATCTAGTAAAAATAAGATAATTATGGGTTTTCTATTATCCACACTCAATTTAGAATACTAATAGGGTCATAAAAATCACTGGTATGTAGAACAACTCAGTGATAAGCAGCATAAAAATATAGGTAGCAAATTTCAGTAAAAACTATTAACATTCATTAATGAGTTCATACAATCAAATGCTTAAAACCAAAGACTTCGGTATCTTGAAGTGTGTTTTAAAGGCTTTTTTTTGTGTGTGTGCATTTTGTTTTGTTTCTTGCCAGCAGCCTTCTCCTTATTAAAACAAAGGCAAGAGGCCAATGAAAATTCATACAAATAATTTTATATATAGACATTTTATAAGAGTTAATGTTTGTTATTTATTACTGTAAATTATTCACAAAAAATAAAGAAAAAAGGGTAAATTTGAAAGGAAGGAAATATTGAGGGAAGTAGAATAAGTAGAGTTTAACTAAGTCATAAATTAGAAGAAAAATATTTGCAACCAGTAGGAGTTCCTCAGACATTTTCCAACATGAACAAAACGGGTATATAATGTGGATAGTAAGTACTATAGATAGTTCAGCAGTTTGAGGTGACAGTGAGCTATGATGACACCACTGCACTCCAGCCTGGGTGACACAGAGAGACTCTGCCTGAATTAGAAAAAAAAATTAACCATGACAATATGTATATTCAACATTGTATCATTTGAACTAATATAATGCTTGTTGTACATATATCACCTATATGAAACTTGTCATATAATTTCTTCATTTGGAATTATTTCTGATTATCCTGTTACTTTAAGACCCTCTTTGTAAAATTCTGAAAGATTTGGATAGAAATTTGGTTTTATTTCCAACAATTATAGCACAAATTTGTCTTATAAATAAAATCTAACCACTGAAGACATAAAACAAGTTAAAATATTGGCTTTATTGTGAACAATAAAAATTTAATCTTAGTACATTTTGGATCATGAGCATTTTCTTTTGTTTCAATAACAATCCCTGGAATTAAAAAGGATCATGCATAGATATGTCAGTTGTTTAAGTGACAAGTGAAGGGACATTTGTTGAAATCCTTTTTATATTTAATAATGTTTGCTACTACTTTTATTAAAAAATTACAAAAACTTATGTCTAAAATAACTTTTTAGTTGCTTTAATTGTATTCTGGCAGTAATTCCATAATTCATTTATCATGAATTGGAAAACATACCACTTACAGAAAGTGGTAATATTTATACATTGAAATATACATGAAATAAATAAGCAAATAAAACTATGCATTTTATTAAGACTCATTGAGATATTATTTTGCTTTGTAATACAACATATTAAATATTAAACTTTTCAGTTTGTGTTATAATATTTACAGCTGTATCAGAATCTACTTGTATGGTTTGAAATGTTCCATTTTGTAAAACAACAAAAAAATAACTCATTGAATAAATTCCCAGTATGATGCTAGACTGGAGAGGAAAATATGTTACCTGTATACTTAATTCTTCTGGCTTTCAGTATGACTTTTGGCTGCTTCAACTATAAAGACATCCAAAGAATGGCTTTCATTACAGCAGAGTTGACCTTTTCAAATATAACTCACACATTTTGGAATGATGCACTTCCAAAATTAAAACTATCTGTGACTTAAGAAAAAAAAATCCAGTGTGTCTTTGGTGGCTAAAATCATTTAGATAAAGTAAAAGGTTTTGTCAAGAATGAGTCATTGATTTTCAGTGTGAATCAAAATCTAACAGTAAAAGTAAATATTTTAGTTTCTGAATATAGTTTAAAAGTTCTTTGGAAGATAATTTCTGCAATATGTAATTTAGAAAAGTCTTTATAAAACATTTTAATGGACATACTTTTTTTTTTTTAAAGGGCTACTTAGTATAATTTAACTTTGTTTGTTTGTTGTTTTTTTGAGACAGAGTTTCACTCTTGTTGCCCAGGCTGGAGTGCAATGGCATGATCTCGGCTCACCACCACCTCTGCCTCCTGGGTTCAAGTGATTCTCCGGACTCAGCCACCGGAGTACCTGGCATTACAGGCATGTGCCACCGCACCTGGCTAATTTTGTATTTTTAGAAAAGACGGGGTTTCTCCATGTTGGTCAGACTTGTCTTGAAGTCCTGACCTCAGGTGATCTGCCCACCTCGGCCTCCCAAAGTGCTGGGATTACAGGCCTGAGCCACCCACTGTGCCCGGTGCTAATTTATCTTTTTTATTTTTATTTTTTTGAGATGGAATTTCACTCGTTTTCCAGGCTAAAGTGCAATGGCGTGATCTCAGCTCACTGCAACCTCTGCCTCCCAGGTTCAAGTGATTCTCCTGTCTCAGCCTCCCAAGTAGCTGGGATTACAGGCATGGGCCACCACACCCAGATAATTTTGTATTATTAGTAGAGACAGTATTTCTACATGTTGGTCAGGCTGGTCTCAAACTCCCAACCTCAGGTGATCCGCCCGCCTTGGCTTCCCAAAATGCTGAGATTACAGGCGTGAGCCACTGCACCCGGCCATCTTTCATATTCTTGAAATTAATTCAGAGTTCTCTATAATGTAAAACTGACTAAACATTGAAAAACAATTATCATGACTATTCCTGCAAAATGTACTTCTGATATTAATCAAATAGATTTAAGAATTTTCTAGGATTACTGTGTGAAAACACAAGCTTATGTGTGTGTTCATGTGTATTTGTGTGTTTCTATAGATTTAGAAGTACATAAACCAAAACTGCCTCTTAATCATCTACATGAATTTTTAAGATTTTAAAAAATGATTCAGAAGTTTCAATGTTTGCATATACACGAGCTAGATTTGGTATGATCATGCAAATCAAAAGGATTTTATCTTTTTCATGTATTCAGCAGAGTATCTTTAGTATTTCAGTTTTTAGTGCAAATATTGGTTTGTTTATTTAGATAATGTTCAGTTGTGTTGTTGCAAGTCACTCTTCCAGGTTGCAGGCAGCCCTTCATAAATAGAAAGATTCTATTCCTTTCAACAAGGGACTTCTTATTTCCTCCGTAACTTTCTCCAATTCCCTTCTGCCCCAGAATGATTTACTAAAAATTTGGCAATGAAAACCAGTACCAATGGGAGTTTACTTAAATATATCATTTTTCACAGAAGTTATTTTTACTTCTGTTGAAATATAATAAGATCAGTCAGTTCTAATCATTTGTGAATTTTCACCAAATGTTTTCGCTATATGTAGTTGACAATACTGAATCGAAATTGGTATTATTTTACTTGTAGGTAGAAACATTTGTTGAAATCTTAATTCATTTTTTTCATATTATATGTACTTTTTTGTCTAAGTTTTATTCTATTTATTCTAGGGTTGATGATTAAAATTAATATTTTAATTAAGATATCACATGTGTATAATGTGATAATAAAATTAAAGAACTTTAAGCAGAATGCAATAGCAGATGGAGGAGAAAGGGCTTTTTTTATTCTTATACATAAAAATAAATTTTGAAAATAGTTATAATTTTAAGCTATTTTATCTTAGTAAAATATAATTTTATCAATTTCTATGATATTACATAGAGTACTTCATAAAACATTGTAATATATTTATCATGAGAACATAATTATTAGCATGGGAACAAGTGTGAGTTTTATTATAGATTTTAATTCACTGCAAATGATCTCTTGAATGCCCAGGGACCCAGTTACTCATTTATTTTAACTGAGCATTTCCCCTAGGTATCATTCAGAATTAGCAAGACCCATGAAATGGAAAATACGATTTATATTTCAAAAGACTCTTTGATTACCACTTCACCATCAATTAACACCAACTGGATCTTGCAGTTCTTGAAATACTGAAGATGATGATGGGGGCAACTTTTGTGGTTTAGAGTGAGTGATGGGATTATTTAGCATCAATAATATCACTCCTTTTGTTTTTACAATGAAAACTATACATTTTTATAAAGAGTTGTTTATAGATACAATGTTAGTTTTCAAACTATTATACGTACAAAAACACATTTTTATAGAGTAAGATTTGCATGTATGTCAGGCCAGGTGCCTCACGCCTGTAATCCCAGCACTTTGGGAGGCTGAGCGGATCACTTCAGGTGAGGAGTTTGAGACCAGCCTGGCCAACATGGCGAAACCCATCTCTACTAAAAATATAAAAACGAGCCGGGCGTGGTAGCACACACCTGTAATCCCAACTACTCAAGAGGCTGAGGCAGGAGAATCGCTTGAACAAGGGATGTGGCAGTGAGCCAAGA
>NW_012101368.1:85174-87018 GCF_000951045.1 Mandrillus leucophaeus
GCTGGCGCTGGGAGTTGGAGACTGGAGCTGTTCCTATTCGGCCATCTTGCTCCGCCCTCGGTCTAAAAAGGGTTTTAACAAAGTCCCTTCTCTTGTCAAACAACTGACATATCCATGCATGATTCTTTTTAATTCCAGTGATTGTTATTGAAAGACAAGAAAATGCACATTATTCAAAATACTACTGATTAAATTTTCATTGTCAGTTTACAATAAAGCTAATATTTTAACTTGTTTTATGTCTTTACTGATTGGATTTTCTTTATAAGACAAATTTGTGCTAATAAGTTATTGGAGATGAAACCAAATTTCTATCCAAATCTTTCATAATCTTATAATGAGGGTCTTACAGCTAGAGAATAATCAGAAATAATTTAAAATTAAGGAATTATATGACAAGTTCCCTAGAGGTGATATATGCACAACCAACATTATATTAGTTTATATTTTACAATGTTGAACGTATATTATTCAACATATTATGCTGAATTATGTCACGGGTAATTTTTTAAAATTCAGAGTCTCCCTGTGTCGCCCAGGCTGCAGTGGTGTCATCATAGCTGTCACCTCAAACTCCTGAACTCAAGATACCCTCCCAACTTCAGCCTCCTGAGTAGCTGGGACTACAGGTGTGCACCACCATACCCCGCTGTGTGTGTGCATGTGTTTTGTGTTTTTTGTTTTTTCTTGGTAGAGACACCATCTCATTATGTTACCCTGGCTAATCTTTGCTCCTGGCCACAAGCAAGTTTTCTACTTTAGCCTTCCAAAGTGTTGGAATTATAGGTGTGAGCCTCTGTGCTGGCCTAAGGGTTAATTTCATGTGTCAACTTGACTGGGTTAAGGAATGCCCAGATAGCTGGGGAAACACCCTTTCTGGGAGTGTCTGTGAGGATGTTTCTGTATTAGCATTTGAACCTGTAGTAAACAATCAGTAGCAAAAAAGGTCCACTCTCACCACTGTTGGTGGACATCATCCAATTCATTAGAGACTGCCCCAATAGAACAAAAAGCAGAGGACGGGTTCTCTAGCTCACAGACAGTACACTGGACTTGTGGGCCTCTGCAATAATAAATGTGAGCTGATTCCCATCACGCATCTCTCCTTACATATTTCTGTGTGTCCTATTGATATATATATATATGTGTGTGTGTGTGTGTGTGTATAGAGTTTATAATAAAGTTTAAAATAACTACTTATTAATTTAAGTGAGCTAATAATTTTTAAAAGTCCACAACGATGCCGATTTTCTCTAACCCTTGAGAGAACATCCACTTATCTATGGCCAATGGTCAATCAGAGTTTAATAAGACAGTATGTCTCATTTATTGAGCATTTTCTATGTTTCAAACCCTGCCCAAGTCCCATTATGCATGCTAATACCCTGATTCTTACCACTTGGTGAGAGAGTTATTAATATTCAAACTTTCAGATGAGAGGATGAAGTTGGAAAAGTTAAGTTAGCTGCTGGAGTCTTGTACAGTTAAATGATGAAATAACTAAAATCCAGTACTGTGACTTCTACATACATACTTTTTGCTTTGTGCTTCATTATCTTGGAAATTCAGTTCCCACACTTCTCTATGCACTTTTACAAACAGATAGACATTCATAGGCTCTAAACTGAAGTACTACATTCCCAGTACTGTGCTTTCCAAAAGGTACACAAGCAGGCAGTAACCATTCTTACTATCCACACTGTATAGCCATTTTGTCCCTGTTGGGAAATGTCCGAGGAAATCCTACTGATTGCAAGTATTTTTTATCTAAGTTATGACTTAGGTAAACTTTACTTATTCTACTTCCCTTAATATTTCCTTCTTTTCAAATTTACCCTTTTTAA
>NW_012101368.1:87068-88529 GCF_000951045.1 Mandrillus leucophaeus
ATTTGTTTCAACTGAAATTCATGATCCCAAAGCTCATGTCTTTATATTTCCCAGAAAAAAATAATATTCCCTGCTCCATTCACTCTCATCCTTTCCCAGAGTAACAGTTCATGTTTATTTTTTCTGCTTTCATTTTTACTTTGTTGATGACTTTATTTTCTACTTCACTTGTAAAAAAGTAAATAATTTGACAAGAATTTCAAAATCTCCAGTCGCTACAGCTGCTCACCTTCATATATCCATACCTACATTCTGTTACATCTCATTTCCATATGGGCGAACTGTCTTTGCTTCTAAATAATGTCCACTCCTCTTACTGTGACTAGGGCTTGCCCACTTGTTTTATTAGTCAGGATTCTCTAGAAGGACAGGACTAATAGGATAAATAAATAAATAAATAAATAAGAGTTTTATAGAGTATTGATTCACACAATCACAAAGTGAAGTTCCAAGATAGGTCATCTGCAAGCAGAGGAACAAGGAAGCCATTCCAAGTCCCAAAACCTCAAAAGTAGGGAAGCCAACACTGCAGCCTTCAGTCTGTGGCCCAAGACCCAGGAGCCCCTGGCAAACCACTGAAGAAGGTTCAAGAGTCCAAACGCTGAAGAACTTGGGGTTTGATGTTGGAGGGCAGGAAGCATCCAGCATGGGAGAAGGATGGAGGCCAGAAGACTTAGCCAGTCTAGCCCTTCCGTGTTCCTCTGCCTGTTTTATCCTAGCTGTGCTGGCAGCTCATTAGAGGGTGCCCACGCAGACTGATGGTGGGTCCGCATCTCCCCGTTCACTGACTCAACTGTTAACCTCCCTTCGTGACACCCTCACAGACACATCCAGGAATGACACTTTGCATCCTTCAACCTAATCAAGGTGACACTCAGTATTAACCACCACACCTGTTATCTACTCATGCCTATCATTCCAACAATACTCTTCTTCTTCTGCATCTGAAATTGTATAATTCCTCTACCAAGTTCTTCACAAAGAAAAACAAGAAAATAAAGTTATGTCATTTAATGTGAAAAAAAAAAACCCAACTTTCTTTATCCCAGTTGGCCTCCATCTAGAACCCGATTTCCCCTTTTTTAGCTGTTTATGTCTAATATATTTGTGTTCAATTACTCTACTCCCATTCGCTCTTGAACCTATTTCATTCAGGCGTATTTTCCTCTACTTCTACACTGGGACAGTTATCAAGGTGATGAATACAAGTAACTACTTATACATTGGTCATATATTTATATATAAACAAAGAATACAATTCTAAGTGTAAGGTATCCTGCTATATTATACTTAGCAACAGTGTCTTCAATCTACTCCTTTGACATCATGATCACTGTTCCTTGAAATATTTTTTTCTTCAGACACCATATTCTCTTAGTTTTTCTCCAGCCTCCCTAGATAATTCTTGTCCTCCTTATCGTCCTTACCTCCTCCCAAAATTTGAAGTTTCCCAGATTTCTC
>NW_012101368.1:88579-94448 GCF_000951045.1 Mandrillus leucophaeus
CCAACTTTCTTTATCCCAGTTGGCCTCCATCTAGAACCCGATTTCCCCTTTTTTAGCTGTTTATGTCTAATATATTTGTGTTCAATTACTCTACTCCCATTCGCTCTTGAACCTATTTCATTCAGGCGTATTTTCCTCTACTTCTACACTGGGACAGTTATCAAGGTGATGAATACAAGTAACTACTTATACATTGGTCATATATTTATATATAAACAAAGAATACAATTCTAAGTGTAAGGTATCCTGCTATATTATACTTAGCAACAGTGTCTTCAATCTACTCCTTTGACATCATGATCACTGTTCCTTGAAATATTTTTTTCTTCAGACACCATATTCTCTTAGTTTTTCTCCAGCCTCCCTAGATAATTCTTGTCCTCCTTATCGTCCTTACCTCCTCCCAAAATTTGAAGTTTCCCAGATTTCTCTACTATTTGAATTACCCTTTGCTACACACCAACATTTCTTAAATCCAGTTTCATGATTTAGGTATGCTTATAACTGCCACACAATTCTTCATATTCAATTTAGGTAGTTACTCAATGTTTGTGTTGAATCATTCTCATCATCCTGACTTAAATAACAGGGCTTGGGGCTTGAAATTTTTACCTTTAAAGAAAGTTACACTTATTTCACATAATACACAGAAATAAATGTCCTGAATATTAAAAACATTATGAAGAACATATTATTTATGACATCATGATTATATTCCTCTACATTTATGTCAAAACTGTTAAAGTTTCAAAGTTCACGTATGTCTTTAATATTTACAATGAATTCCGATGACACAAGTTTAGCTCTCACCTTCTTGTTCTTTTAGAATTGTTCTCTGATATTTATCGGGATATACGATCATCCAACTAAAAACTAGGTTTCCTATCAGTCCTTCTGTCATCCTAGTTTAGGATTTTTCCCAGAATTTTTCACGTTTAACTACCTTATTAATGGTTGCATTAAGGTAGGCCCTGAAGGTTTCTGTGCTTCCAGATTCTCCCCTGATTTCCTCTCACAGTACACGAGACATCTGTGTGGGCACAGCAAGGGTTCTCACTGTGACAGAAGCTTGTATCTGAATGATGTCCAGTAATATAACCAGTCTCTCTATCCTTAACGCTCTCTGGATGCACACAACGCAGCCAACAGTTTCCTTTCCTATGGCAGTAGGCATACGAATATAAGCTATTTTTAAAACTATTTTATCATTTTCTTTAGAACAATTTTTTAGATCTACCAATACAATAAAAATAAATTGCTGATAACAAATATTTCAAAAAGTATATAAGTATGTTTAGCACTCCCCTTCTCCCCTCAAAGTTGCTTGGGTTTGGACAATAAATTCTATAGCCACACTACTATTTAGTCACCATTTTACAGATCAAACTTGCCTACACTTCCTTGCCCCTTTGAAGTTGCCTGGAAAATAACACCGTTGCAGTTCCCATGGAACCAGGAATAGAGGCCTTACGTTGAGCATGCATGGGAGTAAGAGCCACTAAAGATGGGTGTCTAGGAGAAGACATGGAGCAGAGACTCCCACCGGCCCTGGATCCCTCAACTGCACACTGTTACTCAAGAGAGAAATAAAGTGCTTCCTCTTAAGACATTATACTTTGATGTCTTGTTGCTACAGGAGTTTAGTCTGTTTCCAAAGTAGTATATTCCCTAAATAACAAACATTGAACCTTATTTCTACGGCTCCACATTTAGGGAGCAATAAGAAAATCTTACCGAAACCTGGCCAGCCATTACTAAGAATGCTAAGGATTCTGGATAAAAGAGCTCTTGGCTGCTATCAGAACCAATAAACAGTAACTAAGAGCAACTTCCGGTGAAGGGCACACTGAGAAAGGAAATCACACATAAATGCAAATCCTCCTGCAGGCTCCCTCACGCTGCTGGGCAGAGTCTGGAGACCTGAACAGGGTAGTGGCTGCCAAGAGCCATCTGCTCTCATCTCTGAGAGTGTGGCCAGGCAGGACCTGCAATAGAAGGGGCGGCCCAGGGATGCCACAGTGCCTCCACAGAGGACCAGGAGTGAGCCACAGCCTGCCTCACAGTCCAACTGCCACAGCCCTGAGGGATCCTAAGTGGACCCAGAGCCCACTCACACCCTCTCCTCAGCTGGTGACAGAGCCAGGGCCCCGTCTTCCCAATCGAGGCAAGAACGGAGGGTGGAGCAGCTGTGATCGATACCTGCACCAAGGCCATGCACACTCACCACTCACAACCCACAACCCAGTGTTTTCTAAAACAAGGGACAGTCCAATCAGGAGAGGCCCAGCCTGCTCAATCTGGTCCTGCATTATATAGATGGGGAAACTGAGGCCCAGGAGGTTGAGTGCCAAGGGGACCTACTCAAGCCACAGGAAGGCAGCACTCACACCCAGACAGTCAGCCCTGAGCTAGGTCTGGCCGCCCCCACAGTCAAGAGCCCCAGGCTTGGATGCCCACTCTGGAGTGACCAGTACCTTTGAACGCCTCCAGCAGGTGCTTTTCCATATACCAGCAGGCAGTTTTGAAGTTGGAAAACTGAGTCAGGCGGCGCAGTTTCAACATCCTTTACACTTCATATGCTCTGGAAGCCACCAAATAGCCACTTTCAGTGCACTGACCATCAAGCAGGTGATGCTGGGGGTGGATCCAGGTCCCAGGCACGCCAGCTCAGGCTTCCCCACAGGGCCCTGCATAGCTGAGGTGGACGAGGCGACAATTGCCCCTGGGTGGCTGCAGGCCTTGGGGCCCATGAGAATTCTGTCAGTGCCTGAGAAGAGAAAGGAGCAGCCTTTTAAGCAATCCCAACCCCACCAAGGGCAACTATGACCGCCCAGCAGCCAGATGACTCGAAGAGGCGGCCTGCACGACCCCAGAGCCCACCTCCTCCTTCCCTCCACATCACGAAGAGGCCCATCAAGGCTGACGGTCATGTCCAGGTCACCCACAGGCAGGGTGAGCCAGTGCTCAGCCCGAGGTGTCCGGCACCGACCCAGCTAGAGGGAGGACCCTACCCCACACAGCCTGAGGGCAGACAGCACACGAGGCACTACCCCCTCTGCATCTCCACGTTCAGGCTGTGGAGAAAATGTCCTGTGAGGGCCAGGCAGTCCTCAGGGGTGACTGTGACATAGATCCAGCCTGGGAGAGAGACAGGAGTGGCTGGCACCTCACCAGGCTCCCATGAAGGGGCTTCTCATGGCTCCAGATCAGGGAGAAGCAGAGACCAGCACAGGCCTTTCCAGGCCCAGCTCAGGCTCCAGCTCCTGCCGGCCTGTGCCTTGGTGCCCTGTCCACCTCTGCAGCTTCACCAGCAGCCTGGGGCCTCCCTGGGAGAAGCTCTCTGGCCCTAGCCCCACCCCGGGCTCCATGGAAGGGAGTCAGGGGAGAGACTGCATCTGAGGCAGCACAGACTAGTCAGTCCAGCCCTGCACCACACAGACAGGGCAACCAAGGCCCAGAGCTGAGGGGACTCGCTCAGGCCACATGAGGGCAGTACTCAGACAGAGAGAGGAAGCTCCAGCCTATGTCCAGCTCCCCTGCCTGCCAACCACACTCAGGCCCAGGAGACAAGGCCGGGGCAGCTACATCACCACCAGAGTTGGGACGGGATCCCAGGTTATCCTTGGAGACAGCTTGGGCCAGACCCTGGGAAATCCACAGCTCTTTCCTAAATAGCTGTGACTGTGAGGAAACTGACGGGAGGAGGAGGGACTCATAGATTACAGAAGATTCTGAAGCTTATAAATCATTAAAGTGTGAGGGTCTCAGTTTGATACTTACTTACAATGAAAAAAAAAATCCCTATAAAACAATGTGAAAATCTGAACACCAATTGGCTATTTGATGATACTAGGGAACTGCTGTTAATTGTTCATTTTTTCGAGATGTGGGAACAGTATTGTAGCTATGTTATTTTAGAAGGAAAGAAAGTCCTTCAAAAATAGTGGAATATTTAATGAAACAGAATATCTGGGATTCGTTCTAACATCATCTAGGGGCACAAAGTGGCTCATGACGGGCTTTCCCCTTCAGCACAGACTCAAAATGTCCCCTAATATTGACTTAATGAGCAGCTACCACTCTCCTCCCTCACTGGCTCTCATGTCGTGGCTGCTGTTCCCACACAAGGCTCTCTGAGCTGGGTCTCCAGCCGTGGGCTCAGTCACAGTGAGCCCAGTCAGGCTGTGAAGGGGCCTGACTGGCTGTGCAGCTCCAAGGTGTCCTCAGTGGTGATGAGTGCCCATGCTGACCAGACAGCACAAGCCCCACTGCTGGCCCCTCTGCAGAGACTGGGCTGGGATGGCATTAAGCTCTGGACAAGGGAGCAGGCATGCTAGGGATGCCAAGAGATCCCATGGTGGGGACATGGCCTGAGAGGCCAGTAACCTTGATGAGGGCCTGCAAGCCCTAGGACTCAGTCCCCAAAGCTGCCAGCACTCACCTGAGGGAATGAAGAGGCTCTGGCCCTGCTTGATGATGCACTTGTAGCATCTGTCGACCTGCAGGGCAAAGAACATCTCGCTGTGGTTAGAGGCAGACCGCCAGCACTCACACAGATGTTGGCTGAGGCTGGCCTGATGAGACAGAAGGTTCTCTCCCCCTGCCAAGAGAGCCCGTTGCCAAAGCCGCCCATGCCAGTACATGGGGTGGGGGTGCAAGTGATAGGTCCTAATGTGACAAGTACCCTGTTCAGGTCCACGACTCCTGCCTGCACCACTGAGGACACAGGGGCTTTGCAATTCAGAAGTGTGCATGTTAGGAAGATTCTGGGTATCTGGGCCCCCAACATACTCAAGGGCTAAAGCCCATAATCCCACATTATATTGTTTTGAGGCACTACAAATGGCGTGGATGACTAGGTTGCAAATAAAGCTGCAGCTGGCTGTCAAAAGAATTCCAGGTAGCTCCACTCTTGAGAGCCACTTGGATCTCAGGCTGGGTCAAATGATGCCACTGTATTCCATGCGGTCTTATGCCTGGCCCCGGGAGGGGCTCTGCACTGGGAGCAGAGAGACCCCTGTCCTACGGCAGTGGAGCCAAGGCAGGTTCTGAGGGTGCTCCAGTAACTTGCTCAAGGCCTCCCAGAGGTGGGATCAGCACACACACTCGCCCCCAGCTACAGCCCCAGCTGGTCTGGAGAAGCTCAGTGAGCAGCTAGGGGAGCCCGCAGCTTAGGGTTTCCTTTGCTTCTTTTGCTATTTTTCATTTTTCTTCTGGTTTTTCTGGCTTCCCTCTCTCGGCCTCGATGGTGAGGCTCCTAGCCATCCCCGTCTGCTCAGATGCCCTCATCCTGCCCGCTGGGTCCTGTGCAGGGCCCTGGCTATGGCTCACCCCTCTTCCAGGATGTCTTGACAACACCCCCCTTTCTCCTCTAACTGCACAGTCACCCAGCGGCCTCATCTGATGGTTATTGAGCCTGAATCCCATTAGAAAAAGGAGACATTCGTGTGCTTATCTGATCCCACATACACCCCCACCCCTCCATCCAGGGATGTCTCCATGGCCTCCTGTCCCAGGGATGGATGGTCCGAGGGCCCTCTGGGGAGTGGCATCTTGGCCACAGTCAGGGCTCGTGGGACTGCAGACAATCTTGCAGATGGGTCATGGCCACGGCACAGCTGAGATGTCCCAAGGGGCATGGCTTACCTTGAACACGTGGTACCAGGTGGAGGTGCCCCGAGTCGATGTGGAAGTTGGTGTAGCTTTCCTTCATGCAGATCAGGCAGTACTGGGTCGCTTTGGGCTTGGCCAGTAATATATCGTCTAGCCAGTAGTTTTCTACCCAGGGCAATTTCTTCATGATGTCAGGTGGCTCCACGAAGCTGGGCATCCTGCGGGTGGGAGAGGAAGGTGGAGAGGGAACCTGAGA
>NW_012101368.1:95568-103167 GCF_000951045.1 Mandrillus leucophaeus
CAAACCAGCACCCTTCTCCATCCTCCAGGAGTCCTCATCGCCCCCATCCCTGCCCACTGCCAACTTCTGAACACTCAGCAGTCTGGGCACATTGCTGCCCACAGGGGAGGGTTCCCTGACACAAGGGCCCCTGCAACCCACCTTTGTGGTATCTTTCAAATACCACACACGATAGGGGCCAGGCTGTCCCTGCCTCCCACCACACCCTCAAATGTCCTTCTTTCCCTTGCTTGGCCTGCTTAGGTACAGGCCACACCTTTCTCTGAGTTGGTGGGAGGTGGTCCTAAAGTCCCCATGGACATGCAAGGCCACCATGAGCAACAGTCCAGATGTGACATGTGTCTGAATGACCAGCAGTGGGCACATCACTTTAGACCTGCCACACAGCAGGCATCTGTCTGGTCTGGGGGTACACTGGTCACTGTGGGCCCCCGTGAGGCAGCAGGCCCCAAGAGCTACCCCAGACAGCCCATGGGGTCAGGCCTGACCTTACCTACTTGGCCAACATCCTAGGGGACAGACTTAATGATGAAGCAGAGCACACTCCCCGGCCCTGAACCAAGCTCATGTGAAGGCTCTGATAGGTCAGTGACCAATAAAAGTTGCAAAAAACCTCCTAATGGTGCACGGACTGGGCCAGTGGACACAGGAGGCAAAGGGATGGCCCTGAAAGGCCCAACAGAAAACCACAGGCCAAAGTACCCTCTCTCTCCCTAGCTCCCTCATCCCCACATCTCTCTGTGAGAACCCCCTCACCCAGGCAGGAAAGAAAATTAAGTTGATGGAGACATGACTCAGTTATGTTGTTTGGTACCAAGGCAATACATACTGCTTTCCCTGTTACCGTAACGCACTCCATTTCCCTTTTTGCCTTTGCTGTTAGGAAGCTCAAACCAAACTGAATGCTCATTACTTTTTTTAAAAAAAATTAAAGACAGGTGCCCAGGCTGGTTGCAAACTCCTGGCCTCAAGTGATCCTCCTGCCTCAGCCTCTCAAAGTGCTGAGATTACAGGCATGAGCCACCAAGCACAGCCATATTACCTTTTTGTGGCTCTTGGCACAGTGTTGTATTCTCTTTCTTGGTGTGATTTTAGATAATTCTTTTGTTTATTCCTACCTGCCCCTTTGCATCTGTTACGTGCTTTCAGGAAGTAGGGACGATGGAAATGATGCAGACTGAAGCCATCCTTAGCCACTCATGCCTAACACTGAGTGAGTGTTCTGGATCTTTACCAGGGGCCAGCTGGATGGCAGCAGATTTGATGGAGAGCAGGTGAGGGGTGGATCCAGGGTCGGCACCAACCACCCCCAGGCTGGCAGCCCTGGGGGAAAACAAGGTCAGAGCCACAAAGTACGGGGCCAGCAGCTCTGCCACCAGGAAGCCAGGCTGGCGTAGATCAGCCATGACAGAGGATGCCCCACCCAGTGACCGCAGGGCTGATGACAACTAGCACCAGGAACTCAGGGGGACCGGGCCAACCAAAACACATCTGTGGGGAGTCCACCTTGCCTGGAAGGCAGGGAGGTGGGTCACAATGGCCCTCCCCTACAGGATCTCGTGTGTGAGTGTAGGCGTTTCCATGGGTGTGTGCAGGTGTTGGTAACTGTGCCAGGGATGTGGATGTTAGGAGTGTGTGTGTGCCAGTGAGTCAATGTCTCAGTCTTTCAAGAATGTGTCATAAGCGTGTCATGAGTCCATTTATTGTATTTGTGTCAGTGCCTGTGTATCAGGAGTGTGTTCACAGTGTGTCCGTGAATGTCCATGAGTGTATCACAAGTCCATGTCATGCGAGCGTGTCAGTGTGTTGTGAACGTGTCACGAGTGTGTTGGCAAGTGTGTCCATAAGTGTTTGTACCCTGTGTTGCTGAATGCTGTCATGAGTGTGTCCATGTGTCTGCTAGTGTGTCATATCTATGAATGTGGCATGAGTACGTCCATGGGTGAGTGTTGGTGTGTTGTGTCAGGAGTGTGTTGGTGTGTCCATGAGTGTGAGTTCACCATGCATTGGTGTCTGTGAGTAGGTATGAGTGTGTCATAACTGCGAGTGTGACATCTATGAGTAAGCGTGTCATGAGTGTGTCCATGAGCGAATGTGAGGGTCCGTGTCATGAATGTGTCATGTGTTTGAGTGTCCATGAGTCAGTGTGTCGTGAGCATGTCCATGAGTTGGTGTCATTGACTGTTGAGTGTGTCCATGAGTGTAACTGTTGTGTCCATAAGTGGGTGTGTCATTGACGTGCCTGAGTGTGTGATAAGTGTGTGCATTCTGGAAAAAACTACACACCAATGGTTCTCTCTGAGGAGTGGGATGGGGTTGGCCAAGGTCAGAGGAGGCTTTGCCTTTTTGCTCCTTATTTTTGTTTGAATTGTTCACAATGTGTCACCTTCACACATTGAAAGAGAAACAGCTGTGGGCCAACCTTAAAAAAAGGGAAGGAAAAAGGAAAAAAATTTAAAAGAGTAAGAGAAAAAGGAAAAATCAGTGTGTGCCATGTGCAGTATTCCAGACTGAGACCTTCGAACTGTGCTTCTCAGGTGACTGCCAAGGACGGCACAGCACCCCTGCCCCAACCCCAGCCCCAGGGTGGCAGCACTCACTGGGTATCAGAGAACTCTAGGTTAGTGGTGTTGGGGACCCGCTTGCAGCTGGTGCTGTAGTAACAGTCCACAAACTCCTTCAGCTTCATCTTGCAGTCCTTCTGCTTGGTGACATCTGTCACATCCACACTCTGCTCCAGCCGTGGGGAGGTGCTGAGAGGAGCTCGAGCACCCTGGGAAGTTGGCACAGCCTCCCTGAGGCCGGGATGTGTAGAGTAGACACATACCCTTGGCTGCCATCACACACAGCAGAGTTGCCAGCGGCTGGATGCTAAGGCTCTGGGTGCCAACATCCAGCTTCACCCACATGCTTTCCCTCTGGCTCAGCAAAGCGCCCTGACCACTCTCCCTCTGACCTGGTGATAACTGCAAGGCAGCCAGGTGACGGGCCTCGGCGAGGGTGGCCAGATTAGCGAAATGAAAACACAGGACACTTGGCCCACCTGAATTTCAGATGAACAACAAATACATTTCAGTGTATGTTCCAAGTAATTCATGAGACATACCTACTTTTTAAAAATTAAGCTATCAAATCCCCCGCATTTGTAGAGCACCAATTCATTACTCTGATAATTGGCAAACTGATAAAGGGAAAAGCCTTCTCTGTAGTTGACAAAGAAAAGTTCAGGATAGCCAGATGAGCTGAGGAGGAAAACTTCCTTATAAAAGACTCATGACCGAAAGAGGCAGAAGGAAGGACAGAATTGCCAGCAGCCCTTTACAGTAGTTCTCTCTGGCTGCTCTGTCCACAAAGTGCAAGGCCATGGGGTTAGTGTGGACAGATGAGATGTGTGCCATGGCCACTGGCTTTGTTGGCATCACTGCAAGAGTGCGGCCAGGCACGATAGGCCTCCCCATGGATGGAAGCACACCCCCCCCAGAGGGAGTCCTGCCAAAAACCTGAAGGCAAGTCAAGCAAGCCTCTAACCACGAGTTTATAGGAAACACCTGGGACAGAAGGATCTGCTCAATGACACCACTGGGGACGCTGGCAACAAAATGCTGGATGTGGGACATTCTGCAAGAACAACCATGGCCTTCTCTCCAACAAACCAATGAGATGGAAGGAAATGTCGCTGTCAGAAGAAAAGAGACTCAAGGGACATAAAAAGCAAATGCAATGTGGGGGCTTCATTTGGATTCCACTGCCAAATGTAAAGAGGCATTTTTGAGGCAATTGGGAAGAATTAAACTGAGTCTTACATGCCACCGAGGAATTGGAATTATTGTTAATATTATCTAGTGTAATGGTGGAACTGTGAGCGATGTACTGGAATTTTTATGGGTGAAATGATGTATGTAAAAAGATTTTTTTTTGAGATGGACTCTTTTTCTGTCACCCAGGCTAGAGTGCAGTGGTACAATCTTGGCTCACTGCAACCTCCACCTCCCGGGTTCAAGCAATTCTCCTGCCTCAGCCTCCTGAAGAGTTGGGACTACGGGTGCCACTACACCCGACTAATTTCTGTATTTTGAGAAGGGACAGGGTTTTGCCATGTTGGCCAGACTGGTCTCGAACTCCTGGCCTCAAGAAATTCACCCACCTCAGCCTTCTAAAGTGCTGGAATTAAAGGCATGAGCTACCATGCCTCGCCAGAATTTCTTTTAAAATACTACAAGAGAACAAAGGTATGGAGGCAGAAAATCGGCTGAAGGCTGCTGGTTTTTGTTTCCAGTGCTAGCTGCATGAGGGCTTATTGTTTCTTTAATTTTGTGTGTGTTTAAAAAGTTTCATCATGAAAAAAAATTCAGAGGAAAAAGACAGACATAGAAGCAATACAAACTACGAACCATCTCCCTGCTTCTTCAGGGACAGCTGTGGAGGGAACAGGGCAAGGGGATAAACCAGGCCCCGTCTGCATAATTAGATGACCACAGGCCTTGGTGGCACAGCAGGACCCACCTCTCAGAGCTGTGGGAGGGAGGAAATTAACTCCTACATGGAAAGAACTTAGAAAAATGCCTGACACTGGGCACACCCTCACTTGTATTAGCTGTTATCCTGCGTGCACCATGCGGGGGCTGGGAAGGTGAGAAAGAGCACTGGCCCAGTGAGTGTGAACATTACAGCTGCGGTACACAAGGCTGCCTGACCAGCATTGTGCAGCAAGCCCACCGGATGGCCACGGCCCCCTCTCTACTCAGGCAAACCTGCGGCAAAGCTGAGCACAGGCAAGACCAGGGGCTGGATCCTGCCTCAGGGCAGGGTCAGCCACAGAGCTATTGTCACAGCTCAAACCATGCCCGGTCTTCCCTCCTCCTCAATAAGAATCCCACAGAATCAGCCCCTCTGCATGGACTCCCAACACCTCCACCCCAGGTCCCAGGAGAAGCCCTTTCTAGCCCCTCTTCCTGAGATGCCTCATAGTTCCCACGGTGCTCGCTCTTCCTCCTCACCGCAAGTCCAGGAGCCCAGTCTCGGTGGCCCCAGGGTGGCCATGTGGCTCGAGAGAACAGTCGTGGCCCCAGGCCCCTGCTGAAATTGAACTTGCTGGCCTCCTGATGGGTGCCCGTATGTGCCCAGAAGCTTGTACAGGTGACCTCATTTCATCTCCAGCACACACCTACCCACCTCACGAGTGGTGCACAAAGGAAGACAGTGAGTCTCAGAGTGGTGGGGCTAGTCATCTCGGAGCCCCAGCACCAATAAGCCAGTGTGCTTGTCTGCCCATCTCCTGTCCTTAGCATTTGCCCATTCAGGGATTTTCCTCCTCGTGCCAGCCATCCAGGCATCCCCCATGAGCACCCTGAGGCCCTGCAACCACATGGGCCTCCATGCTTGGCCGTGTGTCCACTGGCCCATCACAGTCACTGCTAGGTGTGCTGGCCTCTCCCTGCCACTGGCTCTCAAATGGCACCACCACCAGTGCTTCCTGCACCACAAGTACCCACCTGAACCCAGTAGATGTGGAACTGCAAGGGGACATGAAATGGGCACTGTTAATGGTGACAGCACTGGCCAGAACCCAGATGGAATCCAGACAAGGAGGAGGCTCTAGTGCCGTGGGGACAGGTCATGCTACAGATGAGGAAGGCCAGGTGCCTGGCCAGGCAGCCAGGATGGGGACATGGGCCCACAACACCAGGGCCTCCTGGGCATGGTGGTGTGATGTGGCACCCACAAGAATGCAATTCATAGCTGCCAGAATCAAAGGGCCTCCCAGACCAGCCCCCACTTTGCAGCCAGAGTATCGGGGAGGGCAAGGGACCTGCCAGGTCATATGTCATCTCAATGGGACACAGGGTCTAAGAGCACCAGGAACAGAGTACAGTGAGCCTGGAGCCCCCCTGCTCACGGCACACATGGGACACAGCCAGGGCCAGGGAAACAGCATGCACAGTGACGAGTGCCCCAGCACTCCCAGCTCAAGCTCCAGAGCACTGGGAAGCAGATGATACTTACCCACATATTTCTCGATGTCACTTACATAGAATGTAGGGGCCCACTCAGCCAGGCCCAGCCTATCTTTCTTACGGATGAGGATAGGTTCCGTGAAGCCATGCTTCTCCATGTGGCCCAGTGTGAGCTGACTGCCCGGCACACGGGCCACCACGTCTTCAGCACTGCAGAGAAACACAGGTCAGAGGCCACATCGGGCCCGAGGCCTCCTGCACCAGAACAGGTGTGGACAGGGCCTACGACGCTGGAGAGGCGAGTCTAGGTCTGGCCACCCATCTCCCACAGCCACAGGAGGAGGCCTGGCCGTGGGGCCACATCTGGGACTATAGGGCAGCCAGGGCAGATACAGTGCTGACTCTGGAACTCCACTGTTTGGGGGAGTAGGGACATGGGCTCCCACACGTGTCAGATGGAAATGTCGGGAGGTGACAAGGGCCCGTCCTTCGTAACTATCTGGGCCTGTCCACCCCACCTACTTCCTCACACTGCCCAGGTCACACCTTGCCCAGGTCACACCTTCTCCAGGGACACCACGTACGCACACGTTGGACTTTGTATACATGCACGTGAGCACATGTGCACATATCGCTAGCGAACTATGTGCCCATGCAACAATGCAGGCACATGCATGCACACACGTATGTACACACACATGCACACACCCTTACCGGACTTCCAAGTCCCTGGGGGAGGGAAGCAATTTCCTCTCCATCCCACTATATCCCTAGCTCCTAGCCTCATATTCCACCAGGCAGAGAAGAGCAGCTGGGATAAGGGAGGCCGCCAGGGCATGCAGATGCCATCCTTGGGGGCTGCTTGGCTGAGTCTGACACAGGCTGACCCTTGAGCAGAAAAGGGACTGAATCCAAGAGCAGAGCCAGGCAGGGCCCGTATGGTGCCCATCCATCACAGACGAAGGCGGGGTAAGGGGCACAGGGGACAGGGGCCTCAGAAAGCCATGTGTCATCCTCCTGAGTCTCAGTGGTTGTGGGAGAACTGACGACCACCCAATGACAATGCTTGTCTCTGAGCAGGATCTGCTACCAATGCAAAGGAGCAGGGCTGAGTGGGGCTGGGACCTTTTATTTGCAAAGAACCTCCGCGTTGTGTTCAGTCTCCCCACCCACAATTCAAGCGGACATCATGGGAACTTGGCAAAATCCGACAGAGTCAAGGCCAAAGGCCAGGACTTCTGAGGGAAGCATGGGGCACAGAGAAGCAGGGCTTCAAATCTGTCTTTCCCAATCCTCTTCTAGCTGTGTGACCTTGAGCAAATTACCTGACATCTCTGTGCCTCATCTTTACTAGAGAAAGGCTTGCACGGGCCTTGTGGGGTGGCTGTGGGATGTAAGTTGGCATGTGCACAGCGTCTGTGCCAGACTCCGCTGGGCCTTTTCTCAGGGCAAAGTCACCTGGTGCGGCAGGTGCTTGTTCACAGGCAGAACATGCTCACAGGCTGGCTTGGTGCTCCTAACAGACCCTGGGCTCATCCCTGTGTGCCCCTGTTGCCCAGTACTGGGGCCAGCACAGTGGGCACAGGGAGAGTGTCTGCGAGCAGATGAAATATCCTATCCTTGTCACACTGACTGCTCAGCTTCA
>NW_012101368.1:105567-108579 GCF_000951045.1 Mandrillus leucophaeus
CACATGTGTACAGCCAGGCAGGGGCTGGGAGTCCCATCGCCTGCAACCTCAGCACTGTCCGCTGGTCTAGAATGTCCCTCCCCGGGCGGTTGGCCATAGGACATGGGAAGAGGAGCCTACATTGTGGTTTTAGCTGCAATCAAGGGCAGGCTGGGCCACCAGGCCTCTGCCTAAACTCCCTGCAGGCACAGGGGCAGGGTCTGGGTGAGGCAGGCACACAGGACTCCCATGGCAGGTGGGCTGTTTCCGGGGATGGATGCCTGGGGACATTAGAGAAATCGAAACTGAGTGCTCACCAACGTGCAAAACCTGCCCAGCCCCAGCACCACATCCCTGCTCTACCCCAGCTCCAACTCATGCAAGAGACCCCAAGCAAGGACCCTTTGAAATGTAAGCTATGAGAAGAGGCCACTGGCCCAGGGGTTTCCGACACTTTCTTCCCTACCAGACTGAAAGCGTCTTCTCCAGTGATGCACACGTGTACCTGCTGCACGAAGCACACAAGAGCAGCACCACCCCAGCATCCTCCCAAGACCCCACTTGGTGGCCCTGAGCGGGTCCTGCCCCCTAGAAAAGTACCACCTGGGGTGTCCTGGCTGCAACCCTGTTCTGCCCTGACACCCGCCCCCCAGGCCTCCATTCAAAACTCAGCCCTGTTTATGTTATTCCTGTCATAAAGACAGCTTGGCCCTTAACTTTCTAGGTAGGCTCAATAACTTGGCAACAGCATGAGACTGTCCCGTCCTGTCAGGCTGATCGTTCCTACCCTTTATCTGTTTTTGAGCAGTAATCAGATGACAGGTTAATGAGCTTGCCACAGGGTTAATGAGCTTGCCACAGGCAGATGCACTCTGAGCATAAATGCAGCCAACTAGTGGGGACCAGGGGTAAGGCGGCAATTTAGGAATCCCAGAACCTCCCCGCAGGCAAGCCATCAGCCTGAAAGTTCAGGAAGAACTGCTAGCTTCTCCTCATCACCCTCTTGCATATTTGGTGGTGGTTGTCTGGGTGTTGAGGCTGTGCTGGGGATAGGGTCGAGATCTGTTCTCGACACATGCAGCCCCCACTGTTGTCCAGCAATGGACAAGTACAAGGCACTCAGGCCTTGGGAGAGGCCAAGAAAGAGCAGCCAGGTCCACAGAGTAGTGATACCCCAACCTGGTCCAGTCCCCAGCCACCAGTCACCAGCTGCCAGGACAGGCCTCCAAGGCTCCCTTGACCTGGCCTTAGCCCACAGAACAGGAGTGCTGGGGCCCCTTCCACCCATTGCCTGCATCCTCCCTTTGCCCCCACTGGTTCCACAGAACCCGTCCCATAGGGATCTGGGGGTCTGGTGCTTCAGCTTGCAACTGGACACTGGGAAGGGGCTCCCTTTGAAGGAGAGTGACTCAGACTGGCTATGACCTGGAGCCAGATGCATTCCCTGTCCCACCTTGTCCAGGGCTCAGGTCAGCAGGGATGTCATCAGCTGACCCATCCAGAGCCCATATTCAGCGAGTGCAGCTTCTGTGAGCACCCAGGACCCTCCAATGAAGTGGAACCCAGAGGCCACATTAACACACACCCCCACATCCATGTCATCTGTCCTGTCTACAGGCCACAACCCTCTAGAGCCCTTGAAGACCGCCACACAGCTCCCCCTCTGCAACCAGGGCTGAGGCTTGGAGCTCAAGGCTCACATAACCTCCAGCTCATCTGGATGAACCTGCATAGTGTGAAGCAAGCCTGCACCCCAGGACCCACCACACCTGAGAGGGCCGAGAAGAAAACAGAGTCTCAGCCCTTAGGATATGGAAACAGCAGGTTGTGTGGGAAAGGCACAGGACCTCCAAGCTTCTCTGCAGAGGAGGTGGTGGGTGGGATGAGGCAGGGGTGAAAAAGGAAAAGAGGACCAAGTCCACCAACAATGCACGTGCCCAGAAAACACAGGCTGTGCCCCCGTATGGCAGTGGCTGGCTGGGCAGGGCTAGACTGGGGGCCCCCTGGAAAACCCCTGCATCACCATTTATCCAGGTCCCCAAGTCCGTGTCCCCCTAACTCAGCCTGGACTGGCCTCTCCCCAGGCCGCAGAAAGCCCTTTGGGTCTTGGCACAGCTGCCTCTGCCAGCAGAGGTTGATCAGGAGGTGCTACAGTGGGTCTAGTGAGGCTACAGGGGACAGTAAGCTAGGCTGGCAGGGTCCACAGGCCTAGACACTACTCAGGGAGTTTTGCCCCCAGCAACCCAGAGCCCAGACCCAGGAGACCTTGCCCTCCACACAGTGCAGGCAGGGAGCATGTTGCTCTCATCAGCAGGAGGTGGCCGCTTGGGCTGCAGTACTTACGGACAGACTTCACATGGGTTTTCTCATAGTTTGGGCAGTGGTGTATGTCCATGTCAGGCACCTCCTCCTCTTCCACCCCCAACACAGCTGAAACAACATGAATCAGACCATTCCTAGGCACTCAGCACCCGCTCAAGCACTTTCCATCTGCCAAGCTCTAGGGAGAATCCCTGCTCATCATCTGGGAACCTGGGCCAGATGGAGCACAGCTGTGTAGGGACAGTGTTCCACCAGGAAAGCAAGGTGGAGAGAAAGAGCTGGAGCGATGTCATCCGGGAAAGGCATCTACAGCTTGGACCGAGATGCAGCATCCTGATATGTCCCACCATGAGGACCCAATGAATGGGCAACCAGCAGGCCTGCCTTGGTGAAGGATCACCAATGCCCTCTTACCAAAGGACAGGGAAGGAAGAGGGGGTCTCACAGCCAGGCTGTCCCCATCACTTCACCAGGGTTAGCCTGAGAGGACAGAAAACACCAGAGGCAGCTTGGAGCCCCCTCCTGCAGGCCATACCATAACCACCCATTCAGCTCGTTCTCATGAGGGCCAAGAAGAGGCCCAGACACAGGCCTAGCAGCCTGGCCTTGGAACATGCCCAGGACTCCAGACACCATGACCACTCTTTCCTCATTCTCTTCCTGGTGTTCCTCCAGATGCCTTGTAAACCCACTTGGGGACTTAGAACAAGA
>NW_012101368.1:109127-115644 GCF_000951045.1 Mandrillus leucophaeus
AGGAGGGAGTCAGGGCAGCAAGCTACCTGGAATGGAAGCTACAGATGTGCATGAAGCAGACTGTTTGTACTCAGAGCAAACAAACAAACAAAAAAATGCACATAAATACACTGCTGACCTTAAGGAAATAAAAAAGGATTATAATGGAATACTATTAAAAATCATAGGTCAATAAATTAAGTAACCTGGATGAAATGGAGAAATTTCAGAAGCACCGAAAGTGCCAAAACTGACTCAAAAAGAAATAGAACATTTGAACAGACCTATAACAAGAGATTATATCTGTAATCAAAAAACGTCCCCCAAAAAGAAAATCCCAGAACCACCACTAGTGAATTCTACCAAACATTTAAAGAAGAGTAACACCAATCCTTCTCAAACTTTTCCAGAAAACAGAAGAGGGGGAACGTTTCCTAACTCATCTATGAGGTCAGCATTACCCCAAATCCAAACCTAGACAGAGACACTATAAGAAAACTACAGACCAGTATCTCTAATGAATATTGATGTAAAAATCCTCAACAAAATGCCAGAAAATGAAGTCCAGGAGCACATTAATAGGACGATGCACCATGACCAAGTGGAATTTATTACAGGAATGCAAGGATAGTTCAGCACATGAAAATAAATCAGTGCTGCAAACCCTGAAGCATCACATCTGACTGCAAGAAGAAAAGAAAAGGTGCCCGTGGTGGCAGGTGCCTGTAGTCTCAGCTACTCAGGAGGCTGAGGCAGGAGAATGGCATGAACCTGGGAGACGAAGCTTGCAATGAGCTGAGATCATGCCACTGCACTCTGGCCTGGGCTGACAGAGTGAGACCTTGTCTCAAAAAAAAAAATTCAGAAGTTATAGGTGCAAAAACAACACACAAAAACCAGCTGAATTTCTATTACTGTCCCAGGGGCTCTGTCCTGGAGGCTGGGACAGCAGAAGTTGTGCTTCTCTTTCCTTCACCCAGGAGGACAGATCTCATCAAGTGGGCAAAATACAAGCAGCAGCAGGGTTCACCTGGCTCTTTCTCCTCAGCTGGCACAGCCCTCTGCCTCATTCCTATCTTCCCATCTCTCCCAATCCTTCCCCAATTCACCATCCTTCCCAAGACACATTACACCATATTACCACAATGACCATCTCAATTGATACAGAAAAAGCACTTAACAAAATCCTTTCATGATAAAAATACTCCACATACTAGGAATAGAGGGGAACTTCTTCAACCTGATGAAAGCCATGGATGAAAAATTCACACCAAACATCGTATACAATGGCGACAGGCTGAAAGTTTTTCCCATGAGGAACAAAATAGGATGCCTACTTTTGCCACTTCTATTTAACACAGTACTGGAAGCTCTAGCCAGAGCAATTATGCAAAAAAATGAAATAAAAATAAATCCTGACATAAAAGAAGTCTGAATTGGAAAGGAAGACATAAAATTCTTTATTTGCAAATGACATAATCCTATATAAAGAAAACTTTAAGGAATTTATACATAGAAAAACTTTCTATGGCTAATAAATAAATTCAGAAGGGCCAGGTGCAGTGGCTCACACCTGTAATCTCAGCTCTTTGCAAGGCCGAGGCGGGCAGATCATGAGGTCAGGGGATCAAGACCATCCTGGCTAACATGATGAAACCCTAAAATACAAAAATTTGACTGCGCATGGCGGTGGGCACCTGCAGTCCCAGCTACTCAGTAGGCTGAGACAGGAGAATGGCATGAACCTGGGAGGCAGAGCTTGCAGTGAGCCGAGATCACGCTACTGCACTCCAGCCTGAGCTGACAGAGCGAGACCTCGTCAAAAAAAAAAGAAAAAAAAAATTCAGAAGTCATAGGTACAAAACAACATACAAAAACCAGTTGGATTTCTATATACTAGAAATGAGTAATCTGAAAATAAAATCAAGAAAGCTATTGCCATTAAAATAACATCAAAAATAAAAAATATATAATATGTAGGAATAAATTTAACCTAGGAGATGCAAGACTTGTACACTACTGAAAGAGGTCTTAAAGGCTACAAACAAATGGAAATACATCCCTTGTTGATGAATTGGAAGACTTAATAGTGTTAAGACAGCAATACTACCAAAAACAATCTACAGATTCAATGCAATCCCTACCAAATCCTAACAACTTTGTTTACAGAAATGGAAAAGCTAAGAAAACTTACACTTCCTGATTTAGAACTTCCTACAAGGCTATGATAAACCAGTGTGGCACTGGCATAAGGATAGAAATATAGAGCAACAGAATAGAACTAAGATCTCAGAAATAAATCCATAGATCAACAGTTAATTGATTTTTGACAAGGGTTCCTAGACAACGCAATGGAGAAAGAATTACCTCTTCAACAAATGGTGCTAAGGCAAGTGGACATCCACATGCAAAGGAATAAAGTTGGATGCCTACCTCACCACATACAAAAATTAACTAGAAATGGATTGACAGCCTAAATATGAGCTAAAATTGTAAAACTCTTAGAAGAAAATCTAGGAGTAAATCTTCATGACCTTGGATTTGATAATAGATTCCTAGATATGTATATGACACCAAAAGCATGACCAACAAAGAAAAAATTGCTAATTTGGATTCCATCAAAATTAAAAACTTTTTTGCATTAAAGGACACTATCAACAGAGTAAGACAGCAAGTGACAGAACAGGAGAAAATGTTTGCAAACCATAAATATGACAAGGCTATGGCATCCATAACGTATAAAGAACTATTACAGTTCAACAATAAAAAGACAAAGAATCCAAATAATAAACAGGTAAAGGACTTGAACAGACATTTCTTCAAAGAAATATGCAAATGGCCAAGAAGTACATGAAAAGATGCTCAACATTCTCAGTCATTAAGGAAATTAAAATCAAAACTACATACAGTAAGATATCACTTCACACCAACTAGGATGGCTACAACTTTTTTAGGCTTGTTCCGTCACCCAGACTGGAGTGCAGTGATAGATACAATCTCAGCTCACCGCAACCTCTGCCTCCCGGGTTCAAGCAGTTCTCCTGTCTCAGCCTCCCAAGTAGCTGGGACTACAGGCGCCTGCCACCATGCATGGCTGATTTTTTTATTTTGAGTCGAGACCAGGCTTCACCTAGTTGGTGAGGTTGGTCTCAAACTCCTTACCTCAGTTGATAAACCCACCTCGGCCTCCCAGGCGTGAACCACGGCACCCGGCCAATTTTTTTTTTTAAGTGTTGGAGAGGATGTGGAAAAATCATAACCCTCTTACATCAATGGTAGAAATGTAAAATGTTGCAGGCACTGTGAAGAAAAATTTGATGTTTCCTCAGAAAATTGAACATAGAATTACAATGTGACCCAGCAATTCCACTGACAGATACATACCCAAAAGAATTAAGAATAGGTACTCAGGCTGGGTATTGTGGCTCATGCCTGTAATCCAAGCACTTTAGGAGGCCAAGGTGGGCAGATCACTTGAAATCAGGAGTTGGAGACCAGCCTGGCCAACATGATGAAACCCTGTCTCTACTAAAAATAAGCTGGGTGTGGTGGCACACAACTGTGATCCTAGCTACTCAGGAGGCCGAGGCACAAGAATCACTTGAACCCAGGCAGCAGAGATTACAGTGAGCTGAGGTTGCATCACTGCACTAAAGCCTGGCCAATAGAGCAAGATTCTGTCTCAAAAAGAAAAAAAAAAAAAAGGAAAGAATAGGTACTCAAACAAATCCTTGTACACAAATGTTTCTCACAGTATTATTTACAATAACCAAAAAGTGGAAATAGCCCAAATGTCCACTGATAGATGAAGGAATAAACAAAATGTAGTCTGTATATACAATGGAATATAATTCAGCCTTAAAAAGGAATGAAATCCTGATACATCCTACAACGTGGATGAATCCTGAAGGCATTATACTAAATGAAAGAAGCACGACACATGCTTCCACATTCCACTTATGTGAAATTATAGTATGTTTATAATAGGTATATCCACGGAGACAGAAAGCTGACTAGTGGTGCCAGAGAGTGGGAGGAAAGAGGGATGAGGAGTTACTGTTTGGTGGGCATGGAGTTTCCTTCGGAAATTAAAATAGTTTGAGGCTAGACAGAGGCAATGGTTGTATAGCATTGTGAATTTACTAAATACCACTGAATTGTTAACTTTCAAAGATTAACATTATGCTATGTAAATTTAACTCAATAAAAGAGAAAAAAAGAACCTGGGCCTGTGAGAGTGACAACATCACTACGGCCATCATCACCATCACCAACATTGCCACACCATTATCACCACCACCTCAACCACCATCATCACCATCACCATCACCAACATCACACCATCACCATTATCATCATCACCTGCACCACCATCATCATTATCATCACCATCACCAGGTAAGGTGAGACAGGAGGGCTTGAACTGAGGAGGTGGAGGTTGCACCATCACCAATGTTGCTACACCACCATCATCATCTGAACCACTATCATCACACCATCATTATCATCATTATCAACTCAACCACTATCACCACCACCATTATTACCATCACCACCGACACCAACATCACCACACCATCATTATCATCATCTCAACCACCATCACCACCGACACCAACATCACCACACTATCATTATCATCATCTCAACCACTATCATCACCACCACCACCATCACCATCACCACCGACACCAACATCACCACACCATCATCACCTCAATCACTATCATCACCATCATCACCATCACAATCACCACCAACACCAACATCACTACCATCACCATCATCACCATCACTACTGACACCAACATCACCACACCGTCATCATCATCTCAACCACTATCATCACCACCACCATTATCATCATCACCACTGACACCAGTATCACCACACCATCATTATCATCTCAACCACTATCATCCAACATCACCACACCATCATTATCATCATCATCTCAACCACTATCACCACCAGCACCATCATCATCACCATCACCACTGACACCAACATCACCACACCATCATTATCATCAGCTCAACCACTATAATCACCACCAGGGCCATCATCATCAGCACCAACACCAAGAGCACCACCACCACCATCACCAACACCAGCATCACCACACCACCATCATCATCTCAACCATCATCACCACCACCATCATCATCACCACCATCACCAACATCACCACACCATCATCTCAATCACTATCACCACCACCACTATCATCATCACCATCAACACCAACACCAACATCACCACACCATCATCTCAATCACTATCATCACCATCACAATCACCACCAACACCAACATCACCACCATCATCACCATCACTACTGACACCATCACCACACCATCATTATCATCTCAACCACTATCACCACCACCACCAACACCAACACACCTTCATTATCATCTCAACCACTATCACCACCACCACCACCATCACCACCAACACCATCATCTCAACCACTATCACCACCACCAACTTCACCACACCATCATTATCATTATCATCTCAGCCATTGTCATCAACACCACCATTGTCATTATCATCACCATCACCACCAATACCATCACCAATATCACCACGCCAGCATTATCTCAACCACTATCATCACCACCAGCACCATCATCACCAACATCACCACACCATCATTATCATCACCCCCATCACCATCATTATCTCACCAACATCATCACTATCACCTTCATCATCACCATCACCACCATTACAAACTCCACCATCACTAACTCTGGCTGAGCACTCACTCTGAGAGAGGCAGCATGCCAAGAACTAGTCTAATAGCATTATTTTCCTACAATGCTGCAATAATGGGAATTCTTATTTTTAGCCTTATTTACCGGAATAGGGAAATTGAGGTATGAGAAGTTAAGGGCCTGCCCAGACACAGATTAGTCTCCTTATTCATTCATTGGGGATAGTACTGCCCTTGCCTTTGGGGCATTTACATGTGCAAATAAAGCCAGGCAAAGAGATGGGTGGGCCTGGCCCAGAGAGAACACTTGTTAGACAGGGTGAGCTGTTACTGCTAGTGCCCAAAGTGTCAGACTAACCCTGCCAGGCCAGCAGGGTCTTGGGCCCTAGATGGGTGTTCTCTTCCACAGCCGCCACAGTCCTGAGTTCTGAGAACAGAGCATGAAGCCCAGAAAAAGATCTTGGCAAATTGTTTTTGAAAATACAAAGTTCACTCTATCTTAGAATACAACCTAAAATAAAGTCAAAGAAGTCCAAAGAGTCAAGTATAAAAGGCAGGCCATTGGCCAGGCACAATGGCTCATGCCTATAACCCCAGCACTTTGGGAGGCTGAAGTGGGAGGATCATGAGGTCAGGAGATCAAGACCATCCTGGCTAACACAGTGAAACCCCCTTCTCTGCTAAAAGTACAAAAAATTAGCTGGTTATGGTGACACACGCATGTAATCTCAGCTACTTGGGAGGCTGAGGCAGGAGAATCGCTTGAACCCAGGAGGTGGAGGTTGCAGTGAGCTGAGATTGCACCACTGCACTCCA
>NW_012101368.1:116034-121356 GCF_000951045.1 Mandrillus leucophaeus
ACATTGATGGATGAAAATCGTGCTCCAAAACACCAAAACAAACTTTAAAATGCATGCTATTAAAAATATTTACATCAAATATTGCAAAGTGTTAATAGTCTTCCTTCAGGAAGTTTATAGTAAGGGTGTCTTCCCAATAGAAGTAAAGGCCCAAAGCCAGAAACAGTACCAGGGCACAGCACTATGGCACGTGAAGAAGAGTTCAGCACAGAGGAGGGCAGGACAGGGCTGGAAAATGTCACATGCACTGACCACAGTGCCACGTATACCTCAGGTTCTCATCAGTGACACCAAGTTTCAGTCACATGCAAAGACTTTTGTGGGACCAGATGAGCTGGGAGCTGAGGACAGTCCCTTCAGCACCATTATGATTCATTTCAAAGACACATGTTACAGTACACTGCCCTGGAGGGGAGCTGGTTGAGCTCTTGCAGCCCAGATATTAGATCCAGAATCCACACCAACACGTCAGACCCCACCATCCATGTTGAGACCCCAAATCCACACCCACAGCCACATCCACGCTCCATGTCCAGGCCCACATCCATAGACACACCCATGCCCCATATGTCCACACCCTCACCTGGCCCCCAGGCTGCTCCAGGCTGTGCTCTCACTGCAGCATCTGGAGCAGATGAAGCCACAGGATGACCTACACCACCCTGACCTAGTTCTGCCACCATCTCAGCAGGGCCCTCGCATGCACACGGCCCGTCAAACATCCCTGCCTGCCAAGCCTTTATGGGCTGGTGCTGACTCTCAGGCAGAAGGTCAGAGATCAGACCACTAAACTCAGAGTAGAACATACAGACCGACTCAGCGCTCAGTTAGCAGGGTCAGCAGTCCCTGAAACATGTCTGTTCTTGGGACAAGACTTGGGGTGAGAGGCTGGAGACACCAGGATCCTCACAGGACCTTTGGATAGGCACTGCCTGAAGAATTCGCTCTCCAGGCTGGAGGTCAGAAGTCCAAATGGGTCTCAGTGGGCTAAAATCACGGTGTGGGCAAGGGCAGCTCCCTTTGGAAGCTCTAGGGAGAATATTTCCACCTCCTCCAGTTCCTAGAGGCTGCCTGCACTCCCTGGCTCCTGGCCCCTTCCATGTTCAAAGCCAGCGATGGCCAGTCAAACTCTCACAGACATCACCCTGACTCAACCCTCTTCCTGCCCTCCTCGCCTCCTAAGGACCACTGTGATGATGCTGCAGCAGCCACCAGGTCACCCAGAACAACCTCCCCATCCATAGCTGGGTGAACAACCCCAACTCCATCCATAGCTTCCCTTCCCATGGGTGCCTTCAGGGGCTGTTATTTTGCCAACCAAGCTAAGAAACACATCTCAAGGTGACCTCAGGCTCGGCATATGCACAGGCTAGCTAGGTCCTGTCTGGACGCCAAGCCCAAATCGAAGCCTGCATAAAGCCCCAGCTGTGCCTGTGAGGGTAAGGAAGTCCTACTCTCCTCAAACTCCATCCCTCTGGCATCCTAAGCCTCATCCCTCCCTGTGACATAGCAGGGACAACATGACAACAACCATGGTGAGCCAGTGACTCAGTGCAGGAAGGACATGCCATGGCTAGGAGCTGCACTCACAGCCTGGATCACCTTGGTGCATGGAAAGGCTCCCAAATGCCCCAGATGGTTGGGCATGTCCCAGTGAATATCCTTTTAATAGTCCAGAGGTCAGCACACTGCAGAAGAAGCTGAATGGATCTCCAGACCTCGGCTGTAAGGGTGCAGAAGGGACTGCCCTGTCCAAAGGCCACATGGGAGTTAGGGCTGCAGTCTGTCAACAAGGATGGAAATCAACATGTCCTTAAAATACACCTCCCTACCAAGAATCGGGCTTCTCGGCTCTGGACGTTGGCACAGGGTCCTGGATCCTGGGGGCAGACAGCACAAGCCTACTTTACAGGTGAGGAGGCCAAGACTTGGAGATCACGAGAACATGCATGGCCAGCACCAGGACTCAGAGGCACTAAGGTCAGGTGGGGATCCGGTCTCACACCTGGCCCTGCCATCCACGCAGTGCCCACCTGTGTGGCTCCAGGTTCTGGGCCAGTGTCCATTGCAGAAGGCTCTGCCCTGACACAGTCAATCCACTTACACAAGGAGAGGCCCCTTGCGGGCCTCCTCCTCCCAGCACCACCCACCTCTGAGCTACCCCTGGGAGGATGAACTGGGTGGCACAAGTGACAGGCCTCGCCATGGCCAGGACAGCCGCCTCAGTCAGTCATTTGCTGCTTTGTGCAGGAGACCTCAAGAGACTGAAAGAAAAGAGAGGTGGTCACAGTTCTTTTGGGCAGGTCTGTTGCCTAAAAGAAGCTCAGAGAACCAAAGGCCTCAGCACCCCCTCACCACCTAGGTGCCTGGGCCAGAGGCAGGGGCTGCATCCAGGCTCTGTCCACTGCGGAGTGACAACCTGGCTGCCCCTCCTCCCTGGCCAAGGCTGAAGAAAGTGGACCCTCCACAGGGATCCAGGCCAGATCCCCCTGCTGACACTGATCCTACATCTGCATTGCTGTTCCAACCCCTGCTGCCTGTGCCACCAACCCTGACAGTGGCCACTTGGCAGGTGAAACTAAGTCTCGGGGCTTTCAGCCTGGCTCTGCCACTAGCTGTGGTTATACACTGAGGAGACAGCACCTAACTCCCGGGGCTGCTGCTGGGATCCAGGGCCCCAACTGTGCAAGCTCCAGCACAGTGAGCTCCATCGGGGCCATCTGTCCTCACAGGAGAGACTGTTTGCTGACACTGGGCATATATTTTGTTGTTAATTAAGAATTAAGACACTCTAAATGCCCCCTAAGAAATTATTTGGAAAATTGGCAAAATGAAAAAAGTAGAGGAGAATAGTTACAGAAAAATGGAAAACATTTTCCTTGCACTGAAGCCAGGAGCCTAAGACCCTGAGAATCTGAAGGAGATTAGGTAGCAGCAAAATGGTTACGGCATCCCAAGGCCATGGTAGTGGATGAGTTCATTATTTCAGAGACAAAAACAGGCATGCGCTTCTCATTAACACAAAACCAACCTCACCCCCTCACTAATGCAGAGTATGCAATTCCCAGATGTTCACGTGCTTGCGACCTGTGTCCACTCAGCCCTCTGCAGGAAGCCCATCGTGGGCCACCTGAGAGGCAAGCAGCCAGATCTTGCTGATTTCAAAGGCCGCTGCCCATGGGGACGGTGCTGGCTCATAGGAGTTGAGCTCCCAAAACGACCCCCAACCAGGCCCACTCATCCAATTGTGTCCTGCAGACAGGCCCTCGGGCCTCACCTGCTGCCTCTGCCCCAACATGGGGCTGCGTCCAAGGACACAGACAGAGGCTCTGTGAGGACCCAGATGTGTGGGAGGTGGGATAAGGAGGGTCCTCACAAAACCAGGGCCCCAGACTCAGACCCTTCAGAAGACAGAAGGTGGGCCTCTCCCTCCTGGGAACAGGAACTGGAGCCCTCTGCAGGCCACCCAGCCTCACACACTCCCAGGCTGGGCCCTGAGGGTCTGTCTCAGGAGCCCACTCACATTTTCAGAAAGAGCAGGCCACAGGCTGCTGGTGATCAGGTGAGCCAGGGCTGCAGAATCAGAGGGGAGAGCAGGGCATTTGGCTGAGCTGAAGCCCAGGGATGCCTTCTGAGGCTGTGCTAAGCAGGACTTCTGCTTCTCCAATATCTCAGGGCAGACTGGGAGAAAACCCAGGAGCTGAGAGAGGCGGTGCCTGGCCCCACACAGACCTCAGAGGCCACCAGGGGCATAAATGTCACCCCAGGACCTCAGTATTACACAGAACATCAACAAAAAGGCAAAGCTGGCCAGCCCTTTTCCCTTTTTAACCCTGGCTAGGAGTAGCACCTCCTGAGATGCCCCTGAGGCCACACTCCTTCCTGCCACAACGAAAGTTTCAGATTAGCCAAAGATACAACAGATTAGCCAAAGTGCAAATTTCAGGGGCCGCAACAGGCCCACCGGGGCTAGGCAGCAGGCATAGAGCACAAAATACCGATTGTAAAAGAAAGAGAAAATTAGCATTTTGCTTATTAATAAATGTGGAAAAAAGACCAACAGAAACAAATGGAATGAGATGAGTTAGAAACACTTTTTCTTTAAGAATAAAAATTAAAAATGTAAGAAACCATATATGACAGAAATCACATATAAAATCATGCATCATACATCGTTTTAGTCACCAATGTGCTACATGTACCATGACGATTCCATGAGAGTATAATGCCATATTTAATACTGTACCTTTTCTAGGTTTAGGTATGTTTAGATATACAAATAATTTCCACTGCATCACAACTGCCAAAAAGAGTACTCAATACAATAACATGCCGTAAAGATTTGTAACCCACGAGCAATAAGTTATATCATATAGCCTCAGTGCACAGTAGGCCATACCACCTACGTTTGTTTAGGTAGACTCTATAATGTTCGCACAATGACAAAATCACCTACAATGCAATCCTCAGGACCCATCTCCATCATTAAATGACTCATGACTGTATAGATGATACATAAGTATATAAGAGAAGTCAGAAAATCACATCTATATCTGATTTTAAAATAAGGGTTAGAACAACTTGGGGTGCCTCTACATGGAATTCCTTATTAAAATAAATTTTAGAATTTACTAGTTCTATGAAATGTTTCATTTTTATGTAACAATGTGTGTGCGCTAGAGTGTGCATGTGCATAGATATATGTGTATTTGTGTGGCTTGTTGGGTAGCCCTGAAAAAAAAATGCACACATGTATCTTTACAGGCACATACATGTATACATGTAAGTACATGCACACTGTTTTTCTTCCAGGCTACACACACAACAAACCTAATCATGTCTTCCTTGTATTTTTTTATATTTTGTTGCTAGGGAGCTCAAAGAAAATTCAGAATCCAAATATGAAAATACCATCAGATTTATAACCTAAACCTATGTGATGCCCTGCCTCCCTGATTCTAACTCCTATTTCACATTTACTTTTCCCATATGTGCAAAGTGTAAACTTGTGTGTGTGTATGTGTACGTGGGTATATGTGCATACATGTGTGTGGGTGTATATATAAATGCGTGTGTGTGTATATATGTATACATGTATACATATGTGCATATATATGTGTATATATGTATGTTTGGCTTCAAATTCTTGTTAAAATTGGGTCCCCCATACATAAATCACGGTTCAACAATCAAGCACAAATAAAAGCTCTCTTGTTTCAGTTAAGTGTTAATTTTACCAACAGTAAGAGTGTAAATCACCAAGATAAGTATTATGGAATACAGACTGTTAAGACTATCTCTTCTGCTGTGACTCTAACTCCT
>NW_012101368.1:126176-130315 GCF_000951045.1 Mandrillus leucophaeus
TAACATATTAGCTACAAGATTAGAAATTACAGTTTAGGGGTTATGCAGTCTCTGGCTCCAAACGGGTGAGCCTCCCCAAATTGCTCCTGCGGGTAACATCATTATTGTAAAGCCTAAAATAAGTGCTTGATACATGTTGCAGATCCTGCCCAGGCTGGTAATCTGGGCCAACCAGTTGTGCCATCACACCCATGAATAGAAGATAGCAATAAAACCTAACTTCAACCTCCTATGATTCCATCTCCAACCTGATCGATCAGCACTCCCCACTTCCCAAGCCCTTACCCACTGAATATCTTTAAAAACTCTGATCCCTGGCTAGCTCTGGTGGCTCACGCCTGTAATCCCAGCACTTTGGGAGGCTGAGGCAGGCAGATCACAAGGTCAGGAGCTCAAGACCATCTGGTCAACATGATGAACTCCTGTCTCTATTAAAAATACAAAAAATTAGCCAGGCATGGTGGCTTCCAGCTGTAACCCCAACTACTCAGGAGGCTGAGGCAGGAGAATCGCTTGAACCCAGGAGGCAGAGGTTGCCGTGAGCAGAGATTTCACCACTGTACTCCAGCCTGGTCGACAGAGTGAGATTCCATCTCAAAAAATAAACCAACAGAAACAAAACAAAAACCCTCTGATCCCTGAATGCTTGGAGAGACTGATTTGAGTAATAAACTTTGGTCTGCCACACAGCCAGCTGTGCATGAATTACTTTCTCCACTGCAATTCCTCTATCTTGATAACTTGGTTCTGTCTAGGCAGCAGGCAAGGTGAACCCATTGAGCTGTTATAGTACATTTTATAGAGTTAAAGACCCCCGCCTTTTTTCCTTATCTTAGACTCTCAGATTTTTGATAACCTGTTTCACAACCCTAGACAGTTATCAGCTAAATAGCCTTAAATTTGAACATTAAAGGAAACAATTCAGTTGAAAATCAAATAGCAAAATTTACATCATAAAGTACAGAAAGAAGAAGTCTGATGGTGCTAGAGGGAGACACTAATATTTTTCTTTGAGGCAAATTAAACATAAAATTAAATTACACTCTTCCTTAAAAACCCAAGATTAGCCTCTGTTGCAATAACTATTTTAGAGAGAAAAAAAAAGTGAAAACAGAATTCAGTCAACTGAGAAGACAAAAAAAGAAAAAAAAAAAGAGAAGGTCTTAGGAGAGTAAAACAAACAAAAAGACCAAAACCATGAAGGCCTTTCATACACAAACGTGCACACACACACACATACATCTTGGATGTTACCCTTTAAATTAAGCTGACTTTTACACAGTTGTTCTCCTTTAAGTGAAACTCTTTTCATCTTATTACCATATTTCAGCTAGGACAAAATTCTGCTAAACTAACAATGATCACACAAATTATATGATTTCTGAGCACTCTTAAGTGTAAGCAGAAATTAACACCAGCTAGTTGTTAAATGTTAACTTTATTCTTCAAACGCAATTTGCAAGACAGAATCCAAAACCAGTTTCTTACCTTGTCATGGGTCTCAGGCTGTAGACTGCTCTCTACCATCCCAGAAGCAGGGAAAAAACAAACAAACAAACAAAAAAAAAAAACGAATTTGCCTGTTGGAAGAAGTGAGCTCAAACTCCGTAAAGGAGTCACCTGCCTTCCATCATCATGGAGGTACGAAAACTTGTCTTCTCATTGGACGCAAGTAAAACTCCAAAAACCGAGGAGTTGTACAGCAAAATAAACTTTAGATCTTGGCCAAATTTTTGGAGATCAGGGATTCTCTGGAGGGGGTGCTCTCAGACCTCAGCAAATTGTTCTATTGGTTTGAGCCATAAAGTTAGCTCACACTGGTACCAAGAAATGATAGGAAATTTGTCAAACATCGGGGCATCTCCACTCAGAATTCCCCCGTGGTTACCAAAAGGAGAACTCAGAAAATCTGAAACAGGTCTCAGTTAATTTAGACAGTTTATTTTGCCAAGGTTGAAGACACACTCATGACAAAGCCCCAGAAACTCCTAACAACATGTGTCCACCAAGGTGGTCAGGGCACAGCCTGGTTTCAACATTTTAGGGGAACATGAGACATCAATCAATATACATTAAGAAGTACACAGGTTCAGTCTGGAAAAGCTAAACAACTTTAAGCAAAGGCAGGAAGACCAGAAGCAGGGAGGGAGCTTCAAGGTCATGGAAAAGTGATACACAAATAATTACATTATTTTGAGTTTCTGGTTAGCTTCTCCAAAGGAGGCAATCAGATATGCATCTATCTCAGTGACCAGAGGGGTCACTTTGAATAGAATGGGAGGCGGGTTGGCCCTAAGCAATTTCCAGCCTGAGTTTTCCTTAGTGATTTTGGGGGACCAAGATATTTTCCTTTCAGGACAAAGAGTAAGCACATGTTTGAAAAGAACAACAAAAGTCACCCTGGGAAGGGAGAGTCTGTCCAATACAGCGTTTGGGGAACTGGATATCCCTAGGCAAAAGAACAACATACGGTCTTTATTGTGTGAAATTCACAGTAATTCATTCAACATGAATGAAAGGACTATACCCAGAACTTGAAAAAGTCACTCTCTAAGAAGAAAACGTACAGTGTGCAGATACCAGGGCCAACCTGGATCTATGCTCACGGTTTGCCAAGAGGAAAACAAAAAAATAAGGAGGACAGAAAAAAATACAAGCAACCAACAACCCAAACTCACTGACAACCGATTGATATGCTAGTGAATTTCTTTTACTTCATCTGTCACCAATGTTAACGGAAAACCAGAACACTACACACACCTGAAACTGCATCTGACTATACGGCTTATGGGCAAGAACGAACGAAAACAATGAATGAAAAGAAAGAAACATACAAAGGATGATAAGAAGTGTCTGAAGAAAAACAAGGTGATGAGGCGTTTTTTGGAAAAGGTGTAAGTAACTAACGTTACTAACTAGCAAAAAACACCAGAAAAAAGAAATTAATTACCAAACCCAAACTTATAAACCAGAGGCTTTTCTGCAAAGAACACATAAAACTGAAAACAAGTATGCTTGTTAACACCTGGTTAACATCACTAATCACGGCAAAAATGAAAACCACAACAAGACTCAGATACCGCGTCCCTCTCGGTGGAATGAGTGTTACAAAGATCTTCACATATCTTAAAAAAAGGGAAACCACAAACGCTGCTGTAAATCTCCAGAGAGGAGAGCTGTCTTATCCACAACTGTTGACAAGGTAAATTAGTATGTATGCTACAGAGGCCACTTGGAGGTTCCTCAGAAAACTAAAAATACAACTACCATTTCATTGAGCTGTGCTGCTATTGGAAACATATGAAATCAGTACAGGAAAGACATATCGGCCTTCCCATGCTGACTATGGCACCAGTCACAGTAGCCAAGATAAGGAATCAACCTACCTGTCCACCCGCAGAGGATGAGATCCAGAAACTGCAGTATCCAGTCACAACCAGATACTCTTCAGCCAGACATGGGTACTGATATCAGGTCATCTGTGGCAACATGATGTAACCTGCAGAACATTATGGTAAATGAAACACACTAGGCAGAGAAAAACAAACCTCGCATCACCTCAATCATGAGGAATCTAAGAAACTATCTCACACAAACCTACGAAGCACCATAGTGCTTGCCATGGTTGGAATTGAAGGCTGGGCATAGGAAACAGGTACAAAGACACATTGCATAGGAGGAATGAAACTTGCCATTCTATTCCTCAGCAGAATAACTAGGGAAAACTTTACCAAACAGTACTTTTCAAGACAACCAGAAAGGAAGGTTCTCGCTCTCCTCAAAGACATGAAAACTCTACAAGGCAAAAAACAATGCTAAATACCCTGATTTCATCACTATGTGATGTATACATGGACCCAAATGTCCCACTCTACCATCTAGTTGTACATCTTGAGGACAGGGCTAATTTTGTTTTTTGAAATCAACGTAGAGAAACAATGCTAAAATTACCATCAGACCACAAGAGGCCCTTAAACTCCAAAGCCAGGCTGGGAGATCCAAACTACATTGGATGGAACGCTCTCCCCACTTTCAAATTTCATAGAAGAGCTACAGACCCACTTCCGCCTACACAGAATAGGGAACCCTGAAGTAACCTGACATACCTACAACCATTTGACCTTTGAAACACCAAAGGT
>NW_012101368.1:130986-132467 GCF_000951045.1 Mandrillus leucophaeus
GCAACTCACACACACACTGAGATACCATCTCATGCCGATCAGGATAACCATTTGTCCTAAGTCCAAGCATTAACATGCTGGCAAGGCAGAGGAGGAAAGCAAACACTGCTACACTCCTGGTGGGAATAAAAACCAGTTCTCACACTATGACAAGTGGTTTGGCAACTCCTCAAAGAACTTAGAACAACCATCCAAATGAACAATTGCATAACTGGGTATCTACACACAGAAAAATAAATCATAAATCCTTCTTTCAAAATGACACAGGCATGGGTATGTTCCTGGAAGTGCTATTCACATGGAAATATAAAATAAAATCGACCTATGTTCCCCTTAAGTTGATTCAATGTTTTAAAAGTGTTGTACATAGATGCCACAACATCCCACACACTCAAAAAAAATAAAATAAAATTCATGCCCTTGGCAGCAACAAGGATGGAGCTGCAGGCAATGATGCTAAGCAAATTAAGGCAAGAACAGAAAATCAGATTCCACATGGTCTCATGGGGAAAGTATCTATAGACAACGCAATGACTTTCTGATCCCTTTTTTTTTTCTCTCTGATGGGACACAGAAATTCCTGCTGACAAAAGCAAATATAAACCTGTGAGACAAACACTTTAGAGCTTTTGCATGGGGCAGAAAACAGCGAACCCAAAGAGAAAGCATCTTACCTTGGCGGAAAGGATGATTGGGGTGAAATTAAGGAAAATCATAATTTTGGAAGGGGTTGTTATTGAACATATTCAAGCACTACAGCTACTAAGTGGGGAAAAGATTAAAAAAATACACAAGCTAAAAGTATGCAAAGGACCTGCACAACCCTTTCTGCACAGGACATGAAACTGATTCACAGGTGAAACTAAAGATTCTCCACATAACTAGTCACTCCAAACATGTAAGTCAGAATCACACTCTGATATCAGATACCATTAAACTCCACTGAGAATGAACATTACCAGAAAAAAGCAATAAAAACTTTGGAAGGTAAAAGCAAGTGTAGGCTTACAGAAAGGGAAACTCTTATACACTATTCATGCCAATGTAAATTAGTGTACATACTGTGAAAAAATGTTGGGATGTTCCTTACACTCTGTATATGCATTTAAAGCAAAGGAAACCAGTACCTTAACGAGGTATCTGACTTCTCATGTTTCACGGAGCACTATTCACAATATAAAGATATGGAATCAACCTACCTGCCCATCCACAGATGAAGGGATGAAGAAACTGCAGTATATCTACACAACGCAATACTCTTCATCCATAACAAAATAACGTAATTTTCATTTGGAGCCATATGGATGAACCTGGAAAATATGTTACATAAAATAAGCCAGGCATAGAAGGATAAAGACAGATTCATCTCACTTATATGAAATCCAAAAAACTTTGCCTTCAATAAGTAGAAAGTACAGTAGTGGTTTTCCAAGCAGAGGGGAAGGAGAGGATGAAAGGATTGGTTATGGAAACAAAGTTGC
>NW_012101368.1:137102-138216 GCF_000951045.1 Mandrillus leucophaeus
AGCACTGACAGTCTTAACCAGAGCAATCAAACAAGTAAAAGAAATAAAGGGAAATAAAGGGCATCCAGATTGGTAAAGAGGAAGTCAAACTGTTGCTGTTTGCTGATGATAAGATCGTATACCTGGAAAACCCTAAACACTCCTCCAAAAAGCTCCTAAAACGATAATTTCAGCAAAGTTTCAGGATACAAAATTAATGTACCCCAATAAGTGGCTCTGCTATACACCAACAACACGTACACCAACAACATGCAAGCTGAGAATCAGATCAAGAATTCAACCCTTTTTACAATAGCTGCAAATAAAGAAATACAATACTCAGGAATATAACTAACCAGAAGGTAAAAAAGCTGTGCAAGGAAAACTAAAAAACACTGCTGAAAGAAATCACAGATGACACAAACAAATGGAAACACACCTCATGCTCATGCTCATGGATGGGTAAAATCAATATTGTAAAAATGACCATAATGCCAAAAGCAATTTACAAATTCAAAGCAATTCCCGTCAAAATATCACCATCATTCTTCACAGAACTAAAAAGGATAATTCAAAAATTCATATGGACCCAATAAAGAGCCCGCATAGCCAAAGCAAGACTAAGCAGAAAGAACAAATCTGGAGGCGTTACGTTACCTAACGTCACACATCTATACTACAAGGCCATAGTCAGCGGAACAGCATGGTACTGGTATAAAAATAGGCATGTAAACCAATGGAACAGAATAAAGAACCCAGAAATAAATCCAAATACTTACAGCCAACTGGTCTTTGACAAAACACACGAAAACAAAGTGGGGAAAGGACACCCTATTCAACATATGCTGGGATAATAGGCAAGCCACTGCCAAAAAATGAAACTGGATCCTTATCTCTTACCTTATACAAAAATCAACTTAAACCTGAGACCTGAAACCATAAAAATTCTAGAAGATAACACTGGAAAAACCCTTCTAGGCACTGGCTTAGGCAAAGACTTCATGACCAAGAACCCAAAAGCAAGTGCGACAACAACAAAATGAAGATAAACAGGTGAGAATTAAACCAAAAAGTTTCTGCACAGCAGAAGAAACAATTAGCAGAGTAAACAGACAACCCACGGAATGGGAGAAAA
>NW_012101368.1:138266-139957 GCF_000951045.1 Mandrillus leucophaeus
AAACTCTGCAGGTTAAGTTGGATCCTTTCCTTCCACCTAAGGCTTGGATGCAAGACAGCCAAACTGGGGCCTGACCCGGGCCGGGCTTCCCCTTCCTCCCACAGCCAGAGCCATCCTCTCTCTCCATCTACACGGGGAGTCTCTCCCAGAAACAGCCCTAAAGTCTCCTACACTTTCCAACCGCAAAAGCCCTTAAGGAATGAGTACTACTGTAAAATCAATACTAAGATGGCAAGAGAGAAAAAAGAAAAGGAGTGGGAACCTAGCAGGAACACACAGAACATTCCAGAAAATGAAATCTTCTGTACTCACCATGAAGGAAAAATGCCCCAAAGAAGCTGGGCTGTGGAGAAATCACATCGAAGTTGTCCTCAGCAGTCAGCACCAGGGACAGGCGGCGTTCTTCTTCCCCAGGATGCAGCCTCAAGTTGTCCCAAAGGGGCCATGGCACCTGGTAGTTCCTGAGAACACACGAGCTCTTCTGGTTTAACATAGGCAAGTCAATAAATGTAATACACCACATAAACAGAATTAAAAGCAAAATCACATGGTCATCTTGGTAGACACACAAAAGGCATCTGACAAAATCCAGCATCCCTTTATGATAAAAACCCTCAGCAAAATATGCATAGAAGGGGCATGCCTTATGGTAATAAAAGCCATCTATGGCAAACCCACAGCCAACATTAATACTCAACAGGGAAAAATTGAAAGCATTTCCTCTGAGAACTGGAACAAGACAAAAATGCCCACTCTCACCACTTCTATTCAACACAGCACTGACAGTCTTAACCAGAGCAATCAAACAAGTAAAAAGAAATAAAAGGAAATAAAGGGCATCCAGAGCATGCCCGGTAAAGAGGAAGTCAAACTGTTGCCGTTTGCTGATGATACGATCGTATACCTGGAAAACCCTAAATACTACTCCAAAAAACTCCTAAAATGATCATTTCAGCAAATTTTCAGGATACAAAATTAATGTACCCAAATAAGTAGGTCTGCTATACACCAACAACATGTACACCAACAACACGCAAGCTGAGAATCAGATCAAGAATTCAACCCTGTTTACAATAGCTGCAAATAAAGAAATAAAATACTCAGGAATATAACTAACCAGACGGTAAAAAAGCTGTACAAGGAAAACTAAAAAACACTGCTGAAAGAAATCACAGAAGACACAAACAAATGGAAACACACCTCATGCTCATGCTTATGCTCATGGATGGGTAAAATCAATATTGTAAAAATGACCATAATGCCAAAAGCAATTTACAAATTCAAAGCAATTCCCGTCAAAATATCACCATCATTCTTCACAGAACTAGAAAGGATACTTCAAAAATTCATATGGACCAAATAAAGAGCCCGCATAGCCAAAGCAAGACTAAGCAGAAAGAACAAATCTGGAGGCATTACGTTACCTAACTTCACATCTATACTACAAGGCCATAGTTAGCGGAACAGCATGGTACTGGTATAAAAATAGGCATGTAAACCAATGGAACAGAATAGAGAACCCAGAAATAAATTCAAATTCTTACAGCCAACTGGTCTTTGACGAAGCACACGAAAACAAAGTGGGGAAAGGACACCCTATTCAACATATGCTGGGATAATAGGCAAGCCACTGCCAAAAAATGAAACTGGATCCTTATCTCTTACCTTATACAAAAATCAACTTAAACCTG
>NW_012101368.1:140007-140312 GCF_000951045.1 Mandrillus leucophaeus
CCCTCCCCACCCAAGTGCTGGTTCCCGTTCCTGACACCTCCACCTACAGTGCCCCGCCCCTACAGTTCCCCGTAATACCTACTAATCCCTACCCGGTAATCCCAGGTGGTCTCTGCAACACAGAGCCTGGGGCACGGGCTAGAAAACCACGATAGTTGTGGAAGTCCTACCCTGCTCAAGATTGCAGGAACAGGAGTTCACCTTCCAGACTTCAGAGTCCAGCAAGAGGAGAATGGTCACCGGAAAGAAAAATGAGGCCACTGCTGACACTGTCACTGCCACCTCCACAGCCCACCAACACCGCT
>NW_012101368.1:146922-147607 GCF_000951045.1 Mandrillus leucophaeus
ATAGCTCACCGCAAGTAAGGACAGAGCAGCACCTGACAATGCCCCTAAACCACCCCTCACTGCCAACATTGCACCTCCAGATAACCACCCAACCCGCCCCCTGTCGCGGGCGGTACAGCAAAAAAATAGCTCCCCAACCCGTCCCCAGCCACTGGCAGTACACGTTAGTGTACACAACTCACCTCCCCCGAGCACCTCCGCCACACCGTGGGCAATGTGGCCCCTGATAGCCACCCAACCCACCCCACTACCAGCAATCCAACCCCAGAGAGTGCCCCAACCAGTCCCCTGTCACAGGCAATGCAGCCTCGGGCAGTGAGCCCCAATAGGGAACCCAACCCCTGCCCCCACAGGTGGACACTGCGGCCCCGGATAACTCACCTACCCCATGACATTTCTACCACTCTGGCCGAGCTGCAATGTCCGAAGTCACCACCAACCGCAGCGAGGCGAGCCGCGGTGGCGGCGCAGCCTCCAGCATGCGTCAGTGCCTCTCCTTTCTACTCTTCTTCCCGCCCGGCAAGAAAAGCTCCTGCTGCTGGCTGCCCTCCAACCGGTCTGTCGCCGCCACCAACCGCAGCCCCGGCTCCAGCTGGCAGAAGCGTTGGCCCCTCCTCCTAGTTGCCTAAGCCAAAAACCGAGGGTCGACACTGAACAACCTGAAATGGCCTGACGCCGCCTCAGC
>NW_012101369.1:0-303 GCF_000951045.1 Mandrillus leucophaeus
GAGGCAGGAGAATGGCGTGAACCCAGGAGGCGGAGCTTGCAGTGAGCCGAGATCGCGCCACTGCACTCCAGCCTGGGCGACAGAGCGAGACTCCGCCTCAAAAAAAATAAAATGCAAACTGTTGTTTTATTCTTCCCTTTCCTCTCTTCTCCTCCAGCAATTTGGAGGTCTTAACACACCCTATCCAGGTGGACTAAACACTCCATACCCAGGTGGAATGACACCAGGATTGATGACACCTGGCACCGGTGAGCTGGACATGAGGAAGATTGGCCAAGCCAGGAACACTCTGATGGACATGAG
>NW_012101369.1:353-621 GCF_000951045.1 Mandrillus leucophaeus
CAACAGCAGTTCTCAGATCTCAAAGTAAGCCGATGAAACGGTGTGCGGTTTCTAGCGCACGTAACCTAACGCGAAGTAAGCCGATGAAATGGTGTGCGGTTTCTAGCGCACGTAACCTAATAACGCGCAGAGACTCAGGCTGCTCTTACGCGGAATTGAGGAGACTTTACTCGCTTGCTCTTTTTCAGTTTAGAGGGTCATTGCTTAGAAGAAAGTCCTTGCTTCAGTATGTTTAATTATATATGTGTTTAAAAAAACCCTTCCCCTA
>NW_012101369.1:4936-6673 GCF_000951045.1 Mandrillus leucophaeus
CCAGAATGCTGGGATTACAGGTGTGAGCCACTGCACCTGGGCTTTTTTAAAAATATAAAATAATGATTTTTTTAGAAATGTGTTTTCTTCCTGCCCCTCAGTAAATTGTCTTGTGGCCCTGCATGGAACGTGTCCTTTGATCTGGAGGTTGGGTGCTCTAGACACCAGTGAAGTACATATCTTTCTGATATGCACATCAGAAACCGTGAAGGAACATACATACTACTTTTGGCCTGGCCAACATGGTGAAACCCTGTCTCTACTAAAAATACAGAAATTGGCCAAGTGTGGTGGCGGGCGCCTGTAATCCCAGTTACTCGGGAGGCTAAAGCAGGAGAATCGCTTGAACCCGGATGTTGGAAGTTGCAGTGAGCTGAGATTGCACCAGTGCACTCCAGCCTGGGCAACAGAGTGAGACTGTCTCAAAAAAATAAAAAAATAAAAAGGGGGGTGCAATCACGACTCACTACATACAGCCTCGACCTCCCTGGGCTAAGGTGATCCTTCCACCTAGCACTTTGAGAGACCCAGGCAGGAGGATTGCTTGAACTCAGGAGTTCAAGACCAGCCTGAGCAACATGGTGATGGTGAGACTCCGTCTCTACAAAAACTAAAAGAAATAGCTGGGCCTGGTGGTGCGTGCCTGTAGTCCCAGCTATTCGGAGGCTGAGGTGGGAGGATTGCTTGAGCCAGGGAGTTTGAGGCTGCAGTGGGCTATGATCGTGCCACTGCACACCAACCTGGATTACGGAGTGAGACTCTCAAAATAAATAAAACTGTCACAGTAATTTTTTTGTGGTAAAATATATGTAACACTGAATTTACCATTTTAATCTTTCTTAACTGTACATACCTTTGTTGACATAATTATGTTCATGTTGTTATACAGCCTCATCACCATTCATCTCCAGAACTGTTTCGTCTTCCCAGATTGAAACTCTGTACCCGTTAAACACTAAGTCCCCGTGCCTTTCTCCCTGGCCCCTGGCATCCACCATTCTTTCTGTTTCTGTAAATTTCGCTGCTCTCTGGACCTCATATGACTGCAGTCTTTACCTTACTGTGACGGGCTTATTTCACTTAGCTCATGTCCTTAAGGTTCATCCTTGGTGCAGCGTGTGTCAGCGTGTTTTTGTTTTTGTTTTTGAGACACAGTCTCACTCTGTCCCCAGGCTGGAGTTCAATGTCACGGTCTTGGCTCACTGCAACCTCCACCTCCCGGGTTCAAATGATTCTCCTGCCTCAGCTTCCCAAGTAGCTGGAAGTATAGGCGTGTGCCACCACGTCTGGCTAATTTTTGTATTTTTAGTAGAGACGGGGTTTCACCATCCTGGCCAGGCTGGTCTCAAACTTCTGACCTTGTGATCCACCCACCTCGGCCTCCCAAAGTGCTGAGATTACAGGTGTGAGCCACCACGCCTGGCCAAAGATTATGTTTTTTTGTAGAGACAGAGTCTTTGGAGGCTGAGGCAGGGGGATTCCTTGAGCCCTGGAACTGGAGGCTGTAGTGAGCTATGATTGCCACTGCACTCCTACTTGGGTGACAGAGTGAGACCTTGTCGCAAAAAAATAAATAAAAATATAGATCTTTGGCCGGGCGCGGTGGCTCAAGCCTGTAATCCCAGCACTTTGGGAGGCCAAGATGGGCGGATCACGAGGTCAGGAGATCGAGACCATCCTGGCTAACACGGTGAAACCCCGTCTCTATTAAAAAAAATACAAAAAACTAGCCGGGCG
>NW_012101369.1:7658-9186 GCF_000951045.1 Mandrillus leucophaeus
CTGGTCACATGCAGCTGACTCAGCCTGGCCTGTCTCACAGGTGTCTGACTCCGTGAGTGGACAGACCGTCGTTGACCCCAAAGGCTACCTGACGGATTTAAATTCCATGATCCCGACACACGGAGGGGACATCAAGTGAGTGCTTCGCAGAACCGCTGGGCTGGGATGGAGACTCCAGTTGCCTAGGATGTTTTGGATTTTATATGGGCAATATGCAGTCAAAATGTGACGTTGTTCTAAGAAATATAAAGTGGAGTAGTTTGGTTTTTCCATTTGAAATGTGTCTGCATCCAGTCATTGCATACACTGAACGTGTTACATGTGATACCGCAAGTCGCTGCCTGTGCTGAGCAGGAAAGCAGCCGGCTGTGTCCCACGTGCCCCATCTGGACCTCGGTTCTCAGCGTTTGTCTCAGGGAGGCTGAACAGGCTTGGAGGAGCGCACACTGACGTTCTGAGTTGTTTTGTGTAACTCGGGACATCAGGACTGATGGTTCTTACATTGCGACTGGGAAGTGGGTGCCTTCGTTCTAGGTCTTAGGTGCACCCCTGACAGCATGGCCTGATGCTGTGTGCACTCTCCCTCTTGTAGTGATATCAAGAAGGCACGACTGCTCCTCAAGTCTGTTCGGGAGACGAACCCTCATCACCCGCCAGCCTGGATTGCGTCAGCCCGCCTGGAAGAAGTCACTGGGAAGCTACAAGTAGCTCGGAACCTTATCATGAAGGGGACAGAGATGTGCCCCAAGGTGAGCTGCGCTGTGAGGCATTTCCTGGGAGGCTGCGTGATTGTGGGCCCCCTACGGGAGTAAACTTAGAACAAATCTCTTTCTTTTGGTATTGAAACTACAGACAGTGGGACAGGCTGGGGGAGCATGTGAAAAGCGGCCAAGGGTTTTTTTCCTGCTTGTTTTCACGTGGAGTGAAGGCTAATCCACCACTGGTTTTTGTTTTTTTTGGTTTTTTTTTTGAGACAGAGTCACGCTCTGTCACCCAGGCTGGAGTGCAGTGGCACGATCTTGGCTCACTGCAGGCTCCACCTCCCGGGTTCATGCCATTGTCCTGTCTCAGCCTCCAGAGTAGCTGGGACCACAGGCACCTGCCACCGCGCCTGAATCCACCACGGTTTAATGGCAGGCCAAGCTTCATTATAAAGAGCTCAGTTGGTCAGCTCTTCACCTACCTAATGGCAGCTAAGCACGGTGGCTCACGCCTGTAATCTCAGCACTTTGGGAGGCTGAGGCGGGTGGATCACCTGAGGTCAGGAGTTCGAGACCAGCCTGGCCAACATGGCAAAACCCTGTCTCTGCTAAAAATACAAAAGTTAGCCAGGTGTGGTGACAGGTGCCTGTAATCCCAGCTAATCGGGAGGTGGAGGTGGAGGTTGCAGTGAGCTGAGATTATGCCACTGCACTCCAGCCTGGGGGACAGGGTGAGACATCGTCTCAAAAAACAACAGCAAGAAAGAACTACCCAAGCAGTTGCACAGTCTCCGCTTTGTCCGTGGAGTTATCCTGCGGGCAAGTCG
>NW_012101369.1:9236-11132 GCF_000951045.1 Mandrillus leucophaeus
ATCGGGAGGTGGAGGTGGAGGTTGCAGTGAGCTGAGATTATGCCACTGCACTCCAGCCTGGGGGACAGGGTGAGACATCGTCTCAAAAAACAACAGCAAGAAAGAACTACCCAAGCAGTTGCACAGTCTCCGCTTTGTCCGTGGAGTTATCCTGCAGGCAAGTCGTGCTCTTTTCACCAAGTGGTGTTTTATGTGTCCTTTTTTTTTTTAAGTCTCGCTCTGTTGCCCAGGCTGGAGTGCAATGGCATGATCTTGGCTCACTGCAGCCTCTGCCTCCCAGGTTAAAGCGATTCTCCTGCCTCAGCCACCTGAGTACCTGGGATTGCAGGCACGTGCCACCACACCTGGCTAATTTTTGTATTTTCAGTAGAGACAGGGTTTTGCCTTGTTGGCCAGGCTGGTCTCAAACTCCTGACCTCATGATCCACCTGCCTTGGCCTCCCAAAGTCCTGGGATTACAGGCGTGAGCCGCTGCACCCAGCCATTTTGTGTTCTTCATTCAGACATATGGTAGCCATGTCCGCGAGTGTTATAAGGGGGTGACTGCTGGTGCAGGTGTGTTAGAGGCTGAGCTGACTGGCTTTTGTAAAATCTGGGGCCCGAGGATCTGCTCTAGAGATCTGTGCCTGCTGCCCTGTTGTGGCTTCCAGCTTGCCCTGAGCCTTATTGATCTTATCTCTTGCCTCGCAGAGTGAAGATGTCTGGCTGGAAGCAGCCAGGTTGCAGCCTGGGGACACAGCCAAGGCCGTGGTAGCCCAAGCTGTCCGTCATCTCCCACAGTCTGTCAGGATTTACATCAGAGCAGCAGAGCTGGAAACAGACATTCGCGCAAAGAAGCGGGTTCTTCGGAAAGGTGAGCCTCCCTCGGAGGTGCCTTCCATCGGCAGGGGCTCCTGGGGTCTCTGGCCCCTCCCTCGGAGGTGCCTTCCGCCGGCAGGGGCTCCTGGGGTCTCCGGCCCCTCTCTCGGAGGTGCCTTCCGCCGGCAGGGGCTCCTGGGGTCTCCGGCCCCTCCCTCGGAGGTGCTGCTGTCTCCCTCCTTGGGGCCCCTCCTCTCAGCAGCTTTCCTGCTCCTGGCTCAGGCTTTTGGTGAGAGTGGATAAGGAACCAGGGACATTTTTCAGGCCTTTTCTCAGGCTGGGTTGCCTCTGCCCTTGGACCCCCATGGGGGAGGGATACTGTGGTGGGCGAGTTCCCATCCCAGAAGGGATGTTGGGGTTGAGCCCTCACTCCTGCCTTTTTCCAGTGTGTGATTTTGGATGCATTGGGCAGTCACTCTGTGGTCCAGGCTTCCCTCATCTGCAGGGTGAGAACCATAGTAGCTCAAAGCCTGTGTCCTGGGGCTCTGGAGATGGTCTCTGTGAAGAGCGGAGCCGGCAGCTGGCATGTGCACACCCTTTGTGGGTGTTACTTTCTCTCCTGAGAAGGCACCGGAGCCCCACGTTGATTGGACTCCTCCCTGCTGCTGACGAGGCTGCGTCTCCTGCCCCCAAGGCAGCGTGTGCCGTCAGCTCAGGCCAGATGATGGCGGGCGGTGTCCCTGCCAGGGAACCTGACTCCATCCAGGGATTCCTGCCAGGATAGAGCTTTTGTGGGCAGTTTGTTGATTTTTCTTTCTGTGGTTTCTCTTGTCACTGGAAGTGTGTAGTAGATGCTGCTGTTGAACTGGGCCCAGAACAAGTGCTGGTCGGGGGCTGTTCTGAAGCCAATCTGTGCAGGTGGCTTCTTTTTTTTTGTTTTGTTTTTTGTGGTTGTGGTTGTTGTCTTTGGGATGGAATCTTGCTCTGTCGCCCAAGCTGGAGTGCAGTGGCGTGATCTCAGCTCACTGCAAGCTCCGCCTCCCAGGTTCACGCCATTCTCCTGTCTCAGCCTCCCCAGTAGCTGGGACTACAGGCGCC
>NW_012101369.1:12117-13749 GCF_000951045.1 Mandrillus leucophaeus
GTGTTAGCCAGGATGGTCTTGGTCTCCCGACCTCGTGATCCACCGCCATGGCCTCCGAGAGTGCTGGGATTACAGGCCTGAGCCACCGCTCCTGGCCAGAGACAGCCTCTTATAATGAGGCCAGGAACGAAAGTTAGCACCTGTCTTGGTTTGTAGAAATCAGTTTATCTTTTTTCAGCTAGGAAGAAATAGTTCTTTGATGAAGAGCCCATGAAAGTCTGGGTAATTAATTTGTTTATTTAGAAAAGCTCTATTGAATTCTTCCTGCCACAGTTTGATGAATGATCATGAATGTCTTTGTGGCCACTCCCTGCTCACCACCAGATTGTCCGGGTTCGTTCCCAGTAGGTTTGGATTTGGAGACGGGAGTTCGGGTTCGTTCCCAGTGGGTTTGGATTTGGAGACGGGAGTATGCGTATGCTCTTGGAGGTGGGGGCCTTCGGGGAGTATTGAGGGACTGTGTTTCCACGGCCATCCTCTCAGGGAGTGGCCTCCTGGCTCTGCTCTCTCAGGCAGAGAAGCTGTGCTAAGGTGGAATGAACCCAGGATCTCTAGGATGGCCTTTGCTGCTGCCCCTAATACTGGTCCTGGCCTGCCCTTTCCCAAGAATATTTCTAAAAACTGGGTTCTTTTCCTGGGGTAAAGCCCAGCACTGCTTCATTTGGTTGTCAGCGAACACTTAAACGTTGCTTGAAGGGTCTGGTTTTTGAAATTAAGATGACAGCTACCTCCACCGGTGACTTAGGATGCCTGCCAGCCAGGGAGCCTGGCAGTGCATCGTCTCCGTGAGCTCTGGGTCGCTGTTGGGCTGAGCTGTCACCTTAGTCCTTTGTTGGGAGAACAGGCGTTTCGGGTGCTGGTCTTGAGACCTGAGGAGGCTGAGTAACCTTAGGCGTGGTGCTTGGCCCCTGAGCTTCCATGTCTTCCTCTGTAAAAGGGGGGAAGAGGGCTTTCAGGATTGGGGAGAGTGCAGCCTGTGAGCTTACTGTCCAGGGTAGGGTGTCCCATGTGCAGAGTCCCTTGGGGAGACCCGGCTGGCGGCTCCCCTACAATAACGCAGCTCACGTGCCGTGTACTCCGCTAGTTAATGCAGATGTGTGGAAGTGGAGTCATTTTACACTAAGTCGTACGCTCTGGCCTGTGAAGCGTGGCATCCTTCAGCAGCCATCACCAGCGTGTCCTTCTGGGGGCACAGGAACGGCACAGTTCAGGTTGGGGGGAGCTTCCCTGCGGTCACGTGGCCCCCGGAGAGCATGTTGGCCTCTGCACAGTCACATCTTCACGGCTTTGTCTAGCCTTCAGAATACTCTTTTCCTGTTCTAGGCCAACTTCAGGGGTGTGTGCTTCCTTCACATACGTTGGCTGGCTGTGGTGCTTCCTCCCCTTCTGCTCATAAAGTCACACTCCCTGGAGGCCATTGTAACGTGGTGTGCTGTGTGGCTTCCGAAAGCACCTGGGGAAGGTGGCCTTGTTGGCTTTGGTGCCATGCCTGTGGGCTGCTGACGAGATGCCGTTGGAGATACGTCAGCTCTCTCCCAAAACCTAAAGACACAGAGTCCTGGGAGTCGTAAGTTAATGACTCCATACATTGAGTCCCACGTGAATATACTGTTCTTTAGAGACACGAAGTTC
>NW_012101369.1:14074-14685 GCF_000951045.1 Mandrillus leucophaeus
ACCTGGATGAGTAACCCGAATCTTTTTGTTTTTAGGCAGAGCCTCCTCCTATTGCCCAGGCTGGAGAGCTGTGTTGCAATCAGCTCACTGCAGCCTCAACCTCCTGGGCTCTAGTGATCCTCCTGCTTCCGGCTCTTGAGTAGCTGGGACCACAGGCGCATACCACCATGCCCAGATAATTTTTATTTTGAGACAGGCTCTCGCTCTGTTGCCCGGGCTGGAGTGCAGTGGCATGATCATAGGGTCACTGGAGCCTCAACCTCCCAGACTCAAACTATCCTCCAGTCTCAGCCTCCTGAGTAGCTGGGACTTCAGGGACACACCACTATGCCTGGCTAAGTTTTTAATTTTTCGTAGAGACGAGGTCTCCCTATATTGTCCAGGCTGGTTTTAAACTCCTGGACTCAGGTGATCCTCCCACCTCAGTCTCCCAAAATGCTGGCACTGCAGATGTGGGCCACTGTGCCCAGCCAGGACCCAAATCTTTATCCCCAAAGGGTCTGACTTGTTGGTAGTTTTGCTTTTTTGGCGACTGTAGTTCCCATTAACTTTTACTGGTAGAAGCAGAAATACTAAACTGTACTCAGGACCGGCCTCTAGATAGTCTCCCC
>NW_012101369.1:14735-14936 GCF_000951045.1 Mandrillus leucophaeus
CTCCCACCTCAGCCTCCCAAAATGCTGGGATTACAGGTGTGAGCCACCACAGTCAACTGCCTGGCCTAATTTCTTTTCTTCTTTTTCTTTTTTTTTTTTGAGTTGGAGTCTCTCTCTGTCACCTAGGCTAGAGTGCAGTGGCAGTCTCAGCTCACTGCAATTCTCCTGGGTTCAAGCAATTCTCCTGCCTCAGCCTCCCCA
>NW_012101369.1:17940-20780 GCF_000951045.1 Mandrillus leucophaeus
ACAGAGGTTGCAGTGAGCCGAGATCATGCCACTGCACTCCAGCCTGGTGACAGAGCGAGACTCTGTCTCAGAAAAAAAAAAAGAGGTATTTCAGACACTGGCATTTTTTTCCCCTAAATATCTGAAGTGAATTACGTAGATCTTAAGTGTGCAGTTTGATGTCTTCACAAGTGCATACACTCATATAACCCACACTCGGTCAAGGCATAGAGCATTTCCAGGGTGGGCGCCGTGGCTCCACCCGTAATCCCAGCACTTTGGGAGGCTGAGGCAGGTGGATCACTTGACATCAGGAGTTTGAGACCAGCCTGGCCAATATGGTGAAACCCCATCTCCACTAAATATACAAAAATTAGCCGGCCGTGGTGGTGCACACCTATAGTCCCAGCTGTTTGGGAGGCTGAGACAGGAGAATCACTTGAACCCAGGAAGCAGAGGTTGCAGTGAGCTGAGATCGTGCCATTGCACTCCAGCCTGGGCAATAGAATGAGACTGTGTCTCAAAACAAAAACAAAAACATTTCCATCCCCCAAGAAAGTCCCCTGGTGCCTCTCAGTCAGTGCACTGTCCCCAGTCGTTGGCAGTCATGCTTCTGACTTATTTTACCAAGATGAGTTTTGCCTGTTTTCAACGTCACATAAAGGGAGTCGTACAGTCTAAACTCTTTTGGGACTGGTTTCTTTTGTTGTTCAGCATGTTTTTGAGGTTCATTCCCGTCGTTGCTGGTTTCCTGAGTCCTGTTGATGTGACCCCGGCAGTCTTCAGTCACTTCCTTGCTTTCTGCTACCACAAGATGCTCTGTTTGTCCTTGTTTGTGTCTGCCCCAGAACTGAAGGAAGCCACTTAAAGGGCAGGTGTGTGGTCCCTGACTGTCACCGGGGAAGTCCATCTCACCCTGACCAGCAGCATGCTCACCACATGAGCCTCCTGCTTTTGTCTCCTTTTCTGTAACGTGGTTTCTCCTTTGACCTTTCCTAGCCCTCGAGCATGTTCCAAACTCGGTTCGCTTGTGGAAAGCAGCTGTTGAGCTGGAAGAGCCTGAAGATGCCAGAATCATGCTGAGTCGGGCTGTGGAGTGCTGCCCCACCAGTGTGGAGGTGAGTCTGGCGGACTCAGGGCCACCAGAGCCCAGAGTGGCCAAGGCCCGAGCCCAGGTTCTGTGTCTGGAAGTGATGATGTAAGTGGAGCATTGAGCTCACTCAGGCTGCGCTTTCTGGGAGCAGAAGGCCGTACGGAGCCCCAGGATACCGTTCTGTACACAGCTGCTAGGCAGGGTGGTGAGAGGCTTCAGCTAGTTTTGCTGTTAATGGAAGTGCAGAGAGAATCTTAGCTCGTACCTGACCACTGCAGAAAGTGCTCTCAGGCGCCATTTCCTCTCATTCAGCCCAGAGTTTGTCATGGGAGCCGAAGGTGGGAGGGTGATAGAAAACACTGCTTTCTGCCAGCCCCGCGTGACTGCTCTTTGCCTCCAAGCTAAGCGGGATTTCTTTGGTTTTAGGCATTCCAGTTCACAGCATTCTGTGCAGTGATTTTTAGTCTTGGTTTTGTGATACCTAGTATGTCTTCAATTATCCTAAGGGGTATTGTGAAATTCTCCAAACAACATTAATCTTGTTTTATTTACATAAAAATGAATAAAGCCCATACACATCTTAGGGATGGAGTGCTGCAGAGCCAAGAGTCTGGGAACTCCAGGAGGCTGAACACCCTTCCGTGTGTTTAGCCCATGAGGGCAGTAGCCTCATCCTGCCCATCTGTGCCAGCCCCTGGTATCAGGTCTGGCGCTCTGTGTGCCTGGAGGCAGTGTTTGTTTGTGGAGGCATGTTTGTGGAGGCATGTTTGTGGAGGCATGTTTGTGGAGGCAGTGTTTGTTTGTGGAGGCAGTGTTTGTGGAGGCATGTTTGTGGAGGCAGTGTTTGTGGTGTTTGTTTGTGGAGGCGTGTTTGTTTGTGGAGGCGTGTTTGTTTGTGGAGGCAGTGTTTGTGGAGGCAGTGTTTGTGGAGGCAGTGTTTGTGGAGGCGTGTTTGTTTGTGGAGGCAGTGTTTGTGGAGGCAGTGTTTGTTTGTGGAGGCAGTGTTTGTTTGTGGAGATATGTTTGTTGGTTTGTTTGTTTGTGAACATTCCACTGAGAATCTTTTCCTGCTCACCAGAGTCACTAAGTCAGTCAGAAGCATCAGTGAGCAGTTGGTCAGGTGAGAAGTGCTGCTGTGGACGCTTCTCAGGCCGTGTTCAAATGGCTCTCGAGCGCTAAGAAAGAGCGTTGTGGCCGTGCTGCAGGGTGGGTCGCTGTCTGGCCTGCATCTGTCCCCTCAGCACAGTGTCCTCTCCTTTTTCTGGTGTCCTCTCCGCGTAGCTCTGGCTTGCTCTGGCGAGGCTGGAGACCTATGAAAATGCCCGCAAGGTCTTGAACAAGGCGCGAGAGAACATTCCTACAGACCGGCACATCTGGATCACGGCCGCTAAGCTGGAGGAAGCCAATGGGAACACACAGATGGTGGAGAAGATCATTGACCGAGCCATCACCTCGCTGCGGGCCAACGGTGTGGAGATCAACCGCGAGCAGTGGATCCAGGTGGGCCGCAGGCGGGTGTCGTGGTGTCGGCTTTAAGAGTGTACGTGCCCCACGTGGGAGTCCCACGCAGGACTGGGGGCTGCTGAATGGTGCTGGGGAGTCCTGCGCCGAACCGGAAGCAGGCACAGGTGTGGCTGGGCCCTGAGCGACCTGGGCAAGGCCACTGTCACTCTTGATGGATTCAGGCCTTGAGTTCGTCTTGGGGTGAATGCTTCGGAAGCCCTTTCAGTGTGTGCACACCTGACTGCATTTCTTTGCTAGTAGAAAT
>NW_012101369.1:20830-23289 GCF_000951045.1 Mandrillus leucophaeus
GCCCGCCTTGGTTTTCCCTGTCTTTTAACTGTGTCTCTAGACTTAAGGCCATAGAAAAGTCTCCAAAGGTCATCTAACTCAGGAAGTAAGACTTGGGTTCCCTTTATTACCTTCTTTTTAGGAGTCACCCTCTGAGTTATGTTTCTCTCCAGAAAAATAAATAATGAAATTATTATTTCTGTTTTATTTTATGACAGTCCTTCTTCCCTCCCTCCCTTCCTTCCTTCCTTCATTCCTTTCCTTCTTTTTTTTTTTTTTTTTTTAGGAGACAGGGTCTTGCCGTGTTGCTCAGGCCGGAGTGCAGTGGTGCATTCATGGCTCACTGCATCCTTGATCTCCTGGGCTCAAGCGATCTTCCCGCCTTAACCTCTCAAGTGGCTGGAACTACAGGCATGTGCCACCATGCTTGGCCAATTTTTAAATTTTTATTTTTTGTCTTGTTATGCTGCCCAGGCTGGTCTTAAACTCCTGGCCTTCAGGGATCCTACCACTTCAGCCTCCTAAAGTGTTGAGCTGCCATGCCCAGCCTGTGACAGTTTATTAAGCTATGATTAGCGTTCTGTAGAATCCACCCATTGAAAGTTTACAATTCAGTGGTGTTTAGTATATTCACAGAGCTGTCCATCTGTCACCACAATCTTAGAACGTTCTCATCACCCCAGAAAGAAGTCCTGTGTCTGTGAGTTGTTGCTCCCCGTTTACTCACCTCTGTAGCCTTTTGTTTGTTTGTTTGTTTGTTTGTTTTCTGAGACAGGGTCTGTCTGTCTCCCAGGCTGGAGTGTGTGGGACAATCAGTCTTGGCTCTCTGCCACATTTGCTTCCTGGGCTCAAGCAGTTCTGCCTCAGCCTCCTGAGTAGCTGGGACTACAGGTGTGCGCCACCACACCTGGCTAATTTTTTTCTGTCTTTCGTAGAGACGTGGTTTCGCCATGTTGTTCGGGCTGGTCTCAAACTCCTGAGCTCAGATGATCCACCTGCCTCGGCCTCCCAAAGTGCTGGGATTACAAGTGTGAGCCACTGTGCCTGTCTAACCTTGCTTTTTTACTTTCTTTGTCTATACGTTTTTTTTCTGGACATTTTATATACAGATGTTCAACTTATGGGCTTATATCCTGATAAACCCATTGTCAGTTGAAAATATCGTAAGTCTAAAATGCGTTTGAGACTGGGTGCTGTGGCTCACACCTATAATCTTAGCACATTGCAGGGCTGAGGCAGGTGGATCACTTGAGGTCAGGAGTTTGAGACCAGCCTGGCCAACATGGTGAAACCCTGTCTCTACTAAAAATACAAAAAAATTAGCCAGGCATGATGGTGCGCACCTGTAATCCCAGCTACTCGGGAGGCTGAGGCAGGAGAATCGCTTGAACTTGGCGGACGCAGAGGTTGCAGTAAGCCGAGATCATAACACTGTACTCCAGCCTAGGCGACAGAGCGAGACTGTCTCAAAAAATAAATAAAATAAAATAAAATAAAATAAAAATGTGTGTGATACACCTAACCTGCTATACTTTGTGGCTTAGCCTATCTACTGGGTTAAACATACTCAGAACACCTACCTTAGCCTACAGTTGGGCGAAGTCATTGAACATAAAGTGTTGAATAACTCATGTAATTTATTGAATGCTGCGATGAAAGTGAAAAACAGGGTGGTGGTTTGAGTCTAAGTATTGCTTCCACTGAATGTGTGTGGCTTTTACATCATCCCACACTGGGGCCACCTGTGAGTGGAATCACACGACATGTGGTCTTTTGTGACTGGCCTTAACTTACTGTGTTTTCAGGTTCATCCGTGTTGTAGCGTGGAGGTATTGAAATCCTTTGCCTACTTTTAAATTGGATTGTGTCTTTATTATTGTCTATGTATTATTTTTGTCTGTTGTTCTATTATTGAGTTGTAAGAGATGTTTTTATATATTCTGGATATAGTCACTTATCGGATACACGATTTGCAAATACAGATGGTCCCTGACTTCCCATGGTTTGACTTGACAGTGGTTCAGAAGCAGTTTGCATTCACTAGAAACTGTACATGGAGGAAGAGCCAGCACCTTTGCTGCAGGCCCTGGGGGTCTGGGTGCTGGGTCCTTGCCCCATGTGTTCTTCTCAGCTCTGACCTTCTTGCCAGCGTCCCTGCCTCAGATCCTTGCTCTTGGCTCTGCTTTCTGTCTGGGATGGTTTTCTGGTGCTGGCGGGGCTCGGGGGGGTCTGGAGGCGTGTGGTTCCTGTCGCACTTCGCCCGCTCTTGTCGTGGTCCCCCAGGTTGGCGTGCCACGGTGGTGCCTGTCGCACTTCGCTCACTCATGTCGTGGTCCCCCAGGTTGGCGTGTGGTTCCTGTCGCACTTCGCTCGCTCTTGTCGTGGTCCCCCAGGTTGGCGTGTGGTTCCTGTCGCACTTCGCCCGCTCATGTCGTGGTCCCCCAGGTTGGTGTGCCACGGTGGTGCCTGTCGCACTTCGC
>NW_012101369.1:25286-26531 GCF_000951045.1 Mandrillus leucophaeus
GGGCAACATAAGGAAACCCTGTATCTACAAACAACAATGTAACCGTGGGCGTGGGACATGGTGCTGCACGACTGTGCTCCTCGGAGGCTGAGGTGGGAGGATCCCTTTTGGCTGGGAGTTTGAAGCTGCAGTGAGCTATGATTGTACCACAGCATTTCAGCCTGAGTCACAGGGGGAGACCTTGACTCTTTCTCTCTTTTTTTTTTTCCCAAGACATAGTGTTGCTCCGTTGCCCAGGCTGGAGTGCAGTGGTGCGATCTTGGCTTACTGCAACCTCTGCCTCCCGGGTTCAAGTGATTCTCCTGCCTCAGCCTCCCGAGTAAGCTGGGATTATGGGCGCCCACCACCATGCCTGACTAATTTTTGTATTTTTCTTTTTAGTAGAGACAGGGTTTCACCAGGTTGGCCAGGCGGGTCTCGAACTCCTGATCTCGTAATCCACCCTCCTTGGCCTCCCAAAGTGCTGGGATTACAGGTGTGAGCCACCGCACCCGGCGGAGACCTTGTCTCTTAAAAAATAATAATAATAAGGCTTTACATTTCTTTTCACATGTTTAAAAGTTGTTTGTATTTTTATTTTCTAGTGAACAGTGTGCCTGTGTCCTTTGTGACGTTTCTCTGTTGTTTTCTCTGACTGGTGTGCGATAGACTCACTTCCTCAGATCCCTGGTAGGCAGTGTCGGCATCTCGTGCTGATGTCTGTCAGTTTTAACCATTCAGGAATGCCGTGCTTCCTGTTGGGAATCTGCAACTCTGATTTCCAAAATCAAAAGTAACTTTTGTGTTCCTCTTTCAGGATGCCGAGGAATGTGACAGGGCTGGGAGTGTGGCCACCTGCCAGGCTGTCATGCGTGCCGTGATTGGGATTGGGATTGAGGAGGAAGATCGGAAGCACACCTGGATGGAGGATGCCGACAGTGTGAGTTGGCAACAGGAGCCTTTGTCCGCAATATGGAGTCTCTGCTCGTGGGAACAGCAGGCACTTTATAACTACTAGGCAATTTTAAAACCTTTTTTTTTTTTTTTCTGAGGCGGAGTCTCGCTCTGTCGCCCAGGCTGGAGTGCAGTGGCGCAACCTCGGCTAATTGCAACCTCCATCTCCTGGGTCCATGCCATTCTCCTGCCTTAGCCTCCCGAGTTGCTGGGACTACAGGCGCCTGCCACCACGCCTGTCTAATTTTTTTGTGGTTTTAGTAGAGACGGGGTTTCACTGTGTTAGCCAGGATGGTCTCGATCTCCTGACCT
>NW_012101369.1:27851-28725 GCF_000951045.1 Mandrillus leucophaeus
CTTTTTTTCTAGAACTGTTTGACAATGAAGGAGTTGCAGATGTGATGCCCTTTACCTCTAAATACTTTGGTGTATATTTCTTTAAAAAAGGACATTCTGTTACACAACCATAGCTCAGTTATCAAAATCAGGAAATTAATGTTGGGACAGTGCTGTAACTTCAGACCTTACTCAAATCTGACCCACAGGCTGGGCGTCGGGGCTGACACCTGTAATCCCAGCACTTTGGGAGGCCAAGGTGGGCAGATCACTTGAGCTCAAGAGTTTGAAACCAGCCTGGTCAACATGGCAGAACACCATCTTTACAGAAACAAAAGCCAGGCATGGTGGTGCACGCCTGTAGTCCCAGCTTCTCAGGAGGCTGAGGTGGGAGGATCACTTGAGCTCAGGAGTTCAAGGCCACAGTGAGCTGTGATTACGCCACTACACTTCAGCCTGGGCGACAACAAGACCCTATCTCAAAAGAAGAAGTCTCACCCGTTGTCTCCGCGTCCTTTTAGCAGAAGAAAAAACCAACTGTGTTCTGTGAGGAATACAGGGTCATCCTCTGGCTAGTCTGGAAGAGAGCCTCAGCCTTTGTTTTTCATGAGTCTGAGTTTTTTGAGGACCACAGGCCAGTGATGCTGTAGGCTCCTCTTTGATCTGGTTCTCTGTGGTGTCCCCTCTGGGTTGGGTTGGGTCCTCTTGGTGCATCCTACAGAGCGGTGTGCACCTGTCCGACTCCGACCCTCTGGTGCAGGCAGTGGCTGCAGGCGTCTCCACTGTATGGTTGCTGTTTCTTTGTTGTTATTAATAAGTATTTTGAGGATCCATTAATGATGCTTCTTGGCCTGAATCAGTTATTTCTGTGGTGTTTGCTAAATGGTGATTTTTT
>NW_012101369.1:29565-33376 GCF_000951045.1 Mandrillus leucophaeus
GCCTCGGCCTCCCAAAGTGCTGGGATTACAGGCTTGAGCCACCGCACCCGGCCTGTTTTTGTTTTTTTTAAGATGGAGTCTTCACTCTGTCGCCCAGGCTGGAGTCCGATGGCGCAATCTTGGCTCACTGCAACCTCCACCTCCCAGTTCAGGGGTTCAAGCAATTCTCTTGCCTCAGCCTCCTGAGTAGCTGGGACTACAGGCGTCTGCCACCACAGCCGGCTAATTTTTGTATTTTTTATAGAGACGAGGTTTCGCCATGTTGGCCAGGCTGGTCTGGAACTCCTGACCTCAGACCATCCACTTGCCTCAGCCTCCCAAAGTGCTGGGATTACAGGTGTGAGCCACTGCTCCCAGCCTGATTTTCTCTTCTCATTTTGTCGTCTCCTTCACATACACTGGAGTAAGCACAGTTGTTTTTCAAAGTGCTCGTCGTGCTGGGGTACGGCGGACAGTGTTTCTGTGCCCGGAAGTGAGCTATAGTGCTGCTTCCGTCCCGGATACCAGGGCCCTGGGCATGGCATCACTTGACCCTGTGGGTGTTCAGGCCACTCTCGGGTTGCTTGTGAAGGTCAGAGGAGGCAGTGGAGAGTCTGAAATGCTTTGTCACCAACCCTCAGGACTTGGATCAGAAATCACAGAAGGGCATAGACCAGAGTGCTCTATCCAGGGCCTGACCCTCACTGGCACCCTCCCTGACCCCCTCAGATGCTCCTGGTCAGGACACAGTGCCCGAGGCAGGGCCCTTGCTGGTTTCTGTGCTGGTGGAGTCAGACTGAAGCCATGTGACCTGGGAGGCAGCAGGTCTGAGTGAAGAAATCTCAGTGACATCCCCCTCCTTTTGTTTCTCCTTGCCCATTTTCATGCTGGGCGTCCTTCGCACTGGGAGGCTCCCGGTTGTCCCTCCCTCCAGAACACAGCTGTTCCTCAGGGAAGTGTCTTGGGTGCCCCGTGTGGGACTTGGACAGCTGTGAGCTGCCCGTCCAGATCTTCCCCACTGTCGTGTTCACAGTTGCAAAATCTTGTTCCTGACCCACTTTCTGGGGGCCTCTCACTCACCTTCAGCAACAAACTTGTTCTTGGTACAAGAATCCTTTCTGCGGCCGGGCACGGTGGCTCCTGCCTGGAATCCCAGCACTTTTGGGAGGCTGAGGTGGGTGGATCACTTGAGATTAGGAGTTCCAGACCATCCTGGCCAACATGGTGAAACCTCGTCTCTACTAAAAATACAGAAATTAGCTGGGTGTGGTGGCGGCGCCTGTAATCCCAGCTACTCGGGAGGCCGAGGCAGGAGAATCACTTGAACCCAGGAGGTGGAGGTTTCAGGGAGCCGAGATCACACCACTGCCCTCCAGCCTGGGCGATAAAGCGAGACTGTCTTAAAAAAGAAAAATCGTTTTAGCATCTGCAGGGCGCAGAGGACGGTGACTTGTCCCCGTGTGAGGCTGAGTAGGAACGGGTGTCTGCACCCGGCCCAGTGAGTCTCCAGGTGTCATGACTGCCGGTCAGACGAACCCCCAGATGCTTTAGCACTGCACATGGCGACTGGCTCTTTTGTTATCTTTTGTTGTTGATGCCAAGAGATAAAGTCATTCTTGAGTATAGGGGAAAAAAGGCCTGAAGAAAATAGAATTGTGTTTACTGTAGTTCTGTTGGAGTGGATGGGTTTTTCTCTTTGTATTCACTTGTCTTTTACAGGTTTCTAATGAATGTAACTTTTTATCATGGTAAATATATACTATACCTAATTTTTTTTTTTTTGAGACAAGGTCTCGCTCTGTCACCCAGGCTGGAGTGCAATGACACAATCTTGGCACACTGCAACCTCCGCCTCCCGGGTTCAAACAGTTTTCATGCCTCAGCCTTCCAAGCAGCTGGGATTACAGGCACACGCCACCATGCCCAGCTAATTTTTGTATTTTTAGTAGAGACAGGGTTTCACCATGTTGGTCAGGCTGATCTCGAACTCCTGACATCAGGTGATCCACCTGGCTTGGCCTCCCAGGGTGCTGGGATTACAGGCGTGAGCCACTGTGCCTGGCTACTACACCTGATTTAAAAAATATATATGTTCGATCTGCAGTTACAACCCGTGTGTGTGCGTGTGTGTGCGTGCACACGTACATATGCCTGGGCCCCAGCCCCGTGTGTGCGTGTATGCGTGGCATATGTGCATATGCCTCAGCCACAGTCCTGTGCGTGTGTGTGCGTGCACGCATGCATATGCTTCGGCCACAGCCCTGTGTGTGTGTGTGTGCGCGTCTCTCTGCGTGCACACGTACATATGCCTTGGCCACAGCCCCGTGCATGTGTGTGGGTGCACACGTATATATGCCTCGGCCACAGCCCTGTGTGTGTGCGTGCACGCATGCATATGCCTCAGCCACAGTCCCATGTGTGAGTGTGCGTGCACACGTACATATGCCTCGGCCACAGTCCCATGCGTGAGTGTGGGTGCACACGTACATATGCCTCGGCCACAGCCCTGTGTGTGTGCGTGCACGCATGCATATGCCTCAGCCACAGTCCCATGCGTGAGTGTGCGTGCACACGTACATATGCCTCGGCCACAGCCCTGTGTATGCGTGTGTGTGCACACCTCCATCACCTGCAGCTAGTTACTCATGCGCCTCTCGCTGGCCAAGAAACCAGCAGGCAAACCCATGTGCTCCTCTTCCAGTGTTCTTTTCCTCATCCTCAGGTTTGTCTCTTTCACATACACTGGAGTAAGACAGCTGTTTTTCAAAGTGCTTGTAATGCTGGAGTAAGAACTACAGTGTTTTCTGTGCCCAGAAGTGTGGTTTCCCAGTCCTGGATTGTGGTTCTACTTTTTTTCTGGTGATAGGACAGAGTGTCACTCTCACCTAGGCTGGAGTGTAGTGGTGTGATCTCGGCTCACTGCAACCTTTGCCTTCCGGGTTCAAGCGAATCTCCTGCCTCAAGACTGCCGAATAGCTGGGATTACAGGTGCATGCCACCACGTCGGGCTAATTTTTGTATTTTTAGTAGAGATGGGGTTTCACCATGTAGGTCAGACTGGTCTCGAACTCCCAACTTCAGATGATCCGCCCACCTCGGCCTCCAAAAGTGCTGGGATTACAGGCGTGAGCCACGGCACCTGGCCTGGATTGTGGTTCTAATTAGATAAAACACCGTGGTACACCTTCTAGCGGATGTCATCATTGAGAATCGTATGAGGCTGGGGAGGGCATCAGGCCACTTGCTCTGTGGCCAGCGCTGGGTTTCCCATTCTCATGTTTGTCTCTCTGCTCTAGTGTGTAGCCCACAATGCCCTGGAGTGTGCACGAGCCATCTACGCCTACGCCCTGCAGGTGTTTCCCAGCAAGAAGAGTGTGTGGCTGCGTGCCGCGTACTTCGAGAAGAACCATGGCACTCGGTAAGTGGTGGGACCCGCCTGCCCCAGGGTGCTAATGAAACCTCCAGTTCCATTTGTGTAGCCCTGAATGTAAACCTCTCATCTCTGCTCATCCAGTCTTGTGCCCATTTGAGGTCTGGCCCTCTGGTCGTGATCAAGGATTTTATGGCACTTGGGACTTTGCAACTGGATCCATCTTTTTTTTTTTGAGACAGAGTCTCGCTTTGTCGCCCAGGCTGGAGTGCAGTGGTGCGATCTTGGCTCACTGCAAGCTCCGCCTCCCGGGTTCACGCCATTCCCTTGCCTCAGCCTCCCTAGTAGCTGGGACTGCAGGCGCCCGCCATCACGCCTGGCTAATTTCTTTGTATTTTTTAAGTAGAGACGGGGTTTCACCCTGTTAGCCAGGATGGTCTCGATCTCATGACCTCGTGATCC
>NW_012101369.1:34051-36028 GCF_000951045.1 Mandrillus leucophaeus
TTTTTGTGCTCAGAGGAGGTCCTTGACAATTTTCTTTAACTGTACTCTTTAATTGAAAACATTTTTCAGGTCTGCTCTGTTGGCTGTAAATGCTGGTTATATTTGGCGTTGCAGTTTATTGTTTTAAATGGGTAGTTCTCAAGGGCATTGGGCTCGTGTCCCCACACACCCTCTGTCCGTCCTCTCCCAGGTCCTCGGGTGACGCTCCCTGTGCCAGGTGAGGACAGGCCCTGCTGGTTTCACTAGGTCTACAGCTGAGAATGTTGAGCCATTGTCTTTCCTTCTCTGGTGTGGTTTAATCTCAGCCTCTTCAGGGTGTCCCTGCATGTGTCCTCCTGAAGCCCTGGCTGCTCCCCATGTCCGCCCACTGGTCTGGTGTTTTGGGGTGATCTCCTTTGGGGATGTTTTGAAATGGCTCTCATGGTGTCCCCTGTAGAAGGTCACCTGGGGCCATCTGAGTGAAGAACAGGGTCATGGTGTCCCCTGTAGAAGGTCACCTGGGGCCGTCTGAGTGAAGAACAGGGCGGGGCCAGGTGTAGACTGAGATCTCTCGGCCCGTGACCTGAATATGAACTGCTGCCTTTGACCCCTGGGCACAGCGGGCAGTGCCCTCCTGCTGCCCTGCCTTCTCCCCAGTGCACGCTCACAGGGATGAGCTTGCAGGGATGAGGCGAGGCCGTAGTGCTGGGGAGCTGGTCCTCTGGAGAGCACAGTTGCTTTGCCGTGGCCCTTGCCCCACACAGTGTGATCATGTGCTCACTTTGTCTTGCTGTTGCACTCACTGAGGCCCAAAGGGGTCATTGGTGCAAGATGATGTGACTGAGGGTGGTGGGCCACAGGAGAGTCCAGGGGCGTCAGACCTGATGCCCAAGGCTGGCAGTTTTGCTCAGTAGTGACCTAAAATCACTTTCTTCCTATAAGATAATTCTTTTGGATGCCGGAAGAGTCAACCTGGGATCATAATCTTTATCAGTGGGTCCGGAGTGCGCTTGTCCTCTGTGATTCAAGATGAAAAGGCCTCCCCTGTCACAGACTGAAGTTATTGCTGCCTCCAGGACACATGGCTGTAAAAGGCCCTCTTGTGAAGTCCTCTCTCCAGCTCTGCTATTTAAACAATGCATTGCTTTGTAGAACCCTCTTCAGTAGTTGGTTTTAGAACCTTTATGGAGAGGAAAGATTTCCCCACACTCTCCCCATCGTAAAATCTGGTCAATCATTTACAGCATCGAACTTTGGAGCAGCAACTGTCTTTCTGGCGCACCCACGCCGTGGCTGAGTGTGACGTGTGTCTGGTTGATGGCCCTGACTCGGGTGACCGTGGCCTCTATCTTGCAGGGAGTCCCTGGAAGCCCTCCTACAGAGGGCTGTGGCCCACTGCCCCAAAGCGGAGGTGCTCTGGCTCATGGGCGCCAAGTCCAAGTGGCTGGCAGGGGATGTGCCCGCAGCAAGGAGCATCCTGGCTCTGGCCTTCCAGGTGGGTGAGGTCGCCTGTGCGGTGAGGGGCCTGTGCACACAGGAGCTGACCTGGGTGCTGACTGAGGCCTGAACATCTCCCACATACAACGTGGCACGTGCTGTGGCTGGGTGCACTGGAGTCCAGGGGCTGCTCCTCGGGAGCAGGGGCCGTGAAGGGGCCTAAGAGCAGGAAAGCAGCCTCCTGGCAGATACGTACCTCTTGGCCCCCGACGCCGTGTGACCACGGGTAAATGTTTCAGAGTGTAGAGCATGGGGTCACACGGGCTGAGGGTGCCCTTACGTGAGTGGACGCATTCAGACAGCCTCGCTGAGCCGGGTTGTCTGAGGGTGCCTGGTTGTCATGAGGTGTGTGTGTGTTTTTTAAGTCCTTGTCTTTATTTTCACATATAGCATCCTAATACTTCATGACATACTTTTTAATAAACTGTAGAATGCTGTATAAATGTCAGTTACTGCAGCGCAGGCTAATGTCATAGAGCGTGCCCTTCCTTGAGCAAACAT
>NW_012101369.1:36150-39666 GCF_000951045.1 Mandrillus leucophaeus
GCCTGCCCGCTCTCTGCTGCCTGTTTGAGATGGCATCACTCCTGTGGGTGCCCGCAGCGTCCCCTCCGCCTGCCCGCTCTCTGCTGCCTGTCAGGCGGCTTTCCTTGCCCATCGTTTTTGGGCTACTTTTCAGGTCTGTGATGTGGTCGTCCTGCATGGTCAGTGAGCGGCTGTGCTGATTAGGACGCATTCAGACAGCCCTGGGCACCAGCCCTGGGGAGGCTCTGAGGGCAGAGCCTTCGTGTCCACTGGGCTCTGGGCTGTGTGAGCCTCCTCGGCCTGTGGATGCCTTCTCCACATGTCAGTGGCACTCTGGGAGTCCTCTCTCCTGCCCATGTGGGCTCATGAGGACAGAACAGCTGGCTTCCTTTCATCAGGCTCAGGGCAAAGAGCGAGGTTGGGTGTGGTGGGTCTCTATAGGGTGTGAGTGACCCATTCAGGGGCTTTGAGAGGGTGTGGATGGATCCTGGATAAGATGGCCCTGCTCCCACCCCCATTGTTGCTCAGTGCTTTGGCAGCCTCCTCGCTGTCCGCGCTGTACTAGAGTGAACATGGACCTGTGTGTTTCCAGGTGAGTCCGGATTCTTGCACTGGAGTCTGCTCTGTCATCTCCTCCCTGGGAAGGGCTTGGGCCAGACTAATCCTGCAGCAGAACAAGGCCTGGCCCGGTTCCTGCCTGCCTGCTTTTGATTAAGTGTGATCAGGCGCTGGTCCCTGTGTTCTGACCCCTCTTGACGCTGCTGTACTTGCCCTCCAGGCCAACCCCAACAGTGAGGAGATCTGGCTGGCGGCCGTGAAGCTGGAGTCCGAGAATGATGAGTACGAGCGGGCCCGGAGGCTGCTGGCCAAGGCGCGGAGCAGCGCCCCCACCGCCCGGGTACGCAGTGGCAGGCAGGGCTGGGCCATCCGGGGTGCGTGGTGTGCGCACGTGGGCCCCACACCTGGCTTGAGTGGTGATGTAGATGACAGCAGGCAAACGAAACCAGAGCACATTCATATGGCCGGGCATGGTGGCTCACGTCTATAATCTCAGCACACAGCACACTCATCTTTGTGATGTGACTTTAAAACATTCATATGGCCAGGCATGGTGGCTCATGCCTGTAATCTCAGCACACAGCACACTCATCCTTGTGATGTGACTTTAAAACATCCGTGTGGCCGGGCGTGGTGGCTCTCACATCTGTAATCCCATCTCTTTGGGAGGCCAGGGCGGATGGATTACCTGAGGGTGGGAGTTTGAGACCAGCCTGACCAACATGGAGAAACCCTGTCTCTACTAAAAATACAAATTAGCTGGACGTGGTGGCACGTGCCTATAATCCCAGCTACTCAGGAGGCTGAGGCAGGAGAATTGCTTGAACCTGGGGGTGGAGGTTGCCATGAGCTGAGATTGCGCCACTACACTCCAGCCTGGGCAGCAAGAGGGAAACTCAACAACAACAACAACAACAAAAAAACCTGCATGCGGCCGGGCGCGGTGGCTCACACCTGCAATCCCAGCACTTTGGAAGGCCGAGGAGGGTAGATCACGAGGTCAGGAGTTCAACACCAGCCTGACCAACATGGTGAAACCCCGTCTCTACTAAAAATACAAAATTAGCCAGGTGTGGTAGCGTGTGCCTGTAGTCCCAGCTACTCGGGGAGGCTGAGGCAGGAGAATTACTTGAACCTGGGAGGCAGAGCTTGCAGTGAGCCGAGATCGCGCCACTGCACTCCAGCCTGGGTGACAGAGCAAGACTCCATCTCAAAAAAACAAAACAAAAACATACTCATATATTTATCCCCACCTTTTGTGTACACAAACAGGCTATGAAAAGCTTACAAAAGTACCCACAGTGCTGCAGGTAACAGTGTCGAGGACGAGCGTAACACGAAGCACGTGCCCTGGAGCCGATGCCCTGCTGACGGTGCATGTCTGCCCCACAGGTGTTCATGAAGTCTGTGAAGCTGGAGTGGGTGCAAGACAACATCAGGGCAGCCCAGGATCTGTGTGAGGAGGCCCTGCGGCACTATGAGGACTTCCCCAAGCTGTGGATGATGAAGGGGCAGATCGAGGAGCAGAAGGAGATGATGGAGAAGGCGCGGGAAGCCTATAACCAGGGGGTATGTCTGCCTGCACCCTCGGGCTGCAGCTGGCCCGGCATTCACAGAACTGAGCCCCCTGGTGCAGGGCCATTGCCCTTCGCCTCTGAGGAGATGTGGAGGGCTGGGGGTTACAGCGAGGGAGCTGTGGGCTCAGGACCCACACCCCGGTCCCCTCACTGAGTTCTGTCCTTTGCCTTGTATGAAGCTGCACACGCTGCTCTCAGAAGTGCAGAGTGTGGCACACCTGAAGTAAAGGCTGGTATGTACAGACCTGTGTGCACAGGTCCACGGCACAACCGCACATTCGTAAACCCACAAATGCAGAGTGGGACACAGGCAGCCCGGAGGTGCTGGCTCGCCCACTGCAGTGAGCAGCTGGCATGGCTGTGTCCCAGTTCTTCATAGACACCACCTGAGCTGCTCTCTCACTTGTCGGCTGCAGTTGAAGAAGTGTCCCCACTCCACACCCCTGTGGCTTCTGCTCTCTCGGCTGGAGGAGAAGGTTGGGCAGCTAACTCGAGCCCGGGCCATTTTGGAAAAGTCTCGTCTGAAGAACCCAAAGAACCCTGGGCTGTGGTGAGTCCTGATGAGTGGGGGCAGCCTGGGCTCTTGGCACAGCTCACCCATCAGGTGGGCCGTCCTCACCCAGCTGCTTGTGTGGAGTGACTTGTGCAGTGTTTCCAGGCTCGGGGGCTTGCGAGGCAGTAGGTGCTGGCCATGAAGAATCACGGTCCCTGCCTTGGGAGGGTTCGGCTTAGGTACTGGGACAGGCCTGCAGATGGTTTGATGCAGTTTAGTTTGTGTTCTGATGGAGGGTGCCTGGGAGAGGGAGGGGTTAACGATGGCTGGGACGAGGGAAGGATGGACCCCGGAGAGCTGACTCCACAGAGGAGGTGGCGTGGAGGGCCCTGGAGGTGGGTAGGAGTCTGCGAGGTGCAGGCTCTGTTCGTGGAGGTGCTGCATCCAGCTCAGGGTGACGGGGCTGGAGTACTGCACTCTGCAGACAGGCAGCTCCTGGGGGCCTTGTGCGGCCCTGGCTCTCCCAGGCTGGTCTTGCTTGTTGCGGATACCTTCACCTGCATCTGGACAGCGTCAGTTTCTGAGGTGTTGCCCTTGGGGCGGTTGCCAGTGGGGCTGGCAGGCATGTGGGCGGCAGCGCCTTGCTTCTGTGGTGGGTGAGCTGTGCTGTGCAGGGAATGGAGTTCTTGCTGCTGTGACTGGGTGGGGAGCCTTTTCAGACAAGGCTTCCCGGCAGCTACCAGAATATGCGCCGTTGGTAGATGGCTGTGGGACCTCCCGGGGCCTGTCTCCTCAGGCTGGAGTCGGTGCGGCTGGAGTACCGTGCAGGGCTGAAGAACATCGCAAATACGCTCATGGCCAAGGCGCTGCAGGAGTGCCCTAACTCTGGTAAGGGGGTGCTTTCTGGCT
>NW_012101369.1:41686-44930 GCF_000951045.1 Mandrillus leucophaeus
GTAAATAATCCAGAGCTGGAGACTGGAGCCTAATTTGTGTGCCCGGGGGTGCCACGATGACTGCTGGAGGCTGTCTCAGAAGACGTGGTGTGAAGGGGAGGCAGAGATCCGTGAGTGACCTCACACCATGTGATTCACACTCGGCTGTGCTGGCCGCTGGGTCAGAGACTCGCTGGCGACATGACTCTGGAACCTCGCAGGCAGCTGCTTGGAGCCGTGGGGCAGAGCGTGCAGATTCTAGGCACATGTGGGCAAAGGCCTGCCACGTGCGGGGCACAGCAGGGAGCTCGGGGCCATCCCCAACCCACAGGGTCTCTGTTTCCTTCTAGAAAGAGGATGACAGTCTGAGGAGGAGCTGGGCCTGAGTGTGCATCAGGAGGCTGGGAAGTGACCATGTAGGGGTGAAGGGAGTTCTTAGAAGAACCCTGGGCTCCTGAGGCTGCAGCTCAGGACATGGGCTCACCTGGCGGAGGTGGTGTGTCTGACCCCAGCGGCGAGGGGCCTCACCTTACGTGCCCGGCTTCCCCTCCACCTGCCCTGCCATGGGTCATGCAGAGACAACAGCCTTCCTAGTGCCGGCTCTTGATTCTCTCCATCCCTTCTCCCCAGCACTGGGTGGCAGTGGTCTCCAGAGGTCTGGGTGCTGCCCCCGTAGGCCTGCCTGTAGGGGCACCTCCTCTCCCCTGCCCGCGGGCCCCCGACAGATGAGAGAGGCTCCCCACAGGGAGGCTTGTGTGTGCCTGGTGCTCCCTTGGTCCTGCCCTGTGCGTCCACCTCCCAGAGTGACTTCTGGGTGACACTCTGATAGTGCAGCCATAAAACCTTATAAAAGGCTTTGCTAAAGTAAATAAGTCACTCCTTGCTATTCCCAAGCCAGTGTTTTGTGTGCCTGCTATCTGGGTTTGTGCTCCTTAAATCACAGTTTATCTAACACTGGGCAATTAAGAATACCACAAGGCTTAAAAAACAATCAGGTTATCAGAGTGTGAAATTATTCCGTTTGGCAACTGAGACGAACCCAAACAGCTGCCTGGAGTGGAGGGGTTCCTCGTGTTGTCTCCTGACTGCAGTGCCTCTGGCTCCAGGGGGAGGTGACCCCGAGGAGAGGGTGGGAAGGGTAGCAGCAACGCAGAGTCCCAGGCCTGCCAGCGTGCCCAGCAGCAGTGCCCGCCATCCTTTCTCCAGCAGTTTGGGGGGGTGCCATGCACACCCCCAACCTGGCCTCTGATAGTCCAGCATGGACCTCTTCAGGCCTGGTTTTCAGGTGTCCATGTGTCTGGCAGGCACGGTGGTATCAATCCTGTGGCCTGAGGGCTGTGGGCCACAGGCCCAGGCCCTGGTGCTGCCGGAAGTCCATCTTCTCAGTGTTCACTGGGGTTGCTGCTGGAGGCTAGGCGGGGCAGGATGATCCAGCAGGTGTCTCAGTGAGGAGCTGAAACTGTGTAACTTTCCCTCATCAAAGTTGTAGTTTAATTTTGTGTCAGGTTTAGTTTCATCTCCTTGTATTTGACCCTAATTTTATGGAGTTGGAAGGTCTTTCCCTGCGTGTGAATTTTTAAAGAAACAATTTGGGCCAGGCACGGTGGCTCACGCCTATAATCCCAGCACTGGGAGGCTGAGGCAGGTGGATCACGAGGTCAGGAGTTTGAGACCAGCCTGACCAACACAGTGAAACCCCATCTCTACTAAAAATACAAAAATTAGCCGGGCATGGTGGCACGTTCCTGTAATCCCAGCTACTCAGGAGGCTGAGGCAGGAGAATCACTTGAACCCAGGAGGCAGAGGTTGCGGTGAGCAGAGAGCGCACCACTGCACGCCAGCCTGGGCGACAGAGCAAGACTGCGTCTCAAAAACAAAAAAAACGATTTGGTTAGACCTGTGAAGGACGACTTCAAGTTAATGATCTGGGGTAATTTCCAGATCAGCCCAGGCCCTGCTCCTTGGGCCTTCTTGCGGGGAGCTCCAGGGCCGCGGGTCAGGGATGAAGCTGATAGCCCTGGAGCCCTTCCCCTGCCCCAGGGCACTGTCCTGCAGCCACTCACTCTGGTTCCCGTCCTTCTTCCGGAACAGGCTGTTTTGGAGTCAGCGGAAGATCACCAAGGCCAGGGAGTGGTTCCACCGCACTGTGAAGATTGACTCGGACCTGGGGGATGCCTGGGCCTTCTTCTACAAGTTTGAGCTGCAGCATGGCACTGAGGTGAGGCCCCTCGGCAGACCGCCGCTCAGTGCCTTCCGGGACTGTGGTGGGGAGTTCCGCCAGCCCCGGGGGCTCTAGGAGGTGGCCACGGCCCGCATGACTCTGCCCGGTGTCGGGAGGATGGACCGGGTGGGTGGGGCACAGCATCCTCGACGCCCCCCCACAAGGCAGTCTCTGCCTCCACATCCGTTTTCTGCTTATGGCCTCACAGCTCCACACCCTGGAGTTGAGGTGCCCTGTCCCTCAGAGTGGCCTGTCTGCTGGCGTATTTTAATGAGTTACTTGCTGGCTGGGGCCTGGGCTCACTTGAGGAATGGGAATGGAGTTGGCCTTTTTCTTGGGCCTGAGCCTGGGTATGGCTTTCTAGGAGAGCCTGGACAGCAGCCCCTCTGCTCCCACCTGCCGCCCAGAGCCAAGCGTTGTCAGAGCTGTGCTGGCGGCGGTCAGGCTGTCCTGGTCTTCCCGGGAAAGTGCTGCCAGCCCACATGAACCCTAACTCCTTGTTTGGAGAAGGCAGATGTGAGCACTTGTGTGAGGCACAGACATGGGGAGCCTGGCTCAGCTCCTCATCTGTGCGCTGAGGCCGGGGGTTCCGTGTTCCTCAGGCTCCTTCGAGGAACACGCCTGAAAGAGCCTTGCCCTCTGGTGCAGGGCCTGCGCCCCCTCGCCCGCCAGTTGGGGTTGGTCCTGCCAGAGCCAGGTCTGCATGGGGGCAGGCGAGAAGCAGGCGAGGTCTGGGGAGTAGCGTGGGAGGACCCCTGCCTGAAGTGCCCTGCGGTCCCCCCAGGAGCAGCAGGAGGAGGTGCGGAAGCGCTGCGAGAGTGCAGAGCCGCGGCATGGGGAGCTGTGGTGCGCCGTGTCCAAGGACATCGCCAACTGGCAGAAGAAGATCGGGGACATCCTTAGGCTGGTGGCCGGCCGCATCAAGAACACCTTCTGATTGGCCGGTCGCTCGCCGTGGCCGGTCTCCGTGGGGCAGGGTTGGGCCGCACGTGGGAGGGCCTGTGGAAGGGCCCTGAGCCGTGTCCTCCTTCATTAAAAGTTTT
>NW_012101369.1:49395-49933 GCF_000951045.1 Mandrillus leucophaeus
CCTGTATAGATGTGGAAACAGGCCTAGGAAGGAAGCACTTCTCTGACCTCAGCTGGGTGGGCATTGAGGGGTCACACAGAAAAGAATGTATCAGGCCGTGTTCAGGGGAGGCTTCCTGCAGGGCCCCTGGAAAGTTCCAGAGCACTTGCGTTGTCCATGTGTGTCTCCTCTTTCTTGCCTGTGTGGGGTTTTCTCATGCTGTGAGGCCAAGCTACAGTTGTGCGTCACTTAACGGTGGGGACACATTCTGAGAAACACCTCCTTAGGCGATGTTGTCTTGCAGATATTAGAGTGCATTTACCCAAGGCTGGCAGGCAAGGCCTCCTGCACCCCCAGGCTGTGTGCCAGAGCCTGGGGCTCCTGGGCTGCAGACCCGCACAGCCTGTCACAGCATTTAATCACATCCAAACACAGAAAAAGCAAAAACGTAAAGATGCAGTGTTACAATCCTAGGGGACTCCTGTCACCTGTGTGGTCTGTTCTTGACTGTTGTGTGAATCACTGACTTTTCCCCCTGGGAAACTACCTTAACCTGTCT
>NW_012101369.1:54558-56168 GCF_000951045.1 Mandrillus leucophaeus
TTCTCTGGGGCCCTTCCCTGGCTCCTGCTTCTGCTGCCCCAGTCTGGCCTGTCCTGGCCTGTCCCACACTGTCCTGGCGTGGCTGTGATCACCCTTGCCTGGGCAGAAGCCTCTTGCAGATAGCCAGTGTCTCACAGAGGAGGCCCTGTGGAGGTGCCCGGGTTCCCCCAGACTGTAGAGAAGGTGGTGGGAGTGCAGATGTTCTGGCCGAAAGCCCTGTGTGGGGACAGCTGGAGATAGTGGGGACCGAGCTGCCTGCAGGACCAAGGTGCTCGCAGGAGCCTGGCAGCTGCCTGCAAGGGTCTTGGTCAGGGGACAGCTGGGCCCTCCCTGGAGTCTGAGTGCAAACAGAACTCAGCTCTGCCGAGGGCCTCTCCATACGGCCTCCCAGGCCCCTCAGGCATGTGCCGAGTGACAGTGTCACCAGTAAGAGGCGTTCTTACCTTTGGAGGTGAGTTTGTTTATTTATTTATTTTTGAGACAGAGTCTCGCTTTGTTGCCCAGGCTGGAGTGCAGTGGCACGATCTCGGTTCACTGCAACCTCTGCCTCCTGGGTTCGAGCAGTTCTCCTGTCTCAGCCTCCCGAGTAGCTGGTACTACAGGCGCCCGCTCCCAAACTCCTGACCTCAGGTGATCCGTCTGCCTCGGCCTCCCAAAGTGCTGGGATTACAGGCGTGAGCCACCGCACCCGGCCGTGAGTTTATTTTTGCTAATTTAATCTTAAAGCACTGTAATGGTTCTCATCTCTAGGTTGAACGTTGCATTACCTGGGAGAGTTGGCTGCTTTTCAGCCTTAGCTGCATAAGGATAAAGGACATCGTCAGGCCTGGGATCGTGTGTGTGTATCCGGCTGGGAGCCAGCTGGCTCTTGTGTAGGCCAGGGCTGGAGACATCTGGCTGGAGCTGGTGGCTGGCCCAGAGGGTGTGGGTGGACAGCTGTTAAGCCCTGCAGGGGAGGAGGAGGGCACTGTCACGTGGGCCAAGAAGGCTGCTGGAGAGCAGCTGTCCCTGGACGCTCCTTGTGAGAGGGGAGCCCCGGAGGGTCCCAACCTGTTTTGTGGTACCAGTGGCAGGGCCTGTGGTGGTGGTCAGTCACTGACCCACAGCTCTGCCCTCCTGCACGTGGGGGCCTGTGCTAGGCCTTGTGGTCTGCCTGCTCCTGACGAGTGAGAATGGCTGGGGTGGGGGATCCCTGTCTGCACATGGGGTGGTCCTGGTAGACCAGAATGTGGGTGTGGCTCCCCCTTCCCTGTGGTTCTGGGGACCTCGAGGACATGGCCAGTCCAGGGCAAGGGACCTGCCATCCGTGTGGGGTCAGGAACTGCTGGTTGGTCTCTGCTGGGCAGGCAACCTGGGGTCCAGCTCAAATCGTTGAAATCTGGAAGTCCTTCCTCTCGCCCCGTCCTGAGGAGCAGCTGCTGGAGCTTCCTGAGTGTTTTCATTCAGACTTGTGGAGGAGTTTCCTTTGATCTTTCGTGGAGACATGGAAGCATGAGGGAGCCTTCAACATCTACTCTGAAGACGAAGAGAGAGCTGCAGCTTTTTGGAGTTTGTAAAGTCAGCCCGGTCCTGTACAGATGTGGATACCGAGGCCGAGGAAGTTTGTAAAG
>NW_012101369.1:57221-60009 GCF_000951045.1 Mandrillus leucophaeus
CGGCCTGTCAGGCTGCAAACCAGAGTGCCTGCCCCAGACGGCAGCAGAAGTGACAGCAGCCAAGGATGGGGACCCGCCAGCTCCCGGTGTCTTTACGGCAGAGTCACAGCCCCAGCGAGACCCCTCAGCCCAGGAGGAGTGAGGCCGGACCAGCAGCGGGAGCCCGGGAAGCCCCATGTCTTGGGACCTGCTGGGGCAGGGCCCCCTGGATGTCAGGCTGCAGGTCCGGCAGCTGGGGCGGGCATGAGGGCCTCCTGCCAGCTCTGCCCATCAGCCAGCTCCCTGGGAGAGGCAGCACTTGCTGGCCACAGAGTTGGCCCCAGTCTCACCTGGCTCCCCTCCCCCACCAGCTGGGCCCTGCACCGCCCACACAGCGCCCCACCCCTCCTTGACAGAACAGTATCTCTGGGACTGACAAGTTAATCCAAGACCCACATCAGCCCTGGATCCCCTGGGAGAGGTGGCTACTCAGTTCCAGGGCCAGGTTAATTGAAGTGATAGGGAGTGGGGAGGAGGGGGCAGGGCTGGGATTGCGTGGCCTCCTTCCCTCTCCTGCTCCCTCCCTCAGCTTGGAGGAGCCAACTTCAAAAGCCTCCGCCTGGCCTGCCCCTCTGCAGTCCTCCAGGCAGCCTGTCCAGGGAAGCCGTTGGCTGGTGGTGGACCTGGTGCGGTGGTGCACACCCCGTCTGAGGACCCCAGGATCATGTGTGTGGCCTGCTGGCGGGAGTGAGGGAGGGCAAGACGCTGAAAGGCCCATGGTGAGCAGCTGTGGGCCTCCTCTAGGGAGGGGCTCACGTGGGTGGAGGGGCTCACGTGGGTGGAGGGGCTGGGGGTACGCACAGCTCAGGAGACACTGCTTGTTCCCCTGAGTCCCACCGGGAAATCTCCGGTTGGTTCTGGTCACTGTGTCACTGTGGGTGGCAGTGGGTGCATGTGCCCTGGCTTCTGGTAGTTGGGCGAGGGGGGCTCCCGGGTGCCGGGCCACCCTGTTCTAAGCTGGGCTGAGGCTTGAGCCAGGAAGTGGTACTAACAGGCCAGGTGGGACTCCCAGGGCAGCCTGTCTGCCCCACCTGGGTAGGACACAGCAGGTGCTGGACATCCTTGCAGCTCCAGCTGGCCTGCTTAGGAGTCAGGCTCTGGTTTTCGCTATGACCTCTGACCCAGAGCAGGCAGAGGGGATGACGTGGCAATTCTGAGCCCACCAAGTTGGCCGTGGCGTGTGTGGTTGGGGGGCCAGGTTCAAGAAGGGGCCGTAGCAAGCCGTCTGCTCTTCCAGCCATTGCCGCTTCGTGCTCTGAGCAGGAGCTGCCGCCCCCACCAGGCCCCCAGCTCTAGGCGAGGGTTGGGGTGCTGCTTGGTCAGGCTCCCCTGCCAGGGCTGGGAAGCCGAGTCGAGTCCTGTTATCTCGGTCGGGTTCGCATGATTAATTTTCCATCCCTAGATCTGCTGTCTGACTCCATGCGGGGGCCCAGGGGAAGGTTTGGGGCTGGCCCCTTTTGAGTGGCTGGGAACCTGGGGGCCATCAGCTGTCTCCTTGATGTTTGGGCTTTTTCCCTGTGGGAGCAGGCCCTCCACTTGGGTCAGCGGAGGCCCGTGGCATAGGCTGCCTGGAGCGATGGCGTGTGGCGGCTGGTACAGGCAGAGGGGGCTTTTGCAACTGTTGGTTGGGGCTGGATGTGGTGGCTGCTTCTTCCTCTGTGGCTTCTGGGAGTCCCCCCAGCTTTCCCCTTCCAATAGGGAGCGGCTGGGAACTCTGAGCCCCTGCCCCAGTTGGGTCGGAGGTACAAGGAGTTCCCCAGTCCCCATGTCTCTGTGAGCTAACCCAGAGGGCGCCAGTGTGGGAGGTGTGGAGTTGAACGGGCGTGGCCATGGGTGGGACAGCCTGTACTGGGACAACTTCCTACTGTACCCCCAAAAGCCTGCAGACCAGCCCCACTCGAGCTGTGCAGGGCCAGGTGGGCCTACATGGACCTCCTACATGGACCACAGAGCCAGGCTCTCCTGCCTCTGGCCCTGCCCCCTCAGTCTCCTGCTGGGCTCTTCAGGGCTCAGTGACATGGCCTCCCAACCCACATCACTCACCCCTTGCACATCTTTGCAGGGAGCATAGAGCTGTCTGGTTTGCAGACTTATCTGTTGTCTCTCCTGATTTATCCCGCCAGGCCTGTGCCTACAGCCTTTCTTGGTTGGTGACATGTCCATTTCATAAGGCTCAGAGATCCCGTGGGGTGGGGCTTCTACGGAGACAAAGTGCAGGCGGGCTGGCTGCTCCCTGTGCTGGGAACCCCCGCCCCCAGGCCTAACCCCAACCTGCTGTCTCCTCCAGGTATCCCCCAAGCCTGCACTCTGGGCGCTCCTGTTGGCGCTGCTGGGGACCGCGCTAAGTCGCGCCCATTCCCCGGCCTGCAGCGTCCCCGACGTGCTTCGCCACTATCGCGCCATCATCTTCGAGGATCTGCAGGCTGCCGTGAAGTGGGGCGGGGCGGGGGCCGAAGAGACCAGGCCAGGCTCCAGACACTTCCATTTCATACAGAAAAACCTGACTAGACCCGGGAGCTCGGGACGGCGGGGACGGCCTCGGGCCTCCTGTGGCGCCCAGAAGGTATGGAGGAGGCGCCCCTACCCAAGTTCGCCGGTCTGCTCCTCTCTCTGTCTCCCCCCACCCCCACCCCGCCTTCCTCCCTTCCCTCCCCAGGAGCACAGTATCCTCCTGTCCATCTCATCCCTGGGTCGGACCCTGCGCGGGGCAGTGGCCGGGAGCCGCCGCGGTGCCCTGGAGAGAGCTGCG
>NW_012101369.1:60869-64163 GCF_000951045.1 Mandrillus leucophaeus
CGGCTCGGTCAGCTGCTCCCGGCTGGGCGGAGGGGAGAGCGGGGGACTCCTGGGGCCCCTAAAACGTCACGTATCCATCCTGCTCCACTTTGGACCGGGGCCGGGGGTGGAAATTGAGGGGAGGGGAAGGCTGGACTTGGTGGATTCGGAGCAAAACAACCGGATAAAGGAAACGGGCCCGAAGGGAAGCGGGAGCTGCGGGCCCTGGCTGTGAGCTTGGCCAGGCTATTTCCTGCTGCCTCAGGAGGGGTGGCCACGGCCTGGGCTCAGAGACTGCCCAGCCTCCTCTGCAGGACTGGCCAGGCTGGGGCCTGCTTTCTGGCCCCTGGCACCCTGCATTTGCTGGGGGACTGACCCCTGGTTCCCTCATCTGATGCACGGGTCTGGGAGTCTGTCACCCCCTCCCTGATCTCGGCCCATGGAGGAGCACAGGAGGTAAAGTCCCTGACACCTGTTCCCTCCCCTTCCCTGAGAGGCAGCGAGCAGGCTGTGCCTCTGGCATTCTTTGGGATCAGGGGCAGCAGAAGAAAGAAGTAACCTCCCAAGCTAACCCTGACCCAGCTCCACACTCTGTGTTAATGTATTTAGTCTGTACAACAAGAGCTACTGTCTGTTTTATAGATGGGGAAACTGAAGCACGAGGAGGCTGTGAGACTTGCCCCAGATCACAGCCAGCAGTGTAAGAGCTGGCCTCAGACCCAGGCCCAGGGCATGGGCTCTGCCATACGTCCCCTGCCTGGAGGCTGGGGACCAAGCTTCCTGGACTTCAGAGCCTCGGACTCACCTGCAGTTAGCACTTCTGACAGAGTCCCTGGCCATGCTCTGAGCACAAGCACCCACCAAGCGTTCCCAGGCCTAGTTCTGCATTGCCTGCTCCATGGGGGCCAGCGTGGGCAAGTGTGGGAGGGACGAAGGGGAGAGGCAGGGTGCAGGAGCCCCAGCTGGAGCCAAAGCACTTGAGGGAGGCACCGGGACTTATCCCTAGGCAGCGGAAGGTCTCTGGTGAAAGAGGGATGTTAGAATTGGGAATCTAGAAAGATCCCCGCGGCTTGTGTGGAGGGCTGGTGAGGATGAAAGGGTGAAGAGAGGTCCAGGCTGCCCAGGGTCCTGGCTGGAGTACGTGGGTGGGTCTTTGGGGAACCTGAACATGGGAAGCACTAAAGGGGGAGTGGGTCTGTTTGAGGTCGCTGAGGGAGCTAGGGAACTGTGGGTGACTTATGCTGGGGTGTGGAGCATAAGGTATGGACAGCAGAGCGTGGCTGGGAGGCAGCTGATTTGGGGCCCGGAGAAAGAAAAGAATCCAGGGTTCTGGGCTGGGCTCAGGGACAGGATGGGGATAGGCCCTCCATGAAGGCTCCCACTGTCACACTGCCCCAGGGGCAGCTGCCTTCTTGCGCTTAGACCTGCCCCAACCCCTGGGCCATGGGGAGGGCACTCCTCTCCTGTCCATGCATGACCTCCTGGGCTGCTCCATGGCTCCTGCCCACCCACAGTGCTCCCGTTCCGCTGTTCAGAGCAATCAGAGGCTGGGGATGTGGGTGGGCAACAGAAACAGCTCCTTCTACCCTGACTGAGAAAGGTTCAAACAAACCACAGCCTCTTGGGGGCAGGAGGAGGAACAGAGGCCTCCGGGTTTTGGGGACACATGTCCGTGCCTAGTCCTGGACCACAACCACATGGATGGGTGAGAAGCCCTGTGTCCTGGCCCATGGCTCCTCCCCTCATGCAGAATGGGAGCCAGGTGGGCTTTGGGCTTCTGGGACAAAGTTCACTTGTCCAGGGTGGCGACAGCCCGACCAGACTAGGTGTAGGGGCACGTGTGGAGCTACAGGAAGAGGCCCAGAGCTACCGAGAGCCACAGAGACTAGGAGAGAAGCCGCGGTGCCTGCTCAGACCCGAGAGGCTCAGGTCCTCTTTGGGGTCAGTGCTGGGACCGTAGCCCCTCTGCAGCTCCATGAGGATAGAGGCATGTCTCCCTCAGCGTGGTACACCAGCACCTGGCCCAGGCTAGCACATGAGCTGCTCAACAAATGTCTGTTGCCTGGAACTGACCAGAATCAACCCAGAGATGGAAAGAGACTCACTGGCCCCACGGCCGATAGGGACAGAGCCATTGGCCATGGAACCACTGAGGGCAGATCCCATGGACTGGCCCTGTATGTCCATAGACCGACTGGTGGTACCTTCCCTGCAGAGGCCCAGGGCAGGTGGCCTGAGCCTGGTTCTTTGTAAAATACTGTTTCTGGGTTGGAGCTGCACACAGTACTGTCCTGTCCCACCCTCATGCCTTCTCAGGGCTTGGCTGCTCCAGGGAGGTGGGGGCTGTGCCAGGGTAACAGATGGGGCCTGCAGGGCACTGGCTGGGGTTGTGCAACTTCCCACAGCTCAGGAGTCAGACCCCTCCATGTGCAGCGCTGGGAAGAGGGGGCCAGGCAGGCTTTGAAGGGGGCCTGGGTCCCGAGGCCTCCCCAGACTGGGCGCCTTTGAAAGAACATCTGGAACTCGGGCAACTGGCTAGTCTCTGGATTTGCAAAACCAAAAGTTAATCCTGACTTTTCCTCTTGTGTGTTCCCCACCCCTGCCCCCAAGCTCCTCTCTCTCCCCACCCCACCTCCACCTCTTCAGCGGTGGGAGATGCAGCCTCTCATGATCTCCCAAAGCACCTTCCCCCACCACCACCGCTGGCCCCCACCCCAGCCTGGGAGTTCTGCTGAAGCTGACCCGAGGGAGGTGGTGGGAAAGATGGATGTTGTCTCAGTACCTGCCATACCCAGGCCCTGTGAGCGGACAGGACAGACCACCACGCGGCAGCTGGAGACGGCTGGGGAGGAGTGTGAGCGGTCCTCAGAGGAAACAGCTGCGCCCAGACCTGGGAGGTGCCCGGCCTTGTGTGGGCTCTGAGCCCTGCAGGTGTGCAGGGAGGCCCCTCCTGCTCCAGCTGTGGCTGACTCGGAAACAAGTTCCCCCCAGCTCCAGGAAACACACACTCACTGGTGGGGGGAAGCCAGGTGCTGGGGCCCATTGTCTCTGCCAGTGCCTTCAGGACCCTAGGGGAGGCCCAGCGACAGCCCCCATCCTGCCCCCTCCCCAGGAAAAGACCCAGCTTTGTAAACACAGAAACAACCATCGCTCCTCCCCGCTCTTCCCCCTCCCCATTAAAATCCGGAAGAGCCAGCGGGAGGTCGCACCTGCTGGGGGAAGTGAGTCCTTGTTTTGGGGGAAATGAAGAGGTCAGGCCTCTGGGGGCAGGGCCGGGCCGCGTGCGCTGGGGAGGTGGGCAGCCCTGGGCTGGAC
>NW_012101369.1:64973-69698 GCF_000951045.1 Mandrillus leucophaeus
AAAAAAAAAAAAAAAAAAGACAAAAAAGACGAATGAACCTAGGTGCTCCGGGAGACCCTGCTCCTTCTGCAGCACTGGAGCCGGCTCTTCAGGCTCCCGCCCTGGCTTGGGGCAGAAGTGGTGGGTGGGCCGGATGGAGGGTGAGCCAGTCCCTGTAGGGCCTTAGTTTTGAGGGGCCTGTTTGGGATTGGAGGTTTGCAGCTCTGGACCCCCCTTTCCGGGGCAGCTGTTCCAGTACATGGGTTCCAGGTACTTAACCTATTGTTCAGACTTTGTTATTAGAGATACACATTTTTGCAATTTTAATAAAAACACATCTACACCAAACATTGCACACAAATGTTCATAGCAACATTATTCATTATCAATAACATTATCATTATTCATGATAGCCGAAAAGTAAAAACCATCAGTGTCCATCAGTTGCCGAATAAACAAAATGTGGTATATTCATACAAGGAGAGGAGGATACTCAGCCACAAAAGGATTGGAACGCTGGCAGGCCACAGCATGGGTGAACCTCGGAAGTGTGCAGGGTGAACCAAGCCAGACACGAAAGGCCACATGTTATCCCACTTATAAGAAATGTCCAGGCCAGACACTGCAAATCCACAGAGACCAAAAGCAGTTTAGTGTTTATCGGAGCAGGGGGCAGGAAAGACTAGGGAGTAATGGGTTTCTCTTGAGGGTGATGAAAAGCTCTAAAATTAAAGCTGGGCGTGGGGGCGCACACCTGCACTTCCTGTGAGGTAGGGAGGATCACTTTTCAAGGCTGCAGATTCTAAGACCGTTTCTGTGAATAGCCTCTGCACTCCAGCAGCCTGGGCAACATAGCAAGACCCCGTCTCTTAAAATTAAATAAAGGCCAGGTGTGGTAGATCATGTCTATAACTCCAGCACTTTGGGAAGCCAGGTGTTCAAGACCAGCCTGGGAAACATAGGCGTCTCTACAGCAAAGCAACAAGAAGCATAGCTCCGAGGTAGAGCATTTGACTGCAACAGACAGGATGCTCTAAAATAATATAGTGGAGATGGTTTCTAGCCTTGTGACTACAACAAAACCACTCCATTGCAGACTTAAATGTTATGTAGACTTTGTAGAATGTAAGTGGAGCGGTTTAGTTTTCTGGGGTGCTTTTCCTGCTGAGTGGTGGGGGCTGAGTGGTGGGAGGCTCGGGTCCCCACATGTGCCTTTCTTGCCTGCCCCAGCAGGACCTTGCTGGGGTCAAGTCTGCTCTTCGTCTGGTGTGTGGCTGGGTGTGTGTGTCTGTGTTGGTGTTCCCAAGGGTGTGCAAAGTGATGACTGTATCTGCTGGGGACAGAGGTGCACCATACCGGCTTCCAGCCCCCATTTTCTCTGACTCTGCTCCTGGGCTGCCTGCTGGGGAGAGTTCAACACCTCACTCAGCTCACTCCTGGGACAAACTGGATCCTGGGCGTGGGAGACGGGAGGGGAGCTGTGGTCAGCGCCAGGCAGGGCTGCTAGAGCTTCTCACCAGGAGCTGAGGCCTGACTCAGCAGGAGGAGGGTGGAGACCTCCCTCGGAGCCTCAGGGAAGAAGGCAGACAGGGCCAGAAGTGGGAGGGGTGTGCAGCTGGTGCCAGAGCTGGAGCACCCAGGCCCTGGGGCTGTGGTCCTGCCTAGCAGGGCTGTTCAGCCTTTGGCGGGTAGAGGGGAGATCCCTGGGCCGGGCCCTGGAAGAGGCCGTGTAAGGAGACCCCACCCACCGCTGCTGAGGGCCGCAATTGGAACCAGGTGCCCTCAGTGGAAACCTCTTTCATGTCCCCTTCTGATCCTTCTCCTGGGCATTTCCAGCCTCTGGGCTGGGACTTGCTTCAGCTGGAGCCCCCCACTAGCCCCCCACCCTGGCACTTGGAGGAGGGGCTTCTCACAGGTACCCACTCTGTCCCTTCCTCACACAGACCATGAGGCTGTGTTGCCACCCAAGGTGTCTTCCAAGCTCTCCACCCCATTGGTCTAGAAGGGGGTGCGATGGGGGTGAGGAGTCCAGAAGAGGGGATGCGATGCGTGCTGGCCGTGAGACTGCCACTCTGGCCTCCCCCAGGCTGTCTGTCTGTGTCCGTGGGTGTTACTGGGGAGATGCCCAGCCCTAACAGGGAGTCACTGGAGGCCAAGGGCGGGGGCTGTTCACATGAATAAATTCAGCAGGACAGGCTGGGTCTGTTGTCTCTCTCCTGCCCTGGTTGGGGGTTGGGTTGGGGGAGGGGCAGGTGGTCTCATGCCTTGGTCAGCCACTTGTAGACTCTGGCTATTGGGTCACCCTCTGGCTGAGATCCCCATGGAAGGGGGTGCATCTTGGGCCTGCTGACCCCAGGACTCCCGGGAGTGGGCCAGAGCAGGAGTTGGTGGCCATGAGAGCTGGGTGTGGCTTGCACTCACCAGTGTGAGCATTTATCTCATGGTGTGAGCCCATGAAGAGTCCACATTGGTGCCTCAGAGACCCCCCACTCCCCACCGAAAGACAGATGTGGCTTGTGTCCCTTTGGGTCTCACCTTCTCTGCTTCCCTGCTGTGTACTGGCAGGCAGTGACCTCAGTGTCCTGTGGGCTGTGTCTGTGCCTGTGCCTGCCTGGTGCATCGCTCTCTACCTCCGAGCCTGTCTCCTGCCCTCTTCAGCATCTGTTTCTCCTTGTCTGTTTCTGTCCCCTCTGCGTGTCTCTGTCCCTTTGTCTTTGAGTTCTGTGTGCTCTGCTGCCAATGTGGTGGGGAAGGGGCCCCAGGTGCAGCCCCTACTGGGGGCCCATCTGAGGGGTGGCACTCATGCTGATTAATACAGAGGTGACATGCCCTGCTCCAGGGAAGGGTAGCTGTAAAATAGCCCCATTTCACCCCCTCCACACACACTCAGGCAGCAGGCACAGGTCCATCCCGCCCCAGGCTGCATATCCACGTGCCACCCACACGCTGTCCCGTGCATGAAGGGCCACACTGGGAGTCTCATTCACACACACACAGAACCACAAGACACACTCAGAGGCGTGCACGCCCCCTGTACCTGGGAGGCTGAGCCGTGAGCGGCTTTTTCCACACCAGGGCGGTCAAGTTTCGCTCTCCCTACCGACTGCCCCCCTATGCAGAGGGGGTGCTGGGGCAGGATACGCCCCTCCTCTTGGCTTATACTTGCCAGGCCCTAGGGATTGTGTCTGGGTGTTCACTTCTGGGAGTGATTGCCCCAACCTTCCCTGAAGACATGGGCTCGAGGTCAAGAGGACCAAGAGGTCAGCACGGAAAGAGGGTGTCCAGGCTGGGCGTGGTGGCTCACGCCTGTAATCCCAGCACTTTGGGAGGCCGAGGCGGGCGGATCATGAGGTCAGGAGATCAAGACCATCCTGGCTAACAGTGAAACCCTGTCTCTACTAAAATACAAAAAATTAGCCAGGCGTGGTGGTGGGTGCCTGTAGTCCCAGATACTTGGAGTCTGAGGCAGGAGAATGGAGTGAACCCAGGAGGCGGAGCTTGCAGTGAGCCGAGATTGCGCCACTGCACTCCAGCCTGGGCGACAGAGCAAGACTCCATCTCAGGAAAAAAAAAAAAAAAAAAAAAAAAGGGTGTCCAGTCCTCCTGGGGACTAGTGTGATACGCTCCAGAGTTGGGGGGTCTTGGGACGTGAAGCCTAGGCTCTCCTGCCTTGGTCATTGACCCTGTCTCTGGGCAGAGCTGGACAGGTCACCCGGGTGGGGGGTGCTGTGGGTGTAGCAGGGTGCTGCCCTCCCTGGGGTAAGTGAGAACAGCTGACAGAGACCCCTGGAATCTGTGTCTGCACGTGGGCTGCCAACCTGCCAGCCTCCCTCAGGAAGGGTGCCGTACTGGGCAGCCCTTGGGCATGGAAGTTTTAAGGCAGAGGCAAGGGCAATGAAACCCTGCCACGGATGTGAGGGGATTGCTGGTAGCCCAATGTCTGATAGGCTTGAGTTAACATCGGGGTGGGACAGGAGGGCAGTGGAGGGTTGGGGGGAGTGTGGACCCCATGCCTGCTACCCATGCTGTCTGGGCTGTGTCACAGAAGGAGGGAGGAGTGCTATGGGGTTCAAGCTAGGAGTCAGGCTCCCTGGGGGCGATTAGGAGGGAAGGGGCGTCCAGGGCTATTTGGGGAACTGCTCTTCCCTCCCTGCAAACACCACAGATGTCAGTGTGCAGAGGAAAGGCCCGAGGCTTTATTGTGGCCTCTCCACCCGGGGACCCAGCCCCAGGCTCCTCCTTTACAGCAAGCAAACATCTGTAGTCCTCACGTTTCAAAAGCCTTTGCCGCAGTGACGGCTCTGATCACTGACACTTGTTGGAAGAAAAGTTTAAGAGTTTAAGTAAAAATTAAATATATTGTATTAGGTATAATTTTTTAAAAGGGCAAAGTAAAAAATATTAATACAATCTGGTTGTAGAAAATACACTGCAAGAAAAGGAACAGGTGCCTCAAAAATGTAACCCTGGCAACTCTGCCAACAGGTCCTAGGCTCCGGCTTCCTGGAAAGGCCCCAGGACACGTGGGAACTCCAGGCACCCTCGCAGGGGCCCTCCCGAGGGCAGGTGGCCCAGAAGCCCAGGAAGGGTGGCCTGGGAGGCGGAACGGGCACAAGGCCGAGCATCACTGGCTCCTAGGGGGCTGTGACATGGAGCCAAACATACACGCGTGCGAGAGGGTAGAGCGGGCAGCGACGCGGTCGGATGGGTCGCGGGGGCTGCGGGAGGAAGCGCTGCAGGGACCCG
>NW_012101369.1:71174-83135 GCF_000951045.1 Mandrillus leucophaeus
CCTCTCAGAAGGAGAGACCCCCGGGTGGGAAGGAAAGGGCTGCCGATGTGGGCCGGTGCTGCCAGACTTTCAGAGGCGAGCTGCCACCCACCCACGGAGTCGGACCCCCGGGCAGTAACGGGGAGGGCGGCAGTGTCCCGCTCGTTGCCGTTCCCCGCACCCCCCTAGGAGGCTCCATGGGGAGGAGAGGGCCCTTTTGCACACCAAGTTCTTGCGAGGCTGCCTTCCCAACAGCCGGTAAGTCCTTCCTGGAGCGCAGCGCCCTCAGAAAAGCCCCCGGCTTTGGGGAGGCGCTCTGACTACCCAAGGGCGCCCATGCACCACGTTCCTGTCAGCACCAGGGCCTTTGAATGCTTTTATGGGACAAGGTGGTCCTCGTGTTTCTGTCCTCACGCCCAAACCAACGCTGCCACAAGGCAAAGCTGACACAGGGAGGGAGAGAGCAGAGGCCCTGGACAGAGCCCACAAAGAGAAGGGGGAGCAGGGATGCAGAGGCTGTGGCCTCCTCCCTGCCCACCTCAGGGCCCTTGCAGAGGGGGCTGGGACCCGCAGGGGCTGTCCGGTTCCCCTGCCCAGCCCAGGCCACCGCTGCAGCAAGAGGCAGGGCCGACCTGGGTCCTTCCCGCTGGCCCCTCCCTGGACCCTCTGACCTGGGGAGGGCCGGGTTCCAGAGGAGCGTCCAGCTTCCTGAATTTTCACTGTCCCCTTCCCACCCCATCAGGAGGGGATCTGGCCTCCAGAGCTGAGGGTCTCCCTCTGGAGGTCCTCCCCTCCCACTGCCACACGTGGTTCTGCTGGAGGAGTGTCAGGTGTCCCCAGCAGCCCTCCAGGCGGGGTCAGAATCCCCCCACCTCACAGCACATCTCCTCATAGCCTGGAGGCTCCGCAACTGCCCCCCACCCACCCCCGTGCTGGGAGCCCCCTGGGTAGAGGCCACAGATCTTGGTGGCCTTGAGCCTGTGTGGCCAGCAGCTCTTGGGTCTCTGTCCCTGCCAGCCTCGCTAGGCCACATCCAGCCTGTGATGTGAATGGGGGGGCCCTATGTGGGCCTTGCAGTGCTCCTCAGAGGCTGTTCCTGAACTGTTCCCACGGGCGCTCCTGCCCTGAGGCCAGCACCCCCCACAGGGGCACCCCCACCGAGGGCTGTTTCGGTCAGTGTCCAACCCTCCCCAAAGCCCCACATCACAGTCTGTCTCGACGCCCATCGTCCCAGCATGTGGGGCTGGATCTCCCAGTCTGGCCTCCAGGTCTCCGCTCACTCCAGTTTGCCCCACGGGCCTAGCACCTCGTTCACAGACACTGAACCAGTGCTGGCTAATGGGGGGCCCTTGGGGCACCAGGAGGTGTGGCCTCTGGCTTTTCTGGGGAGGCAGGCAGAGTTGTGGCCACAGGGATGGATGGGCTTACAGGCCTCTGCCGGGTGGTGCTAGTTCCCCTTCAATCTCAGTGTGGGTGGCTGGACCCTTGGCCAAGTCTGTGTGGGTGGGCCTCCTGGGCAGCTGGCAGGAAGGTGCAGGGGGGTGGGGAGCTGTGTGAAGACCCCCAAAGGGCTGCCACTTGGCAGAAGCTTCGTCTACTCACAACCTTAGGGATGGAGTCTGGGGTCACCAGGGCCTGGCTCAGCCTGGGCAGTGGCTGGTCACTGGGGCCTGGGAAAGAGGTCCTCAGGGTCCTCTGCAGCAGCCCTCACGTGTTGGGAGAGATTTGCAGTTCCCTGGGGGCTCTGCTTGGTCCTCTGCCGCCCCTGAGAGCCCAGAGTCACTGGAGCTGCTCTAAACATAGTGGCAGGCAGTGTCCGGCATGACCTCATCGCCGCCTCATCCCCTACAACACCCACCAGCAGCCGCCTTGCCTGGCGCCAGCCAGTGACCCACCCTCTTGGCTGGGCTGTGGGACTCAGGTGTCCGGCCGTCATGTCCTGTGAGCCAGGGCTGGGTGGGGAGCCTCCTGGGGTGCTCCTTTCCCTCCGCATGGCAGGGAGGAGGCGGCAGCCCCGGCCCAGTGTCCGGATGGGACAAAGTGGGGGTAGAGACCACAGTCAGGGTGGCGTGATCTGGAGTCGCAGGGCTGGGGGGACTCTCCAGGGCTGTACAGGGGATGGTGTGGGTGTGGCCAGCTGTGCTGAGGGAGGGGCATCCGATGTGTGTCTGTGCATCTGTGTGTGGCCTGTGTCTGTCTGTCTGCCTGGGTGTGGGGTGAGGGGGACTCTAGTGCTGGAGGCTGCCCAGGGCCTTGGGAGCCAGGCAAGCTGGACTCTCCCAGGAAGAGATGAAGACCCACAATAGGTCCAGGACCAGGGGTCCTGCTCCGTGAAGGTTGGAGGGTCCCCAAGGCTTCTCTGGCCACTGAGCTTGGGCCCCAGCTTTCTCCAAAGGAGGGCAGGCAGTTCATGAGTCTAGGGGCATTCGTCTGCCTCTGGAACCCCACCTCAGTCTCTCCTGGACCAGGTGGGCTACAGCCCACCCTTGGGAGGGAGCCTATCTGTAGCCCCCAAACCCCAGTCAGAAAGGCAGAGTTTGGGGGCAAGCTTTCTCTACAAGGGTGGGACTGGCCTGGGCACTGAGTGGACACTCTCCTGCCTACCACCTGCCCCTCTCCCTCAGCCTGGACAGGAACCCCGGCCTCCAAGTGAGGCCTGCAAAGGACGCTGGGTAGTCCCCCTCGGTGGCTCTGGGTGGGGGCTTGGCTTGGCACGGCTCCGGGCCGGGATGGCGGGACCTCCCAGGCACTGCCTGGGCACAGACCTCCCAGGCTCCCGCCAGCCCAGCCCCTGCGGCTGCAAGAGCAGCGAGGCTGGGACCAATTACCGAGTCCGAGGGGCCTGGACCCTCCTGTTCCTCAGGGTGGAGGTGGGGGTTCCTGTTGGATGCAGTTTCAGGTGGAGGGGGCTCTCTGGCCTCCCGAACTTTGGCTCTCTCCAGTTCAGATCCTACCTTCTGCCCACAGCTGAACACCTCTTCCGCAGGGAGCCCCCGCCTTCCAGCCACTGTCCCCGAGAGACGGCAGCACCTTGGTCTCCTGTCTGGGCTTCCTTCGGAACTCGCTGAGACAGGTCCGGCTCCTTGGGAGCTCTGTATTTAGTGGGCCTTGTCCTGGAGTTGCGGCTCCAGGCCTAGTGAGACATGGCAGAGGCCAGGGCAGGGAGAGTGTGAGGCTGGGGTCAGGGTCTATGCGGAGGCCGCCCGATGCCTCAGAACCAGGTGGACACAGTTGTGTGCATGTCCCTCTTGGCCAATGACAGGTCTGGTTCAGGTGGCCCTTGCCCAGGGACAGAGGCTTCTCCTGGCTCCGTGCCTTCCAGCTCTTAGTCCTGGTATGCACAGTGTCACTGGGCTTCCGATAGCTGCCGGCCTCAACTCTGGGAGAGGGCAGGTGGGGCGGCAGGAGGTGCCTGTGCTTTCCTGGGCATGAGCAGGCATGAGAGGTACACGTGCTCACCTGGGCAGCGCCTCTCAACTGTTAGGTGTGGGGTTAGGGTTCACCTGACGATTTGCCACAGTCCAGTGGACCCGAGAGTTGCATGCAGAGCTGGGTGTCAGTGCAGATTGGGGAAGGGTCTGAGGGTGTGGGTGTGGGGGGCTGTGCCGGGGCCTGCAGACTGGGGTGTGCAGTGCAAGTGAGGTGCTTTTGTAGTCTGAGGGGTGATGTGCCAGTGTGGTGTCAGGGTCTCTTCTACTCGGGTGCTAAGGGCCAGCAGGACTGAGAGGGGTGGGGCCTTCTCTGGGTCGAGGGCCACAGGGGGATGGTGAGGGTGGGAGTGCTGAATGCACAGGGTGGGGCTGGGCTGCGGGCAGCAGATGTGCTGCGGACAGTCAGGGTTAGGTCACCTGCGGCGAGCGGGGCTTCCTAGGTGTTCCCGGGGCCCTGGTGATGTGGAAGCTGTTCTCAAATTCTGGGGTGTTGTGCTGTGGTGGGCATGTACCTAGGGTGTTATCAAGGGCTGTGCCCACTTTTAGGGGCACTGGACAAGAGTCGGGGTCAGAGCAGCTGCTTGAGCTCTGCAGGGACCATCGTGTGGCCCTCGGGGTATCCTGCCCTAGGGGCAGCTGCAGGGCCACTTGTGTCCCTGGGTGCTGCGGCCTGTTGTGCGGCCTTCCCAGTGCTGTTTGTTGATGGGGGGGTTCCATGGGAAGCAGGCTGGTGGGCTGGGCTGCTCTGGGTTTCTGAGGCAACAGCAGGGAGGGGCCAGGAAACTGCAGCTCAGGAAGGAAGGCTGGCCTTGCAGGAGGAGGGAGCCTGGGGCCAGCTTAGGCTGAGCAGGCGCCAGACATTCTGTCCTGCGGCCCCGGCCCCCACTGGCTGGGAGCTCCTGCCCAAGTTCTACTGGCCCCACCCTTGTCTCCACCTCCATGCTTGTATGGCTGCCTTTATTCAGACCTTGGTGGCTTGGGCTTGGGTCTGTGGGTGACCTCGTTCTGTGCTTATGTGAGCCCCGGTCCCTTTGTGGCTCTGTAGAGGCCCAAAGGGGGCTCTCGGTGTACCCTGCACTGTGGGGCATGTGTTAGCACACTCCAGTCCCCAGGGTCCCTGGAGGGTAGTGTCCACTCTGACTGCCCTGTCCTGGGCTGGCCCAGCCTCCTCCTCCCCTGCCAGGTTGGGAAATGGGGAGAGGGAGAACACCCTCAGGGGTCATCTGTCTCCCAGCCACGGAGGGGCACTGCAGGGCTGGACGCCTGAAGCTGTGTGTTTCTTTCTGTTGCTTGTCCTGACATTGGTGACAGACAGCCAGCTGGGGCTGCCACATGGGCTAGAGGGGGCAGGCCTGTGTTCTGGGGGCTCATCCACCCCTTCTTGCTCAGGGACTGGCAACATCTATCCGGATGTCCATTTGTTCTGGGGCAGCTGCTGTGTAGCAGACCCTGTATTAGGGGTTAGGAATTTGGCAGAGAACAAAACAGACAGGTCCCTGCCTGTGGGAAGCTTCCATTTTGCTGAAGAGACAGACAGTCAACAAATCCACAAACAGGCCAGTGGCTCACGCCTGTAATCCCAGCACTTTGGGAGGCTAAGGCGGGCAGATCACCTGAGGTCAGGAGTTCGAGACCAGCCTGGTCAATATGGTGAAACCGCCATCTCTACTTGAAAAAAAAAAAAAAGATTAGCTGGGCGTGGTGGGCTCCTGTAGTCCCAGCTACCCTGGAGGCTGAGGCATGAGAATCGCTTGAACCCGGGAGGCGGAGGTTGCAGTGAGCCGAGATCGCACCACTGCACTCCAGCCTAGGTGACAGAGTGAGACTCTGTTTCCAAACAAAAACAAAAGCAAAAAACAAAAATTAGCTGGGCGTGGTGGCACATGCTTGCAATCCCAGCTAGTAGGGAGGCTAAGGCACAGGAATTGCTTGAGCCTGGGAGGTGGAGGTTGCAGCAAGCCGAGATGGCACCACTGCACTCCAGCCTGGGCGACAGAGGAAGACTGTTTCAAAAAACAAAAATGAAACAAAACAAACCTAACCAAAAACAAATCCACAAACAAGCCAGAACTTGGGGTGCCAGGTGTAGGGAGGGGGCTGTGTCAGGGTCACGCATGGCTTTTGCCCGTGGGGGTTCATGGGAGGGGTCTTTTCACAGAGGGAGGAGCATGTGCCAAGGCCCTGGGGCAGGGAAGTCTGCTGGCGTGAGTGGAGCAGGGGGTGTGGAGAGGAGGGGATGAGGCTCAGAGGGAACAAGGGCTGAGTTGGGTCTGGGAGAGTGTTGCATTTTCTGAGTGAGATGGGACCTTGGGAGGTTCTGAGTAGAGCGTGATCTGCCTCAGCTCAGCTGCTACGTGAAGATGCGGCTGTGCAGGGCAGGAGGGACCGGCTCACCGCCAGCGGAGAAGGCAGGAGGCTCTGCTTTTGCAGGGGGGCCTGGCCAAGGTTGGCTCTCAGCCCCTGCTCTGGCTGCCCCGGGAGTCTGCCTGGTCTCTCTCTGGGAGGCGTGGGCCCCTGGGAGGTGCTGCCTCAGGGAACCCTGGTTTTGCTGCCCTGTGAGTTGGGTCTCCAGGCTTCACCCATAGCCCGACCCCACGGCTGCCTGGGGCCTCTGGGGAGGGGGAGGGTGGAGTGGCCGCCAGGCTGGCGGGCTGGCAGGGCAGCATTTCTGGGAATTGTGTGGGGGAAGTGCATTGTTAGAGCAAGCCTGGAGCAGGCCGCCAGGGCCGCCACTGGCCTCTGGGGATGCCTCTTGCCTCCCCCAGCGTTGCTTCTGTGGGAGGGAGCTGGGACTGGGCCAAGGCATGGGCTGGGCTGGGGACTTTCCGAGAGACGCTCCCCTGGGCAGGTGGCTCTTCCCATTCTGCAGACTGGGTGACTGAGGTCCAGAGAGCCGGCTGCTGCAATGGCAAAGCCAGGAGCAGTGGGCCCAGTCCCCATCCCCTGCCTTCATCTGCTGGTGCATGGGACAGGGGAACACTTGCTGGACCTAAGCCCTGTCGCTGACCTGCCGGTGGGCATCCAAGGGAGGCCTGGGTGGGGTCCACTGGGGACACAGCTCAGCAGAGCCCCCAAGGTGGCCTAGGTGCTTGGGCTGTGGGAGGGCTGCCCACGGGGTGGCAGGGGGTGGGGGCTCCTGGGGCTGCAGGATTCCCCGGCCCCCGCTCTGTGGTTGCAGGAAGCAAGTGGGGCTCCGTGTGAGTTTGGCAGCAGGAGCCTTCCCACCGCGGCTCTGCCTTAGCCAGAGGGGAAGCATGGATAGCGGCCACTGGGGTCATGGCCGGCTTTGGGCGGGCAGGGGGCGGGGGACGCAAATAGAAAAATAAATGGCCTGAGCTTCCGAAGTTTCCTGGACTCAGGATGGGGGAGGGGCAGGCCTTTGGGCCAAAGGTGTGGCCGGCTCTGTGGGGTGGACCGGGGGGTTTCTCCCCAGACGCCTGTTGGGGCCAGAGCTGCCCCCTCAGACCTCCAAGGTGGGACACATCTCCTTAGCGCCCTCAGGACAGGGTCCTGCTGCCTACAGAGAATTCCTAAAGGCCTATCCATATGTCTCTGTCCGTAAAGACATCGAGTGTGGAGGACACCCTGGAGGAGGAGACGGAACCCTCCTGGCCACAGGTGACCACAGAGACCTAGCCTGGTGTCGTGCAGCCGCTGGGTCTGTGAAGGGGAGTGAGGCACTCCTCAGCCCGTGGCAGCTCCTAGTCAGGCCTCTCCCCTGCACCTGCACGTCATGTGGCTGTGGCTCCCAGGATGAGACAGGCTTGGTGAGTGAGCGTCCCTCTCCTTCATCAGGAGAGGGACGCCTCCGCTATGAGCCACCCTTCTTTCAGGCATGTGCATTTCCGACTCTGTTCTCAGGGTTTAACCGAAACCCTAACGCGGCAGAGTGGGACCCAGGCCTTGCCCTCTGGGCAAGTGGCTCCCTGTGTGTGTGAGGCTCCCGCCTGCATGTGTGCGTGTGCAGGTGTGCCTGCACACGGGGAAGGAAAGTTTTTCAGCTCCCGAGGATGGGAGTAGGGGCTGGAGCAGCACCCTGCAGGGACGCTCCACAGGAAAATCTACGGTTCTGATGTTCTCAGCCCCTGGGTGCAATTTCCTGAGGGCACAGGAACGTCTGGCACCCCTGGGCAGCTTGCTGGGGGAAGCTCCGTGGAGGAGGATGTCCCGAGGTCGGTAAGATCCAGGAGGGGTCTGCTGGGGGGCGGGAATGCTCTGAGCAAGGTCCCGGAAGTGCAGAGCTCCTGAGGGATCCGGGACCAGGGGCACTGGGGAGTTTCAGAGTTGGTCGCCGCCACAGCCCTCACAAGTGAGGCTGCTCTCTGGGACTGGCCACCTTCTCGCCTCGGCTACTTCACAGTCCTGGGGGGCAGCTGTGGCTCTTGCTGGGAACCAGCTGAACCTCCCTGGGGCTTGGGGGTGGGGTGGTGCTGAAGTGAGGCTCACCCGTCTGTGGCTCACTCCTGCCACCTAGAGGCCACTGTTCCTCACAGGCTCCGGGGCCAGTCACCTGCCGCCGCCCGGGGGGCAGGACCTCCCCACGGGATTGCAGTTTCTCTGATCACCGGGATGGGCCTACACCTCTCCCCCTGCAGCGGCTGCTTCCACGCAGGACTGGAGCATGTCAGGGTTCGGGGCTGCTGTCATAGGGGAGTGGCTGCGGCCTGCAGGTCAGAGGCACCCGACTTCTTTTGCTAACCCCCTTCCCTGCCTGTCCTGTCCACCCCTTTCTTTCCATCACCTGCCCCTGCCATGAACCATGAACCAGTGACCCCATCCACACCTGTCTGACCAGGCTCCCCACGTGCCCTGACGTAGCCCCGTAGGCTGAGCCCACAGCTGACATCCCTTCCTGGGGAATTCCCAACCTGCCAGCCATTGTTCTTCAGACACCCCAGCATCTTGACCTCCCTCTATCTGCAGCCTCTGTGGGCCGGGCCTCCACTAGGACCCCCTGAGACATGTCAGGCTCCTCACGAGCTCTGTCTTGTGTGGCCATGCCCAGGGCCCCAGGAGGTAGAAGACCAGCGGGCATCTCATGGAGGAGGAAAAAGGGCCCAGAGAGGGACTTCCGCTCCGGCTCAGCAAGGGAGTCCCAGTTCCCGGAGTCCTTGTTGAGGCCCCTGCTCCACGGTGCACAAGGTAGAATTCATGGGATCATAAAGGAAACCAGTTCTACCAACACACGGTTAGGAAAATACTTTCTTCAAGTGTGATATCAAAACCCAAGTGCTTCTTCACCAAGAACAAGATGTGACCCACTGGGCAGCCTCTGCAGTTCCAGCAGCAGCCAGCGTGTGGGCACGACACAGTTCCCATCCGTGCCAGCTCAGCACGGGCCCAGATGACCAGATTGGGTTCTAGGCCTTGTTCATAACTGAACGAACAACACCTTTCTGCTACAGGTTGGTATAAAGGAGATGATGGGCCGGACGCGGTGGCTCACGCCTATAATCCCAGCACTTTAGGAGGCCGAGGTGGGCGGATCACCTGAGGTCAGGAGTTTGAGACCAGCCTCACCAATATTATGTAACCTCGTCTCTACTAAAAATACAAACATATTAGCCAGCTGTGGTGGCGCATGCATGTAATCCCAGCTACTCGGGAGGTTGAGACAAGAGAATTGCTTGAACTTGGGATGTGGAGGTTGCAGTGAGCCGAGATCGTGCCACTGCACTCCAGCCTGGGCAACAAGAGCGAAACTCTGTCTCAAAAAAAAAAAAAGGAGATGATGATTTCTTCCCACCAGTTTATTTTCTGTCAGGGGTTTGGCCTCTGACTCCCTGGATTGTTGAGACACCTTGCACCCCACCAACACTTCAACCAGGACTGGGCTTGCCCCTCTCTCCTTTCTGCCTCCACTCTTAGGAGCTTGCAGCTATCTGGGGTCAGTTCTTCTCCGTGCTGTCTGGGCTGCACCTCCTGCCCAGGAGGGGCCTCTCTGTGCTCCAGCCCTTGCCAGCATCTCAGGATCTGCAGTCCTGATACTTGGAGGTCTCCCCCACCCCCAGCTTGAGGGCTGGCTTCCTTCCGTTGGTCTTCAAATCAACTCACTCTCGGCTGTTGGAGAAGCCTGTGTGTCTGGCCAGGCAGGCTCCATGGATGTGTCCAGTGTCTTCATGGATGGTGGGAACAGCTTTGAAACCCTGGCCACCCGGACCTCCGAAGCCACGATTTCTGGGGTTGCCGCTGGTTCCTGCACAAGGGCAGTTCCAGTGCAGCTTCTACAGGACCCTGGCCAGCTCCTTCGTCTGGTTGCCAGCCATTGAGAGGGTGGCTGAAGGGTGGGTGGCTCCAGCCTCCTCTCATGTGCCTCTGATGAGGCTGGACCCTTCAAGTCTTCCTATATGCCCAAACCATGGAATTCTTGCCACGAGGACTTGCTTGGATGTTCTAGGCTGGAAGCTATGGCCCCAGCTCAGTGAGGACAGAATCAGTCAGTATGGAAACTGTGTTGATCTATTAATAATAATATAATCATATAATATCACAGGGCCGCTATCTCAGAAAGGCTTTGCTCCTCTCAAGGAATTCTATGCTTTTTCCTTATGATTGAGGTTTTTTTTTTTTTTTTCGATGGAGTCTGACTCTGTTGCCAGGCTGGAGTGCAGTGGCATGATCTCGGCTCACTGCAACCTTTGCTTCCCAGATTCAAGCAATTCTCCTGCCTCAGCCTCCTGAGTAGTTGGGACTACAGGCACATGCCGCCATGCCTGGCTAATTTTTTTTTTTTTGGTATTTTAGTAGAGACGGGGTTTCACCATGTTGCCCAGGCTGGTCTCAAACTCCTGAGCTCAGGCAGTCCACCTCCCAAAGTGCTAGGATTACAGGCATGAGCCACCGTGCCTGGCCTGAGTCTTTTTTTTTGCGACAGAGTCTCAGTCTGTCACCCAGGCTGGAGTGCGGTGGCACAATCTGGGCTCACTGCAACCTCCACCTCCTGGGTTCAAGCGATTCTCCTGCCTCAGCCTCACAAGTAGCTGGGATTACAGGCATGTGCTACCACACCCGGCTAATTTTTGTACTTTTAGCAGAGACAGGGTTTCGCCATGTTGGCCAGGCTCTTCTGGAACTCCTGACCTCAGATAATCCGCCCACTTCAGCCTCCCAAAGTGCTGGGATTACAGGGGTGAGCCACTGTGCCTGGCCCAGATGAGTCTCTCTCGCTCTCTTTTTCTTTTGCGACAGAGTCTCGCTGTTGTCGGCCAGGCTGGAGTACAATGGTGCTGTCTTGGCTCACTGCAACCTCCGCCTTCCGGGTTCCAGCAATTCTCCTGCCTCAGCCTCCTAAGTAGCTGAGATTATAGGCGCCTGGCACCACACCTGGCTAATTTTTGTAATCTTGGTAGAGAAGGGGTTTCACCATGTAGGCCAGGCTGGTCTTGAACTCCTGACCTCAGGTGATCCACCTGCCTCGGCCTCCCAAAGCGCTGGGATTACAGGCATGAGCCACCGCGCCCGGCCAAGATGAGTCTCTTAACTGACCGTATTTTCTTTTTCATTTTGGCTGCTGGGAAGCTCAGTTATATCTGATTAGTGCCACAGACAGCCCAAGGAACGCTCAGCCCATTCCACCGGCCACCTGGCCTCATAGTTCCTTGGCCTGAACTCGAATGAATTTAGGATCCACAACACTAAAGACAGCGGCTCCTTGGTCCACACCCTCCCCCAGGATTGTGCCCTCTCCAGCAAACCACCCAGCATCTGCATTACTGAGGAGTTGGCAGGCATTGGTGGGGATGCTGGCCCCGCACCTGTCCTCGTCCTCAATCCTCCTCCTCAACCCTCCCTAGGCCTGGGCCATCTCTCTGGCTGCCTGCAGTCTGGCCCTACCTAGGGACCTCCAACAACAAGGGCAATGAATACTAATAGTCATGCTCCATCCGCTGCTCTGTTCTCACGCATGTGATGTCAATCAGCTTACATCATCTTGACGGGAGCCCTGTGAGGCGGCCACTGTCGTCAATCCAGCTTCACAGGTGGGGAGACTGAGATACAGAGCGGTCAACGTGCAGAGCCCACAATCTGCTCCCTGGTAGCTGACTTGGGAGGCAGAGGCCCCCCGCAACTCGCGAACCCCAGCAGTGGCCCCTTCCAGACGCCACGTCCAGCTACCCCGCGCTTACACCTGCAGGGCCCCACAAGAGGCCTCCCAGTGTGCGCGGGCCTCTTGAAGAGATAATCTCCACTCAGATGTCCGAATGACCCAAACTCGGCTCTGGGAGGCTGGGGACGGCCCTCCAGGCCAAGGGGGGAGCGCGCAGGGCCCAGCGGGGCAGGGCTGAGGGCGCTGGGTCCTGAGCCATCCACTGAAGGACGCTGGGGCACAGCAAGGCGCGAAGCAGGAGGAGAGAAAGGAGCGGATTCCCGGGCCTCCTGGGCCCGGGGCGCTCCAGGCTGTCTGGGCTCCGGGAGGGGCGTGCCCGGGGCGCCTCCCGAGCGGGTTATAGTGGGACCACGAGTCTCTGGCGGCGGCGGGTCAAGACTACACTTCCCAGGAGGCTGTGCGCGCCGCGTGGCGCCTGGGAGTTGTAGTCCAGAGCGCGGCGCG
>NW_012101369.1:83630-99597 GCF_000951045.1 Mandrillus leucophaeus
CCTGCCCCGAGCCAGCCCTGCCGTTCACCCCCGCAACCCCGGCAGAGGCCGCGATCGGGCCTGGACCTTGTCCCGGGAGAGCCACCCGCTCTGGACTCAGAAGCCCCCTCGCCCGCAGTCACAGGCTCCGCACCCTTCCCTGTCCCTTAACTCCAGACCCCCAGCCTGGCCCGTCGACTCCTTCCTTGGCCCCGTCCCGCCTCTGGGAGCCTGCGGGGTGTTCGGGCCTCCTTTGCGGCCGCCCCAGCCCCTTGCCTTCCTCCATCCCGGCCTGGGCATCCCCACGGGCCGAGCCCCGCCCCCAACTCAGCCCTCTCCCACGCTCCGTCTCTTCTAGCATTTGTCACGCTCCGTCTCCCATAGCATTTGTCGCCAGCAACAGTTTGGAGTCTGAGGTTGGATCCCTTTTTCTTCTGGAGCTGCCGTGCCTCCCCTGCCTCTTCCTGGCCCTTGTCATCCTCCTTCACGGCCAGCCAGATACCTGTCTTGCCTGTGGGGCCCATTTTCTTCCCTGTCTGTCCCCACCCCACAAGAACCAGGTTTCTCTAATAAATTCTCTCCCTTCTTTAGCCAGGACTTAGCCCGCAGTAACTTGGGTTGTGGGTAGTTATGTGGACACCCTCCGAAAAGAGCCGGTGTGCTTATATAAGACCCGGGAGATGGGGCAAGCCTCCTCCGGGAGCGTCTGGGCGCTGGAGCCTCTGGCCAGCTCTGTTCACTGCGGCCTGGGCCTCTGTTGTCTTGCGGCCACAGCAAGACTTTGGAGGAGGCTGTGTGTAAGGCCTTTGAAGGGGCCAGGCCAGTGGGGGTCCAGTTCCGGACATGACCTTGGCAACCTCTGCACCCTCCCACAGAAGCATCTTTAGCTGATGCTGCCTGCCTCCTGGGGGACGGGGAGGGGTCTGGCCGCAGGTCATGTGGAACTCCTGGCAGGCTCCATAAACGTGACCTGTGCTTTCCCATCCAGACTGTGAACTCCTGGGGCAGGGCCAGCTGTGTGTCTGCCAGGCCAGCCCAGGGCGGCGAAGGTGGCTGAGTCATAGGCTTTGGGTGATTTGTGCAGCCACCCCAGGGCTGTGTGACTGCAATAGGGGTTTGGGGGATGCTTTTTGGGCTGAGCAGGGCTGAGTCTGGGTTCCTGTGATCAGGGTTCCGGACTGGGGTCTGCACTGGGAAGGGGTGGGCTCCCACTCATTCCTGCTGGGTGCAGCACCTCATCATTGCGTTCACACACACCCCTGGAAAACTGGTCAGCACAAAGTAGGGGTCTGTGAACCATCCATAGCTGTTTCCAGAGAGGACCCGAGAATGGAGTTGTATCCCTTCTTAAAGGAGACAAAACACAAACGATAAAAGCTGTAGGTGGGAAAAGCAAAGGTGGGTCATGGAGCCAGGGGAGGGCTGGGTGGGGCTAGCAGAACTGATGGGGAGTTTCTGGTGGAAGAACAGCTTGAGTAGAAGCCCCAGGGGAGAATGAGGAGGGGAGGAGGGCACTGTGCAGAGGGGCTCCTGGGGGTCCCAGTGCCTGAGGTCCCCTCGGGGACTTGGGGGCCAGGTTTGGGGGATTTTATACCTCTGGTCCTGAGCCCACTGAGAGCCACGTAAGCTGGTGCAGGGCTTTCAGGGAACCAGTGCCCTTGGCTCTGGCTGTCGCCTCAAGGCTGGACTCTGTACAGCCCAAGGGGCAGGGCCGGCCTGGGAGGGTTTAAGAGGGGCTGCGGCGTGAGCAGACGTGCCACCCAGATTGCTGGGGTTGTGCGGGGTCTGGGTCGTGGGACATCTGATCAGGTCACCTTAGGGCAGAGGGAATGATACACACGTGGAAACACATGCACGTGTTACAGAGGAGGTGGGGGTGTTGCAGGGCGCGGTTGCAGTTTTAGATAGGAGAGGCCTTGCTGAGAAGGTGTTGTTTAAATAAAGCCCGGTAGGGAGGGAGGAAGATGTCCTGGGAGGCTGCCCCAGGCAGTGGAGCTGCAGGTGCAGAGGGCCTCAGTGGTGGCTCAGAGCCCTTGGGGAGCACTGAGGAGCTGTACCTGGTGTGGAAAAGTGGCCGGTTTGTGCCTGGCCTCAGTGTGTGAGGACCTGGAGGAAACGCAGATCTTGGGTGGGGAGACAAGGCAGAGAGAACGGGTGCGTTGCAACTGTCCAGGCGAGGGGTGCTCGCCTGCTTGGGGGCAACTCAGAGGCCTGGAGGACAGATGAGGGGGCTGTGGGTCTTGTAGGTGTTGGCTGTGGCTGTGCCTGAAAGTTTGGCCTCCTTCACAGCTGGTGGGGGTTGTGTGCTTTGGGGAGAGGCTGCCCTACACATCAGGGCATGAACGCACGGGGGAGTGAATGAACCTGGCGCTGCACCTTCACCTGGGTGTGGCCCTGGCTGCTGGGGAGGGTCCATGGCTCTGAAGCCTCCTGATTTGCCAGGGGAGCTGGCATTTCTGTTCTGGTTTGGGTCAGTGACCTGAGGTGGTTACAGTGAAGTCAGTGAGATCATTGCCACGGATGTGGGTTACAACCTGGAATGCTTGAGGCTGCAGATCCCCTCCCCTTCTTGACTGAGCAGTAAGGGCTCCCTGCTGTGGTGCAGGAACAGCCCTGGGTGTCTCCAGGTAGAGGAATTTTGGTTTCTTTTTGACCCCAGGTTGAATCTCCAAATTGTCACTGCCTTGTGTTCCCCTCCAGTAGGCAGAAGGAGGTGATATTGTCCGTTGAGATCTAAAGTCCTTTATGAAGGTCCTCCTTCTCCTTCCAGGAGGGGGCCATGGATCTGCTGCGGGAACTGAAGGCCATGCCTATCACGCTGCACCTGCTCCAGGTAGGTCCCTGCCTGCCCCAGGTCCGGGACAGCTCCTGGGGACAGCCCAGGAGATGGCAGTTCTGAGGGCACCTGGCAGGGCTTCCCCACCCTCCCCACCGGGCCTTAGTTGGCACAAATGCCTGTTCCTGAGGAGAGGGTCTCTGCCTTTCTCTGGGCTCAGTGGGACAGGGAAGGGAGTCTGAGGATATTGGGAGAGGCATCTACCTCCTTGGCAGGTCCTGGGCTCCTGTCCTGTGGGAGCCACCAAGGGTCTGCCAGGAGGATCTGACCCCTAGGGTGGGCCCCTGCCTCCACCCGACTCAGACCACTTGCCTTGTAGTCCACCCGAGTCGGGATGTCTGTCAACGCCCTTCGGAAGCAGAGCTCCGACGAGGAGGTCATTGCACTGGCCAAGTCCCTCATCAAGTCCTGGAAGAAGCTCCTGGGTGCGGCTTGGGCAGTGCCCACCGAGTGCTGGGACCAGGGCCCCGAGAAGTGCTGCCTCTGGCTGGTCAGCACAGTGTAGGGTCTTGGCAGTGCCCACCCTGAGCCAGGTCACCTGGGAGTGGGGCAGTGGCAACCCCAGACCATGAAGCACCCAGCTTGGGGCTGGCAGTGGATCAGTGGGTGCCTGTCAGCATTGGCTGGGAGGGGTGGCCTAGGAGGCAAGGGTGTGTGCTGGGGGCAGGGTTCCCGGTAGAACAAGGAGAGAGGAGCGTTGAGGCCAGGACTTGAGTTGACAGCACTGAGAGTCTGGGGTGAGCTGGGAGGTCACACAGAGGGGAAGGTCACGGCCAGGAGGCTGGGAAGTGTCAGGAGAGGGGAAAGGAGAGGGAGAAGTTGGGGCCGCCTCAGCTACTGAGAGGGAACGGAGGGGCAGCCCCCTGCCAGGGGAGGGAAGGGAAGGGAAGGGCTGGGCTGGACTGAAGGCTGCCTCTTCCTGGAGACAATGGGGTGACTGGGGTTGCAAAGATGCTGCTATCCGGGATGGAGGCAGCCCTCCTAGCTCTGTCCACACCCTTGTGAAACAGTCTCTCTCTAGCCCTGTGTGACCCTCAGGCCGTACACAGCACAAGCATGTCCTCATCCCCAGCCCTTGGGCCTGGCTCTGGGCTTTCAGGAAGAGCTTTGCTGGGGACATACTTGGTCTCTCCCGCCAGGACAGGCAGGAGGGTAGGCCCCAGAGGTGGCCTTTGTGAGTGGGTGCTTGTGTCGGAAAGTGTTCTGGGGAGGTAGCCTTGGGACTGCAGAGACGGACAGGTTGCTGGGGAGGGTGAGGGCCTGTTCACTGAGGCTGGGCGCCTTCCTGGCCCCTGGCTCCTCTGGCTGGCTGGGGAGCTGGGGGCTGGGGCTGGGAGGGTTGGTGGTTGGGCTGAGGCTGCACCTTGGTGGTGGTCTGCGCCCGTCCCTCCTCTGCCTTCTCCTGATCAGCCCATCCCTGATCTTTCCTCAACTGCAGATGCTTCAGATGCCAAAGCCAGGGAGCGGGCGAGGGGCACGCCTCTGCCCACGTCCTCGAGGGATGCCTCAGAGGCCCCGGATCCCAGGTAGTACACCTGGAAGGCAGGTGCACACACTTCTGCTTCCCAGCCTGTTTCCTTGCCAGAGAAAGGGTGCTAATCTCCGTGTGCCTAGGCACTGCTTTGAGGCCACACACGGAGTCGGTCAACCTCATGCTGGACACTGGCCTCGTGGTGTGTCCTGCCTGCACTGACCACTTGAGACACGGGTCTGTGTCCACCTGGCTGTCAGCCAGCCATCTTGGCCTCTTCCTCTGCCAAGAGCTGCCGTATACCCTGAGTGGGCCTGTGGGAGCCCCCTGGCCTCTTCCCCCAAGACCCCCTGCTGGGTCTGGTTCTTGCTGGCCCACTCTGGCTTCCCGAACCTCAGCCTCACTCAACGAGGGCCCCTCCTTCCTGCAAAATTCTGCCCAGAACCAAAGGCGGGTACCCAGCTCCCCTCTCCTGCCCTGCATGTGCATGTGTGGTCACTGCTGCCAGGGGCGATGAGGGCTCTGTGGCCTGCAGCTGGGAGCTGGGGGTGCTTGTGGTGGCAGCCTACGGCCGAGAGATGGCTTTGCCCTTGACCATACTGGGTTGTGGTGACGGGGCCACCAGGAACTCAGGGACACCTTTGCAAGTTGATTTTTCTCCAGGAAGCCGCCTGCTTCTGTCAACTTCCACAGGGGGATGTGGGGAGGGCTAGGTGGATGCAGCCTGGTCGTTGGGCAGCCTCATGTTGGGGTCCAGCCCTGAGGGGCATCCTTGTCCCATTCTGTACGTGCCTAGCGGGGTCATCTGTGACAGTAGAACCTGGCCTTGGGTGGCCCTGCCTTGTCTCCCCACCAGGCAGCTTGGGTCTCTCTCCCTCTCCCCACCAGGCAGCTGTGGGTCTCTCCCACTCCCTGACCTCTGCCTTGTCTCCCCACCAGGCAGCTGTGGGTCTCTCCCTCTCCCCACCAGGCAGCTGTGGGTCTCTCCTTCTCCCTGACCAGGCAGCAGCTGCAGCTGCCCTCACCAGAGTATTTGTGTTGCGGCCCCGCAGGTGGGCACCCCAGAGGTGGCAGGAACTGCCAGGTTCATTCGGATCCACTGGAGATGCTGCCCAGATGCGGACTGCTGGGTCTGGGATCCTGTTCCCACCTGGGGAACATCCTGACCCACTGGGGACCTCACGGCCCATTTCCTCCTGGCTGCTGGGCACACCCCATAGACATCTGGGCTCAAGATAGGCAGGGCCACTGGCCACTGTTGGACTCTGGCAGAGTGGAGCAAGCAGGGTTTGGAGGGGGAGTATGCTGTGGCACCTGCTGGTTCTGGGATCAGTGTCTTGCTGGGGTGCAGCCTTGAGTCTGAGTCTAGCTGGCCCTGGCTCTCTGCAGCCGCAAGAGGCCGGAGCTGCCCAGGGCACCGTCGACTCCAAGGATCACCACATTTCCTCCGGTGCCTGTCACCTGTGATGCCGTACGCAACAAGTGCCGTGAGATGCTGACTGCTGCCCTGCAGACGGCCCGTGAGTGCGGCCGGCCCTGGTTCCTGACACCCGCTGGGATTCTCAGGGCGGCCCAGGCCCCTGCCTGCCCGAGGAGGCCTGCTTCTAGAGGGGCGACTCTCCTCCCCCAGCCCATTGCTGCAGCCCTGGCAGCGGCGTGGGGCCTGTGCCTGGATCGTGGGCCTCTTCCAGGGACACGGATGTCCCCGCTAAGCTGCCAGGGTGATTTGCAGGCAGAAGGGGTGGCAGGTGGAGAAACCAGTGGGGGCAGCTAGTCAGGGCTCCCTCTTGCAGACGACCACGTGGCCATCGGTGCGGACTGCCAGCGCCTGTCGGCTCAGATCGAGGAATATATCCTTTGGGCAGGGGCTATGGGCCTGGGTTTCTGGTGGAGTCAGGAGGCTGCCTGGCCTGGTGGCCTCTGGTGGCTGCTGGATACCACTGCCCAGCTGTCCAGGGGTCACCTGCCTGGGGGGGTCACCTGCCTGGGGGGTCACCTGCCTGGGGGGTCACCTGCCTGGGGGGTCAGCTGCCTGGGGGGGTCACCTGCCTGGGTAGTCAGGTTGTCTCGCTCCAGGAGGCCCCTAGACCAGCTGAGAGGCTGATTCTGCCTGCTGGTGGGGCCTAGGTTCCCTGGGGCTGTAGCCTGAAGCTGGGTCTCAGTCAGGAATGGGCCTGTGGCAGGCTCAGCCCTGCAGCCCTTCACCTGTCCACCAGGTGCGGGTGGGCAGACCGACCCCTGTGTGGCTGGGCAGAACCTTTCCAGCCAGCACCCCAGCATGGCCCCCAGCGGGGCAGGTGGTAGGTGGAGGGCAGCGACGTTGTCCTCGGGTGGGTCCTTAAACACTTGCACGCATCTTCCGGGACGTTGGAAACACAGACATGAAGTACAAGAACCGTGTACGGAGTCGTATCTCCAACCTGAAGGATGCCAAGAACCCTGACCTGCGGCGGAATGTGCTGTGTGGGGCCATAACACCCCAGCAGATTGCCGTGATGACCTCAGAGGTGAGCCCCTGTTGGAGGGGCTGGAGGGCTGCTCCCCTCGGAGTGGTGGGCTAAGCCACTGGCCCCGTGCTCCAGGAGATGGCCAGTGATGAGCTGAAGGAGATCCGTAAGGCCATGACCAAGGAGGCCATCCGAGAGCACCAGATGGCCCGTACTGGCGGCACGCAGACAGACCTGTTCACCTGCGGCAAGTGCAGAAAGAAGAACTGCACCTACACGCAGGTGAGCAGCCTCTGGGCACCTCCCCCGGGCCCAGTGTCTTCAGGCCATCCCGTGCCCCTCCTAGGAGCCCATACCTGTTCCCGCCTCTGCTGTGAGTTTTCCGAGCCTCTCTGTCCCTGACTAGGCTAAGGCATGATGGCCACCTTCAGGGACCACTCCCCTCTACCCAGGACCCTGGGCCCCAGGAGGCAGCGTCTTGGGTGGTGGGGTCCACTTGTTCCGGGTGCTCAAGTCGGAGGGCCCGGCCCGCCCGGCCCAGCTGCACGGAGGGCCCTCGAGGTGTTGATGCTGGTGGGAGGGCCGTGCCGCCTGCTGCTTGGCAGTGACCGCAGGACTCTCAGTCCCTGCCATGGAGGTGGACACGAGTGTGCCGGGGAGACTGTGGATCCCATGAGATGGCAGGGACCCTGTTAAGAGGGGAGTGCGGCTGGGCACGGTGGCTCATGTCTGTAATCCCAGCACTTTGGGAGGCCGAGGCAGGTGGATCATGAAGTCAGGAGTTCGAAACCAGCCTGACCAACATGGTGAAACCCCGTCTCTACTAAAAATACAAAAATTAGCCGGGGGTGATGGCACACGCCTGTAATCCCAGCTACTCAGGAGGCTGAGGCAAGAGAGTCATTTGAACCCGGTAGGTGGAGGTTGCACAGTGAGCCAAGATCGCGCCACTGCACTCCAGCCTGGGCAACAGAGCAAGACTCTGTCTCAAAAAAAAAAAAAAGGGGGGAGTGTCTTGAGGCGGCCGCTGCGCCTGGCAGATGGGACTCGTGAGGGGCTGCAAGGACAGCCCTTCCTTCCCCTCAAAGGCTGCATGGGGCCTGGGTCTGTGCAGAGCCTGCCTGTCTCCTGCTCCCAGCCTCTGGTCGGAAGAGGCTCTGCCTGTGGCCTGAGGCTCACCCTTGGGCCTTCCAGAAGGCAGCCACGGGCACTGGGGACCCCCGCTAGTTCCCCCCACCATTGGGACCCTCCTGCCTAGCCAAGTCTGGGCCCTGCTGGTCCCCAGCCAATGTGAGCTGCTTCAAGCCCACGCAAGGGCCTCTGCCCCAATAGACACTGTCTCCCTCCCCCGGAGGCTCAGCTCTGGAAGGTTGGAGTCACAAGGCGGCCTCGGATCAGGTCACCTATGGGAGCTCAGCGGCTGCAAGGCCAGCTCTGCCCATGTTGAGGGGACACTCCCTGCAGCAGAGCATGGAGGCTCACCCAGCCCTCCTTACAGGTGCAGACCCGCAGCTCTGATGAACCCATGACCACCTTCGTTGTCTGCAACGAGTGTGGAAACCGCTGGAAGGTGGGTGAGCGGGCTCAGGCTGCCCCTTCCACTCCATTCTCTGGAGGTGGGGTGTCTCAGCCTCTGTGGGGTCTGTGGTGTGAACTGGGGATGGCCCTGCCCAGCCAGCCTCCTGGAGTCTTGGGCATGGTGGGTGGAGACTGCAGCCTTGGGTGAGCCTGTGCGGCCGTCTCTCTGGGGAGCCTCATGTGGCCACAAGGCTGGAGGCCTCACCCCCTTTTTCGCAGTTCTGCTGAGCCCTCGTGTAGATGTGCTGCAGCCTTGGGCCGTGGTCAGTGCTGGCCTCCCCCGCCCACGTCCTCCGTTGATACAGCTTCTCTGGAGACCCTAGAAGGCGGCATGTCCTGCCCTCAACCTGCCTGCCTGGATTGCACCTTTCTGCCCTTTCCCCCTCGTTATTAAATGTTTCTTTTTGCCATCTTGTTCTCCTCAGCTGTTACTCCTGGTGGCCCCTGTCCCCATGTTTGACCTGTTCGCGCTGCTGTGGACAAGGCCCCTCCCTGAGGTCAGGCAGTGCTTGGGCTTGGCCCTGGTGGGTCAGCCCCAGGAGAGGAGCTTGGCTGACCTTCAGAGAGCACCTGGGGTGGCTCTGCCTGTGAGGGCAGGTGGGGAGAGGGTCTTGCGTGCGTGCTGACAGCCTGTCGTCCTGTGCAGGGCACTGTCCTCCCCACTGCCTCGGGCATGGGCAGCTTGGGACCCGGGTCCTGGCAGTTCAGGACAGCTTGTCCCCATGCTGCCATCTCTGTTCTTGTGGGAGTTGTGGTCTCAGGGCCCTGAGCCAATTTCAGCTTCAACTCACCTAACTTCCCAGAAATGTAGGGGATGGGGTGGTGAGCACTCAACTCATAGGGCCTGTGAGATGGCAAAGATGGCACTGTGCCTGGCACCAAGCAGCCCCTCCTGCCCCAGCCAGCCTGCCTCTGGGGACCCCATCCAGCTGGGCCCGGGCGGCACTTCCTGTTGCCTCTTGACTTCTGAGGTGCTGTGGGTTGCACTGCTCTGGCCCACTTTCAGCGAAGGAGCTCATGCCCCGGGCAGGGTTCAGCACAGCCACCCACTGGGGCCACTGTTCTGAGGCGGGCCCTGGTGGAGCCCAGGGCGTGGGAAGAAGGTGAGCACACAGGCTGTCTCCCCCCTCCCAAGGGGCACTGGAGCCCCTGCCCTGGGACAAGGGCACCGCTCCCCAGCCCTGAGTCTGGGGCCACTTATTCTCCAGTCTCTCCCCACACTTGGACAAAAATGAGCAGAGACTTGTGCTTTAAAAATATCTTCAATAATAAGACATCCTATTTTTGGGGGGTTAGGGATAGAGATAAATATGAAAACTTTTTTTTTGATAAAACACCTAGTAAGGATATGTTTCCAGGTTTAAAGTTCATGAGCATATAAAACAGAAATTGGGTCCTGCCACCTTGAGTGCAGGATTCCGAGGTCCTACATCTGGTTCTGAGGTTCTGGGTTTGATTCTGGGGTACAGACAGCTCAAGTAGGAGGTCTCCTTATGTCCTAGAACTACATGATGCAGAGGTTCTGCTCCCCACCAAGGCTTGTCCGGGGCCCGTCAGCTGCCTGGGGAGGAGGCCCCAACGAGGCTCCTGGGTCCAGCATGGCTCCCGGGGGGGCCCCTACTCTCACCATGCAAGAGCCCCCACCAGGAGCACTGGGCCAGCCAGCTGCGGGCCGATGAGAAGGCTTCTGGCCCACCCTGCACCTGGAGTTCCTGCTTGGCCACGGGTGGGCAGAGCCAGGAGGCACAGCACTCCCCACTGGGTCTAGGACCGTCTCCACGGGTGGGGACCCCAGCCGGCCAGGCTGGGCCCGCAGGCGTGTGCCCCGACAGCCAACACCTGAAGGCAACCCAGAGTCGGCCATAGGAGGCGGTGGGGTCTGTGCTGCTGGGGGCGGCCTAGGCCTCGGAGGAGGACTGTGACGGCCCCTGCAGCAGCAGGGCACGGTAGGTGGGAGAGCTGAGAAAGCGTGGGTAGGAGTCCCGGTGCATGAGTGTGTAGATCTGCAGCTGTGCGTCGTCAAACGTGTGTGCGGACGGCTCCTGCATCTTCTTGTTGATGCCCTCCCGCACACGGGAGTCCAGGCTCACCTGTAGGACAAGGCACTGAGGTCAGGGGGCTTGGGAGGTGCCTTCCCCACCTAGTGCCCGGAGCAGGCGGCCCCCTGCCCCTTGTGGTGTCCGGCGCACCTCCTTGGGGGACAGGATGGACACGTAGTCCTCGTAGATGAGCCTCGCCTTCTCGTCCACCACGTGCTGGTTGGCCTCGGCCTTCAGCTCCTCACAGGCCAGCCAGAAGAGCATGTTCTCCTCGCTGTACTCTGTCCGCAGAAACGCCCGGAACACGCTGCGTCCCGCCGGGCTGTGCATCAGCTTGTCAAAAGACTGGGCCCAGCTCTGCACCTCCTCAGGACTTGGCGTGGCACTGCGGGCATTGGGGCCAGGCTACGTCAGGCTCAAGTCTCCTGGACTGGGGCCCCCCAACATGCACACACCAGCCGGCTGGACTCACCATACTTCACAGCTGGGGAGGGGCTGCAGCTTGCTCTCCCGGGAGGCCTGCCATGCGCGCCGCCGCTCTTGGTTCCTAGTGGCAGAGAGGAAGCGGCACTGCCGTGGGCACACACGCCTCCATGGCCACACAGGCCCTCAGCACATGGGCAGGCATCTGACACATGTGTACCCACTGCAGGAGGGCAGCCCCTGCAGCTAGCTCCTCCCACAATCTCCTGGGAAAGGGTGTCCATGCTCCCTGTCAGTCGTTCCTGAATTCTCCACGGAATCTGCAGTCCAGGTTACTGTCCCTGCCACAGTGCCCACGGACTCAGCCCTCTTCCATCCCAGCACCTTGACCCAGTGCCCGTGAGTCTCTGGCCCTCCAGGAGGGACCCTTTGGCTCCTGGTGCTCCTCCCCATCCCTGGCCCACTGGGCAACCTCCTCCACCCACCCATGCCCACCCCACATGAGGCTGAGAAGCAGGTATGCCACCTCCCCTTCTGCCTCTGCTCCCCTGGGGGAGATGGGTTGGGGCAAGCTGAGGGGCCACAAGGAGCTGGGAGATGTCTGAACACCTGGGATGCCAGAAGGGTCATGTGCCTGGGAACAGGGACACCCATGAGAGTGTGCCTGGGAACATGGCCACCCTGCTCCTCGGCCTGTTCTTGGCCTGTCCCTGTCCCACTGATGGGGCCACACGCTGCAGGTCTGGCATGTCAGCAGTGTGTCTCGTCAGCTGACACCACTGAAAGCCCCAAACCCATGTGTCCACACTGGTTAGGTCCTGGAGCCTGATCCCTGGTTCTCTCAAGGGAAACTGCTTCTTTGCCTTGGCTCCTAGTACCCTGTCAATGCTGGACCCAAATTCATAGCCGGCTGATCTTTCTCCAGGGCACGGCTGGCAGACATCATGCACCCAGACGTCCTGACGGAACTAGGCCCCTGGGCTCCTCCCAGCCCCTTTCCCGATTGCCCCCTGGCCACCCCCAGCTTGCCCATGGGTCAGCTGACCCCATGTTGGGTCCAGAAGCGCTGTCCTCTCATCGGCCAGGGTTGGAAGGCATGAAAACATGCACCAGCTCCCCTACACTCCTAGGAAATCTGTTACCATCTGGGAGCCCCATTCCCACCCTCACAGGGATGCCCAAAGACCCCCCCACCACCCTGTGCTCTTCTCCCCCGACGCATGCTGTCTGGGAAGCTCTTGGCTATCACCCCAGGGCCAGCAGTTGCCTTATTCGGGTCTCTGCTCAAACGTCCCTCCACCCCACACAGTCTGTGGGGTCTGTGCCTCTCTTTCTCTCTGTCTCTCTCTTTCTTTCTTTTATTTTGAGACAGTTTTCCTCTTGTTGCCCAGGCTGGAATGCAATGGCGTGATCTCGGCTCATTGCAACCTCCACCTCCCAGGTTCAAGCCATTCTCCTGCCTCAGCCTCCCGAGTAGCTGGGATTACAGGCATGCGTCACCACGCCCGGCTAATTTTGTATTTTTAGTAGAGACGGGGTTTCTCCATGTTGGTCAGGCTGGTTTCGAACTCCTGACCTCAGATGATCCGCCCGCCTCGGCCTCCCAAAGTGCTGGGATTACAGGCGTGAGCCACTGCACCCGGCCTGTGCCTGTCTTACTCCATCGCAGGCCCCCAGGGCCCAGCCTGGGCTGGCTCACAGCAGCATGGATAAGCACATGCCGTGTGAACGGGCACATGCGTGTACACAGCACACCGACACACCCTTGGCAAGACAGGTACAAGAACCACACATAAGCCCCTTGGGCCCAAGGCACCGGCCACTCATCACCAGGGCCCACAGACCCCAGACACGAGGTGGCAGGAGCATCCTACCTGCGGGGATTCCTCAGAAGCCACCACTGGGTCCCCTCCTGGGTCTGCTTGGCCCCAGGCCCTCCAGTCCCTCTCCAGCTGGGCACCCCAGGCCCTACTCACCAGGAGCAGCTACAGCAGCAGCACCAGCATAGGCAGCAGGGGTTACGGCTGGGGGCTGCGGGAGGGGCTGCATCATGACTGGACATTGAAGGGGGCCGGTCCGCCTCCTCTGGCCCTGTGTTCTGGGGAAAAATGGGGCTACCTCAGCCTTCAGGTCAGAACCCACTAGACCCTCCACCTCTCCCCCACCCTCCCATGGGTGGCCCTGTTCCCAGGCACATGACCCTTCTGGCCTCCCGGGTGTTCAGGGATCTCCCAACTCCTTGTGGCCCCTCAGCTTGCCCCACCCCATCTACCCCAAGGGAGCAGAGGCAGAAGGGGAGGTGGCATACCTGCTTCTCAGCCTCATGCGGGGTGGGCATGGGTGGGCGGAGGAGGTTGCCCAGGCTCCGTGGTGCCAGCTCTCAGACCCTCACCACAGCCTGGGGGTCTGGGGAGAGGGGCCAAGGTTCTGACTGAGAACCTGAAACCCCAGCCCCTGCCTGTCCCTTAGGAGGGGTCCTGAGAGGGTGTCTCCCTAGCAGGGCCTGCTCCTGCCTCTGGACCCGGCTCTGCCCAGGGCTTCTACCCCAACCCCAAGCTTACAGCAGGGCTGGGAGGGGGTCTGGGGTCATTGAGGAGGGGGCGGCAGCAGCTTCTGGCCCCTCCTCCCAGGCTGGGCCCCAGATGAGGCCCCCACAGAAGGTTCCGAGACACCCCCATCCGCTCACTCCCTGGGAAGCCGGAAGCCTGGGTTCCTCTTTCTCGGTTTCCGGCTCCCAGCCCCTCCCAAAGGGGCCCCGAGAGTCTGGGGCTACCAACTGTGCGTGCGGGTGGTGGCCAGACTTGCTTCTAGGGCGTCTGGGGTGGGGAGTGGGCAGAGCGGCTCCCACCAAGAGTCCAGGTCTGTCTGCGGGTCCCAGAGGTCTCAGCCAGGGGCAGCAGGTTAGACCTGCCGCAGTGAGGTTTTAAGTGGGACTCAGGGCTGGACTTTCTGAGGGTGTGGGGAGGGGGGCAGGGCCCTGGTGAGGAGGGACATGCCCCCCAAACATGGTTCTTTGGTCCTGCTACCTCCCTCCCAAGACTTCCCTCCCTCCTTGCCCACTGCCTCTAGGCTGTGAAACCGCTGTGGAACCAAGGCCGTACCACAGGGTGCGCCAGCCAGGGAAGTGGGGGTGGCAGTGGGTGGAGGCACCCTGCTCCCCAGTCAAAGCCTCAGAGTCCCTGAGGGGTGTGGTGTGGTGCGTGTACCTCCCAGCGTTTGGTTGCACCATCTGCAGGGGAGGTGCACCAGGAGCGCCAAAGCTGTGGGTGGCCCTCGTGCCACCTAAGATACCACTTTGAACCCCAGGTCTCCTTGGGCAACGGCACAGGGGGGCCAATCAGTGCCCCAGAGGCAGTTGTGAACACCTGCGCCCACCTCTGCCCTCTGGGCCTCCGTGCATGTCCACCACCCTCCTCCCTGGCCAGGAAGCTCACAACTTGGTTCTACTTTATTTTCTCAATCTTCATCCCCCCCCCGCCACGCCTCCCTTAGCTTGTGGCCTTTGAATGCTTGTTTCTGTCTGGTTGGTCTCTCTTGGCCTTCTGGGACGGTGTGTGAATGGCGCTCAGAGGAGACAGTGCTGGAGTTCTGCACTCTCAGGGCCCCCAATACCCCTGAGGCCTGGGCATGTAGAGGCCACTGCCCTGGCCCAAGTCTGGGGCAGGTGCAGCATCCCCCGGGACCTCGGCCCCTCACCGCCTGCCCAGCTTCCTCTGAGACTGTGGGTCCCACAGGTTCCTAGCAAGTAGATGAGGAGACAGAAGGTGGCCCCGCAGCTGGGCTTGCTTTCAGGGGTCAAGTTTCTAGGGAAAGGAAGGGGCGTGGCAACCTGAGGTTTGGTAGCTGTACCCAGACGGGGCTGTCCGTGACTTCCCCAGGCAGCAGTTCTTCCTCCTCTCTGTCCCCACCCAGGGTCCTCCCCCACACTCTAGCACCCCGGAGACTGTCCCTCCTGGGCTACCATGTCCACCCCAGCTCTGAACTGGAGGAGGGGACGTGTTTAGGGGTGCCGGGCCGGGGTGCTAGGGGCTGCATTTGCTGCAGAGGAGGGAGCCAGCCCCTTCTTTCCCAGCTTCAGGCCCTGGACCGGGTCACCTGTCCCTGGACTGGGCTTCCTGTACCCTTCTCAGGTCAGCTGGGGCAACCCATGTCCCCAGGCTACACCCCCTTCTCTCCTGGAGGATACAGAGTCTCAACTAGGGTCCTCCTGCTTGTCAACCTGGGATTGGGGACCCCCCTTCCCCAGCCTCCCAGGCTTTGGCCCCCAAGTCTGGGATGGGAGAGGCTGGACAGGCGGCACGTCTGGTCTCTGGGGATAGAGGCTCCCTTGGGAGTGGCTGCTGCTTTGCTCCACAGAAGGAAAAAGAACGTCCCAGAGCCTGCCCAGTCCAAAAAAAGAATAAGAAAATGTGACAATCCCAGAAAAAAATGTCATAACCTTTGGGAGGGGTTGAAGAGGGGCTCCATTCTCAGTTCTTAGCGCCCACCCAGGGCCTTTCCCATCTGCCACCCTCCACATCTGGCTGGTGGACGAGCCCTGGCCTGGCCCCTCCAAGGAAGGCCAGCTCTCCCCACCTCTGAAATGGTGGTGGTGACCCACCCACCACGCTCCTCTCGCTGCTGTTAGGGTCCCGCCTGGAGGAGCCTGTGTCCTCCTCCAGGTGCCTCTTTCTCCAGCCTCTGACGCCCCCACCCCTACCTCAATGCTCCCTACTCACCAGCGACCCAAAGGCGGGGTGGGGGCAGGAGGGGCCAGGTTGGGTCTGGGCCCCACCCTGGCTGCCGAAGGGGCGTGCACTGCAGCAGCAGGGACTCAAGTCAGACGGCAGGAGGGACTCCTGCGGCGCTCTGGAGGGAGGCTAGCGCCAGGAGCCCCCGATCGGCTGGGGCCGGGGGCGCAGCGCCTCCCCTACAGCTCGAAGGGCTGAGTGGCTGCCAGATCCAGCGGGGTGGGGGCGGGGGCGGACAGGGTGTCCCGCCCCGGCCCCTCCTCACCGGGCTGGCGGGGGGGGAGGGAGACGCGGAAACCTGGGTTCTTCCGGCCCCCACCTTTAAGCAATCACTTCCCCAGGCTTTGAGCTCCACAAAAAGGGGAACCCGGCTGCAGCGCCCCCTCCCCCAAGCGCGGGGGGCGGGCTCCAGTTCCACTGCGGCCCAGGGTCCACGTGGACCTGGCGGCGGGAGTCCTTGGGGT
>NW_012101369.1:100732-112116 GCF_000951045.1 Mandrillus leucophaeus
TCCCAGTGTCGGGGTCCTGTTCATCAAATGCCTTCCAATTGCACAGGTCAGGTGCACACCTTACACCTTCACAGAACTCTGAGGGGTGAAAAGGGAGATTTTACTTGTGTTCCTCATTCAATGGACAAGTATCAGTATCTGGGTGCCCCTGTGGGCCAGGCAGTGGGACCAGAAGCCAGCAACATAGATGGGCTTGGATCTGATGCTAGGGGCGTAGAGTGAGTTGTGGGGAGCAGGCAGGGAAGGCCTGAGTGAGAGGCGGGAGGGCTGAGAGGGGAGGGTGTTGCGCTGCTGAGGGGGGTGAGGGCCTGAAGGGGGAGGTCAGAGATCAGAGGGCCCTGGAGGACAGACTGCCTCTCGAAGCTGTACCCAGAGGCCTGGCCGACTTGACTGCAGAACCCTGTGACTGCCATGTTATCAGGCCAGGCAAGCAAAGGCAGGGGCCAGGAAGTCCGTAGGGACAAGAGGCAGGCTGCTGCTTATTCAGCCCAAATAACACTCCTGAGAGGTGGGCACAGGTGAGGTCAGGGAAGCTCAATGAAGATGGGCCAGCACCTGGTCCAGGCCACACACAACCACCTGACCCCGCTGAGCCCACCTGTTGTCTCCGCTGTGGGAAAATGCAGGTGTGGGCAGTTGGCAGTGGGTGAAGGTCAGTGCCCTCCCTGCCCCCTCGCGTCACTCTACAACCCCCCAATCATTCCCCCATCTCCTCTGGCCCCTTGGGCCTGCTCTCCACTCCCCTGGCTTCTGCCCCTCGGCACAGAGCATCCCTGAAGTCCATGGATGGAGCCAGGTGAGCTGGGCAGTTGATGGTGGAGGTGGGATTTGAACCCAGGGCCCTCTGCCCCCTCACAGCCCTCAATATATTGGGCTTTGGACCACATGCCTTCCTTCCCATAGAGCTTTCTACAGGCAGGCATCCCTCCAGGCCATGCAGAAACGTCCTGGGCCCCATTCCCCAGCCTCCTTTGCACATCGAGCCCCCGCTTTCCATGGGGATCAAAGGGCTTGAGTGCCAGCCTGACCCTGGTGCAGTCACTGAGGTCGCTGTCTTGCTGGCCTTCTCTGGGTGCTGGGCCTGCTGGGCCTGTCTCTGCCCCTCTTCCCTCTTGCCTGTCTGATGCAGAGTGACCCATCCCCTTCAGAGCACTTGCTGCTGTGGGGCACCAAGACCCTTCTTCAAGATGAAACGGAGTCTCAGAGAAATGATGAAATAATACGTGATTGTCCCAGTAGATGAACTCATTCTAGGTACTCAGTCAATCCCCAAGACACAGAATCCTGAGGTCCAGGCTGCAGGGAGTTTGGCCAGAGGACACCAGGGCTGACTGTCATTCACATGTCACAAGTACATCAGGGTGTGAGTGACTGCCACTCCTGGACAGAGACTGCCTCCCTTCCTTGTCTGTCTGCCCCTGCTCAAGCCCCTTCTCCCTGGCCTCCCTCTCTATCCTTCCCTTCCTGAAACCCCTCCTGCCATCTCTCTGTCCCCCCCTTGTCAGCTGACTTCTGAGCTGTGTATACAGTCTGGGCTTGGGTCAAGGCCAAGGGCAGCAACAGCCCAGAAAGAGTAAAGTGCCCGGTGCCTGGGGAGATGGGCTGGCTGAGGGGCGAGTGCACAGGGCTCCACCCCCTGGCCACGGTTGGGGAGAGACACTGGCTGCCATTGAGCTACCCTTCTGGACCCCAGTTCTGACCTCTGCCCCTCCTTCCAGATCTGCTCTCGGCTTCAGGCAGTCAGCTGGAGCCCCCTGCCAGGAGGAGGGGTTTGTCTGAGTTCCTGTAGTTCCCGCTTCTGTGCAGCCTGCTGGGCAGGGGGCTGGGAGGGAGGAAAAGGAAGCAGGGCCTAGGGAAGCCCCAGGTTCTGCAAAGAGCTCATGTCAGGGAGAAAAGTAAGGTCTGCCCAGAAATCTCGGGGCTTTCAGAGTTCAGGGATTTTGTAGGTCGTGGGCCTGTTTGTCAGAATGGGACAGGGGTAGTTTCCTTTCCTACTCCGTGGGTGTGTGTGTGGGGTGTGGGTGTGTGTGTTTGGGGGGGTGGGTGTGTGTGGGGGTGTGTGGGGGGGTGGGTGTCTGGCATGGGGCATTAAGGGGGTCACAGGAGGCTATTCAGGATGGAAAGGAAGGCCACGGGGTGGATTTTTTGTCTGGGGGCAGCAGGGGTTCCCCTTTCCCAGTCTCTCGGTCCTCTGGGCACAGCTGGTGCCTCTTCAAAGGCCAGCTTAGGTCACTTCCGCTGCCCACAGCACAGCCCTCCCCCGGCCCCCTGGCGGGATGACCTGCACTCGGGACCACTGCAGCTGAGGCTACCTTTGCTTCTGGGGGTGTGACTTGCTGAAACAGGCTCTTTCTCCGTCCTCCCCAAGACTGCGGGCCTCCCATTAACCCACAGAACGCCTGGTTGCCAATGGGGGCAGGTCGGGATTAGGGGTAGGCGTGTCCCTGACCTGTTACTTTCACACTCACCCACTTGCGTCTCCCCACTTTTTTGGGAGAGGCCCCACTCTCTGTACCCTGATGTCTGTGAGGTACATGGGAGAGGCAGCGTCCATACTCCCCGCTTCCCTTGGGGGTCCTGGGGAGCGGCAGCAGAAAGACCAGAGCGCCTTCGGAGAATTATAACTTTATGTGGGAGGCTGCAGCGCGTCGCACACTTTGGGTCGCCGTCACCGCGGGAAGATGCTGCCATCCACGTTCTCCTCCAGGATGGTCTCCACGCGCCTCCGCTGCCGGGGAGAGAGGCTGGGGCCCGGCGTGTGCGGAGGCGGGCGGGGCCCCCTCCCCCCTTCCCGCCCCTACCGGGGCTTGTCGGCACCTCTTGGCGGTCCAGGGGGTCCGGGATCCGCGTGGGCTTCAGCTGCGGCGGCAGGAACAGCTCCAGCCGGATGGCGGCGCGCGCGGACTTCTGCCGCTGGATGAGCAGCGCGATCTCCTCGGCCTGCTGGGCCCGGGGTCGCTGAGCGCGCGCCCCGCCCCGCCCCGCCCGGTTCCACGCTCCGGGGGCGCCCCCTCCTCCCTCCTGCCCCCCGCCTCGCCTCACCCGCATGCGGGTGTAGCGCAGCCGCAGGGCGCGGACTCGCCCGCGGGCCTCCGCCGCCTTGAGTACGCCGAGGAGCCGGTTCTGGCGCTCAGCGGGCAGCTCCAGCGACTGCGTCCACGTGCGCGGGTCGGGCATGCGGTACCCCGGCTCCGCCGACCCGCACGGGAAGGTGGAGGCCGCCGCGCCCACGTCGTCCAGCAGGTCGCCGAAGAGCAGGTGGCGGTGACGCTGCGCAGGGAGCATGGCCGCTAGCCCCTGCGGCGTCAGGGCCCAGCCCGGCTTGGGGGGCTCTGTCGCGGGCGCCCACTTGGCGCGCCCCTCACCCCGCGCCGCGCCTGGCGCGCTCTTGCCGCTTCGCTCCCGCGGTTCCTTGCGCCCGCCCTCCTTCGCTGGCGGCGGCATCCTCCCGCACTGCGGAGGGAAGAGGGCGTCCCGTCGGAACCGGGGCTGGCACCGGGCCCCTCCCGCCCTCGGCAGGGCCCCACCGTGCGCCCCAGCTCCCGCCCGCTGGGCTCTCCGCAGTGGGTTTTGAGTCCCGCACCCCCAGCCTCTGAGCTTTGCCCAGGCGCTCTCCCTCTCCCGAGCGCACGTCCCCAGCAGCTCTGCCATCGGCTGATCCTGCTCAGTCCTGCAGTCAACTAGAACTTTCTGATCAACTCAGTTGAAGGAAGTATCTTTCCTACCCTACAGACTGTGCTGTTGGAATTGAGAAACTGCCGAGACCACCCCCCACATGGAGACCTCTAGGTGACGCCTGGGGGACCTTCGTTGTGCCCCTATGTCTGCGGTCCCCGACAGTCAGGGTCTCCCACCAGACAGTTGGCTCTTCCCCTTCGGGGCCTAGATGGTTGTGGGGAGCAGAGCCTAGGGGGCAGGTGACAGAGGAGGGAGGGTCTAAAAGTCCAGCTGGCTCCTTGCTTCCTGGCCCCAGCCTACATCTGCCACCTTGTCCAGCCAGGGCCGGGCTCGCTGTGCCAGAAGCAGAGCCACTGCCAGCCCCAGCGGCTGCTAACGCCGCCGCCCCTCCTTAGCTCCAGCAGCCGAGGCCTAGTCCCCACCTCTTGGTCCCCGCACCTCCTACTTGCTGCCTTCTCCGGTCGGTGGAACCTCCGCGTAACCCAGACTCTCTGGGGCTTGTTGACGCGGTTGCCCAGCAACTGGAGTCCTGCCCCTCCCTCGACCAGGTGCCCCTCCCTCGACCAGTCCTGCCCCTCCCTCGACCAGGGTCGTGGCGGCGGGCGGGGTCCCCTCCGGAGGGCCCTGAGTTAGAGCCTGGGCGTGGACGAGCCCCTCATAGGGGCCATGGGGCACAGAGGCATAGAGCCGGCTTCTCCAGCTTGGGTGAGCATCCTTTCCAGGCGGCGGCAGACGCGCCATCCTAGGGGTTGTGGGCCCAGGTTCCTGGCTTGAGGGGTCTTTGGGGTTAGTTTTGTGGGTGGGGCCCTCGGCCATGAGGAGACCTTTGTGGTTCAGGCCCACTCCTTTCTGATGGCCAGGGGGCCCTGGCCCCAGCCACTGGTGTTCACAGAAAGGGATAATGGGGCAGAACTCAGGACCCCTCACCTCTTCTAGGGCAAGTTTGGGGTCTCAGGGGTCCAGGTGTCCCCCAGGACCAGAGCTGGGTTTTGCTGAACCCTGTGTCTTGGGATCTTGGGTCCTAGGTACTAGATTTTGGAAATCTATTTGTGCATTCCTTTATTTTGTAACTAATTCTCAATTAACTAATCATTTTATAATTTCTTCATAAGTGTGTTCTAGAATTTACTAATTTCACGTGCTTATTCCACAGTTTAAATTAGGCAAAGATTAGTGCATAAAGCCCAGTCTGTTACGTATCTGTTACTTCCATGAGACGTCTGTACTCTCTCTACATTCACAGACCTGCCGCTGGGGCACCTTGCTGGGAGTTGGGAACCTGGGAGTCTGGGAGTTGGGCTGTCCTAGCTGAGAAGCAGGGTCTTAGCTGAGGCTCCGGCCTTTTTGCAGGAGGCTGTTGGGTGTTCCCATTGCTTTTGGGAGACCGCCCTGACCTCTCAGTAAGAGGGTAAACTTTGACATTCAGCCCTATGACCCCGAGCCGGCACCCCATCCTGTGGCTAGGCCCATCCTTCCAGCCCTCAAGCTTTTACCGCTCCCCAGAAGGCCCTTCCTGGTGCTGTTCCCTCCCCTCCTGCAGGTGTCTTTGGGGTCCTGCCTGGGCTGCAGCACCAGCCTGGCTTGAGGAAGGTCCTTGGTCTCTGGAAGCAGCAGTGACTTCGTAGGGATGCTCACCCAGCAGCTGTTTCCTCCCGGCAGCCCTTGTCCTCCCATAGGGGTGAGTCCTTTGAGACAGGGACCTGGGCCATCCTCTCAGCTTCCCTGGGTCTGGGCCAGGGGGACACATGGGTGGGACACTTTCTGGCTCTTGGTGTTTGTGGGGGAGTTAATGCTGGGAGTAAGAGAATGTTCTTCTGTTCTGCACAAAGGGGCTTGTAACCTTCTTCTGTTTTAATAGGACTGGAAAACCTTGACACCCCCTAGTCCATAATTCCCAGCAGGTTCTCCCGGGACCTACCTGGCTCACATTCCTCACCCCTGCCGTTTCTCCACACATTTGCAGTTCTTCAGGGAGGGAGGCGTTCTCTGTGTGTCTGGGGTCCAGGAACTGTGAGGGACCCAGCAGGCCGACACCTCCCATCTGTTTCTGTCCCCAGGATTCACGTGTTTTTCAAGGGCTAACGGAAATGCTGAGATCTAAAAGCATGTTTATTCCTGCCAAGGCCTGACAATGAACCTTCAAGTCAAATTAGTAAGCTTTATTAATGACTACAAAGTTTAACATTATATTGAGAAGCTACAACTCAATTTTTTTGTCATTGTATATAAATTTTGTAAAGTTAAGGTCACAAAGACAAAGTAATTTATTCTGATGAAACTCAGAATTGTTAAAATTCTTTCACTTTTTAAATAGTACAAATGTATGGCCTGGTGACTGGCTTCCCCACGGGATGGCTGCTCTGTGTGGGGCTGCCAGACCCTCTGCTTTGATTCCTGTACTTGGCCAGCCCAGGGTGGTGAACCTGTGGAAGGAGGGGGTAGACTGTGCCTGCCCTGGGGATGGGAGTGGTGAGGACAAAGGACAGTGCTCCAGCTGCCGTCTGATTCTGAGTCACTGGATGAAGGTGAGGTGTGTGTATCTGCCTGGTGAGTAGGTGTGAATCTCACCCAGAACCTAGGCCTGCCCAAATACCCAGGAGCTCCAAGAGCAGCCTGTGTCAGGCTTTGACCGTAATTCGTGGACGCAAGTTCTGTGCTGTCATTCATGTGTCACCGTATCATGTCTTGGGCTATCCCTAGTATGCTCGCCTGTTGTTTTGCCTGCTTAGGACATGTGTGTTTGAGGTTGTCTTGCTCCCTCATATAACATGTGTCTCTTGCTATCTCTTGCATGACGTGTATGTTCCATATAGGACCCTGATTCTACCTTCCCCCTTCTGGAGAGACCACCCCATCCTTGGCAGGTTGGGGGAGGGCAGGACTCTGTTCGGGGTCTAGAGAAACCTGGACTGTTTCATCTGCGCCACCAGCTCTCCTCTGTGGGAGCCTTTCTGGGTCTGGGGCTGGACCCCTGCCAACCCCAGGGAGCATAGTCAGTGTCACACCTGGCCACTCCCCTGGCCAGGTGACCAGGCCTGTCCTTTCCTCTAAGACTGCGCCTGTGAGGGGCCAGGCGCCTGTCTCCTGCGGGTCTCTGCGGGGTCCGCTGACCATGCTCTCAGAGGATGCCTGCTGAGACCAGAGCTCACAGGCCTAGCCTGGCAGCCGTATTACTGAATCATGGCCAAGTTAGGAAAGTTCCGAGGGCTGAGGGTCCTGGGGCTTCTTGGAGGAGGTAGGACTGCAGCTGGCTGGGGTGGGGCAGGATCCATGCAAGGGACCAGGATTGTGCATCGAGGCCAGGATCTCTGCATGGGGGCAAGAGTCTCTGCAGTGAGGCCTTTTAGGAGGTGACAGAACCTGTGCAGGGTGCAGAATCTTTGCAGTGGGGCCAGGATCTGTGCAGTGGGTAGGATCTACATTGGGAGTCAGTGTCTGTTCAAGGGAGTGGGGAGACAGGACCTGTCCAGGGAGAGCAGGATCTGTACAGAGGGACCATGATCTATGCAGGGGGATAGCATCTGTGTGGGGTGGGGGCACAGTCTGTGCCGGAGTTTGGGGGGACTAGATCTTTGCAGGTGTGGTCAGGATCTGCGCAAGGGGTAGGATGTGTGCAGGGAGGCCAGGGTCTGCGCAGAGTGGCCAGAGTCTTTGCAAGGGGACAGGATCTTTGCAGGGGGAACAGGTTGTGTGCAGGCAGGTGCACAGGGTCAATGCAGGGGGCAGGGTCTGTGTGGGTGGGGGGCAGGTTTTGTGCAGGGGGCCTAGGCTGTTCAGGGTGTCAGGGTCTGTGCAGGTGGTTTGCAGCAGGCACAAGGGAGGGAGGAGCTGTCCCGGGTTCTGTAGTTATGAGCATGTCAGGGCAGGATGACACAGAACACACAGGTAGTTCAAGGGAACACATTATAAGATTGTGAACACCTGGACTGGGGAGGCCACGGCCTTCTGCTGGACACTGAATGGCTCCCACAAACGGAGTTGAGGTCTCTGTTGACTCCTGAAAGGCCAGGCGAGGCAGAGCTGGGAGCTGCCTTGGTGGGGGTGCAGGTGGCTGGTTGCTATTGCTGGGTGAGAAGGCTTGGGGTCAAAAGAGGTGGGAGTCAGGGAGCTAGGTCAGACCTCATCCCCCCTCCTTTCTTCCTGTCCTCCTTCTATCCCCAATGTGTTTTCCTCCCCCTTCTCCCCTCCTTCCTTACCCATCCTCCCTCTTGATCTCTCCATACTTTCTCCCCGCTCCTTTTCCTTTCCTCCTCCTCCCCATCTCAACCCCTCATCCTCCCCCTCTCTGGCTGTAGGGAGGAAGTTTTGGGGGTGACCCAGGTGGCAGGCAGACATGCTGAGGGAGAGGTGTCTGCAGTAGCAGGGATGAGGTGCCTGTGTCCCACGCTCCGCCCTGGCCTCTGACACTGGTTCCTGGCGGGGGACATGAGGTGGGGCTCCTTTGTCCTTCCCTTACAAGGCCTCAGCTCTGCCCACCCTCAGTGCCTGCAGTGCCCAGGCTGGGTCCCAGGCTGGGAGGCAGGCTCAGGAAGCTGGGATAGGAGGGTCTAGGGTCTCCTGCTCAGACCTTGGTGAGCCCAGCTGGGGCTGGGGACTGCAGGAGTCCAATCCTGCCTGGATTTCTGCCCCCTCTCGGCTCCTGAGGTCAGGGGGCTCATCCTTGAGCTTTGCCTGGAGAGCGTGTTTGTGCATGTGTGGGTCCTCTGGGTGTCGGAGGGCCTTGGCCTGTGTCTGCCTGTTCCTGAAGGTGTCCATGCACACTCTAGGTCTACCCATGTGCCTGTGTGCACCTTGGCGTCATCTTGCACGTGTGTGGCCCATGTGTTTGATGTGTTTGTGCATCCCTGTGAGTGTCTGCATTTCTGAGTGTGTAACCACGTCTCTGTGTGTTCACCCGTATGCCTGTCTGGGCATCTGTTTGTGTGTTTGCAGGAATGTGTGTCCCCATGTGTCCCTTGAGTGTCTCTGTTGACGTGCCCCGTGCCTTCACACGTGTCCCTGAGTCTTGGTTGCCATGAAGATGCAGGGATAAGTCCTGGGGGACAGCGAGGGATGCTGGGTCCTGGGGCATCTGCCTGTTCCATCCTCTCCTGATTTGCCAGGTATCCTAGCAACCCTGCTGCCAGTTGCCTAGCAACCAGGTCCCCACTCTTGGAGAAGGTGCTCTGAGCAGGGTCTGAGCTGTGTGGGGACAGGTCTGGTTCTCCTTCAAAGCTCGTGCAGGAAGTACAACCCCATGACGGGGTGGGAGCTGGTGATTCAGCTCAGGGGTCACCCAGACAGCCTTGACCTGTGACCTTTCATCTCAGTGGATCAGGCATGGGACCCTGAGCTGAGAAGGAGGCACCTCTAAAGGAACCGTTCAGCTGTGTGGGTGCCAGGGGCCTGTCTGAGGGAGTGATGCTCAGGCATTGATCTGGGACCCAGCTGTGGCAGAGGTGCCCTTGGCGTTTCAACCCTGTCTCTGACACTCTGACAGGCGGCCTCACACCTCTGAGGCTTCATGCTCTAGCAGTGGCCGGGTACAGTGGGGTGACTGAGCTCCAGGAGCACACAGTAGGTGCTGGGCCAGTGCCGTGTCCTGGACCCAAGCATCTTGCCTGTGTGTTTACAATGAAGCTTTGATCTGCCAAGAGCTGGCCAGGTGGGGGCATTTTGGGGTGCTGGGAGCCCAACTGTGGGGTCCGGGCCAGTCTGTCCAAGGCTGTGTCTCTGTGTGAGTCGTGGCCCCCTGTCTGTGTGTCCGAGTCTGTGAACATGTGTCCGAGTCTGTGAACATGTCTCCGTGTGTGTCTCCCTGAGACTCCGTCCCTGGGTGTGAGTCTGTGTGTCCTTGTGTGTATCTCTCTGTCCTGTGTCTCTACTCCTGTGTCTGTGAACCTGTGGGCATCTCTGTCCATGTATCCTGGGCTGTGTGTGCATCTCTGTCTGGGGTCTGTGGGTCTGAGCCTCCTTGTTCATCTCTGTCTGTGTGTCTGTCCCCTTTCAGTGTGGGGCCGGCGCAGCCCTGGGCACGGTGACCCACCTTTCCGCAGCTCCCCCGCTCCTCCAGCCTGTGTAGCCCCTCCCCCTCTGGAGCTGCAGCCTCCTCCTCTTCCTCCTCCTCCTCCCCTCTGCTTCAGGCTGCCGGGCTCACTCTGCTGCTGCGTCTGGTCTGGCGTCTGCTGAGAAGATCCTGTACTGAGGCGAGTGGCGGCTGGGCCTCTTCTACCCTGCTCTGCACCTGTGCCAGACTGCCGGCTGGCTGAGGGTGGGGGTCTCCACGGTGGTCCCAGCTCCCAAGGAGGTTGCAGAGGTAAGGACCTGAGCCGCTGGAGGTCGGGTGGGAGCTGGAGGTCCGGTGGGGGTCCTGCTGACAGACTGCAGCAAAGCAGGGCGGGGGAGCAGGAGGAAGCTGTGCTCCCAGGAGGAAGGCTGGGTCCCAGGCGTTTCTGGGTGTGTCTGTCTCTTTTGTGCCTGCGTGTGCATGAGGGCAGGTTTGGACATTTCTGTGTGTCTGTGTGTGTGACGTGTGTCCCTGCATCCCAGTGGCTGTGTGTTCATGAGTCCCTGCGGGTGGACAGTGTCCTGGGGTGTAACTGCCTCCAGGCAGCCTGTATGTGAGTCTCTAAACCGAACGAGACTGTGTCCTTGCGGGTGCATGTGTGTCTTTGTGTCCTCGTGTCTCCATGTGCCCCTGCCTGTGCATGTGTGCCTGTGTGTTCTGTGTGTGCCCGTGTACCTCCGTGCCTGTGCCTGCCCAGTGTGGGGGTCCACGTGCCTGCTGGGCTGCACGTGCTGGGTTGTGAGGCCTCGGCTGGGCGTGTGTCTGGCACTGCAGCCACTTGTCTGTGCTCTGTCCCAGGTGCTGCACTGAGTGGATTTGCAGGGCAGTGGCATGGAGCCTCTCTTCCCCGCCCCATTCTGGGAGGTTATCTACGGCAGCCACCTTCAGGGCAACCTGTCCCTCCTCAGTCCCAACCACAGTCTGCTGCCTCCGCATCTGCTGCTCAATGCCAGTCACAGCGCCTTCCTGCCCCTCGGGCTCAAGGTCACCATCGTGGGGCTCTACCTGGCCGTGTGTGTCGGGGGGCTCCTGGGGAACTGCCTCGTCATGTACGTCATCCTCAGGTAGGCTGGGCCACGAGGTTCCTGTCTGCTGAGTCCCACACAGCTGCAGAGGGGGAAGCTGAGGCGGAGGCTGTTCTGGACGGGCCTGAGCAGGTGTTGATTTCCTGCTTCCCCCATTCAATTTGTTGGACCCTGTCCAGGAGGCAGGGTCAATCCTGAGGCCCCAGGGAGGGGAGGGGAGGGGCTGGCCCTGGCCCACCCCATTCTGTCCCAGGTAGAGGCGTCACCACCCTGACCCCTGGTTTGAGCTGTGGACCAGGCTCTGTATCAAGCTGTCTGCTTCAATGGCCTTATGAGACCCCACAGCAGCCCTGTGAGACGCTCTTTTCAGCCCATTCCCCAGATGGGTGAAGGGAGGCGCAGGGGCTGGTGCTGGGACAGTCCTGAAACCCCTTCTCAGGTTCCAGGGCTCCTGCTTATGGCAGGTGTGTGTGGCTGAGCCCGTGATCTGTTGGTGCTCAGAGATGGGAAAACTTGTGGGGGCCAAAGAGAGGGCAGCTGATAGTTGCGGTTGAGGGAGCAGTGCGGGGACAGTGTGGGAAGCAGTGCAGGGGGATAATGGAGGGCAGCCAAGGGGATAGTGTGGGGGCAGGTGG
>NW_012101369.1:114041-115145 GCF_000951045.1 Mandrillus leucophaeus
TGTGCGCGCGTGTGTGCGCATGTGTGCACGCGTGTGTGCGCGCGCGTGTGCATGCGTGTGTGCGTGCGTGTGTCCGTGTGTGTGTGCACGTGTGTGTGCACCTGTGTGTGTGCACATGTGTGCAGGTGATGCGTCAGACGAGAGAGTGGGAAGAACAGCTGCCCCTCCCCAGAGCTGACTCCTAAGGGAGGCTTCACGGAGGTTGCTCTGTGATGTGCATGTCCCTTCGTGGCTGGCTGGCGCCTCATGGCTGAGGAGTGTGGCGGCCTGGGGCAGTCCCTGTGCTTGAGCACCTTTCCGGCTGTTGCCACTTCTCTACTGTCCTTCTCCTCTACACTGAGGTGTTCAACCTCTCAGAGGCACTTCTTGGATTAGAGCAGGCAGGGAAGGTCATGTTGCTGGGCAGAGTCCCCAGAGAGAGCGATGCTCAGGGGCTGCTGTGGCCACACTGGCCCAAGAGGCAGCATGTTGTGAGCCAGTGGGCTGGGGTGACCATCCCAGGAGTCAGAAACACTCCGTTCTGAGCCCTGCCCTGCTTTTTACCAGCTCTAAGGCCTTAAAAAAACAACATAGATCCTCTAGACCTCAAGTTTCTTCCTCTATAGAGTGGGGATCAAAGTAGCATTTTTGTAAATCTTCAATGACATAAATTCCCCCGAAGAGCTTGGCACAGGTATTTGCCATAATCATTGTCATTGTTGTTTTCTCTTTGTAATTGCGGCCTCTTTGTGCTTATTCATAATCCCTCTCTAAGAGGCAGAACTGAGCCCCATATTTCCTCGAGGCAGCTAAACTGACACAGAATAGTGTCATCTCGGGTGCTGCTGCCACTGCCAATACCGCCGCCACCACCATCATCACAGTCATCACCATCACGTGACATCATCATCACCATCACCACCACCACCACCACCACCATCACGTTCATCGTCATCACCATCATCATCACCATCACCACTATCACCACCATCACGTTCATCATCATCACAATCACTGTCATCATCACCATCACCACTATCACCACCATCACGTTCATCATCATCACCATCATCACCATCATCATCACCACCACCACCACCATCACGTTCATCATCATCACCATCA
>NW_012101369.1:120150-120800 GCF_000951045.1 Mandrillus leucophaeus
GGGGGGATAGCAGGGGATAGCATTGGGGACAGCATGGGCACAGCATGGGATCAGTGTGGGGGTGAACAAGGAAACCTTCACATGGATTGTGGATTGGGCAGGTAGAAGATGGAGGTGACTTAAGCAGAGAGGGAGGGTTTTCTGGGCAGAGGAAATGACGGACCCCAAATCCATCCAGAGGAGAGAGAACTGAAGGGCCTGGGGACAGCAGGTGGGATCCTGAAGGCCCGGGTGGGGGAACTCTGTTCTTCAGGCAGTGGGGGGTTATGGGTGCTGCTTTAGCAGGAACATGACTGACAGCTGCAATGAGGTTTCTTATTGGTCCAGGATATTTGCCTGGACCCAGAAAAAGGCAGTTCTGAGCACAGTGTCCAGGGCTCTAAAGCAAGTGTTCCCTCCTTATAACCTCAAAGGGTCCCAACCAGAGGTGTTATGTAGGTAGAGGCAGGACAGGGTAGTGGGGGTGTTTAAGCTGCCACCATCCCAGCCCTGTCCTCTTAGTGTCCCTGAGAAAAGCTGTTCCCCTCTGGGCCTTGTTTTTCCCATCTGGAAAGTGAGCAAGGTGGACCATGTAACCACGTGTATATGTGTGTGCGTGTGTGTGCGCGCGTGTGTGCGCGCGTGTGTGCATGTGTATGTGTGCGTGTGTG
>NW_012101369.1:122769-128623 GCF_000951045.1 Mandrillus leucophaeus
CACCACCATCACGTTCATCATCACCATCATCACCATCATCATCACCATCACCACTATCACCACCATTACGTTCATCATCACCATCCTCTCTGTCACCACCACCATCATCACCATCACCATCATCACCGTCACCACCATGATCACTACCATCATCACCACCACCACCACCATAATCCCCCCCCAAATATTACAACCATTAACTGATTTAACAAAAATTTATTAACCACCAACAACTTTCCCAGCCCTTTCCAGCACCTTTTCAGGTGCTTGGATACAATCATACCTTATTAGCATCCCTCCTGCCCGTGTCACCATTTTCTGTCTCCGTTGCTAGATAGCAGTGTGGACTTGGAAGCCTTTTGGTATGTTCTTATAGATTCCGGAGCTCTCAGAAACCTCTGGCAACTGTAGGGTCAGCATTTGAGTCTGTGAAGGGTCTCTGAGGGGACTCAAAAGCAAGGAGAGCAGGCTTTTTCCCTTAGGGCTCTAACCCTTCACTCCCGTGCAGAGTCTGGAGTGTGTTCTAGTACCCTACATGCCCTGACCCCTGTAAAGTAGACTCGTGTTTAAGGCTTGGAATCCTTTTGTGTGTGTCAGAGTCACTTGAAGAGCTGGTGAAGATGTCTGATGCCAGGTTCCATCCCCTGAGACTGACTCAGTGAGTCTCAGGTTGGGTCCAGGAGCTGTCACTTACCAAGCCCCCATGGGAACTCTGATGTTAAGGGACTCAGGGCCAGTGTAGCTTGCAGTGGCCAAGACGAGCCCCTTGCCCTTTGCTGCCCGGTCCAGCCGGCATAGCCAAGTGAAGCCTTTCTTCTCCCTCTACTCTGCAGGCACACCAAAATGAAGACAGCCACCAATATTTACATCTTTAACCTGGCCCTGGCAGACACTCTGGTCCTGCTGACACTGCCCTTCCAGGGCACAGACATCCTCCTGGGCTTCTGGCCGTTTGGGAATGCCCTGTGCAAGACAGTCATTGCCATTGACTACTACAACATGTTCACCAGCACCTTCACCCTGACTGCCATGAGTGTGGATCGCTACGTAGCCATCTGCCACCCCATCCGCGCCCTCGACGTCCGCACATCCAGCAAAGCCCAGGCTGTCAATGTGGCCATCTGGGCCCTGGCCTCTGTTGTTGGCGTTCCTGTTGCCATCATGGGCTCGGCACAGGTCGAGGATGAAGGTCAGTGGGGTGTCCCCTCCTCCCCTCACCAGGCTCTCCACGGCTCCTGGGTGGCTCCTCTGGGCCCACTTGCCCTCCACGGCTCCTGGGCCCACTCTGACCCCACTTCTCTCCCTGCAGAGATCGAGTGCCTGGTGGAGATCCCTGCCCCACAGGACTACTGGGGCCCTGTGTTTGCCGTCTGCATCTTCCTCTTCTCCTTCATCGTCCCCGTGCTCATCATCTCCGTCTGCTACAGCCTCATGATCCGGAGGCTCCGCGGAGTCCGCCTGCTCTCAGGCTCCCGGGAGAAGGACCGGAACCTGCGACGCATCACTCGGCTGGTGCTGGTGGTGGTGGCTGTGTTCGTGGGCTGCTGGACGCCTGTCCAGGTCTTTGTGCTGGTCCAAGGGCTGGGAGTGCAGCCAGGCAGCGAGACTGCCGTGGCCATTCTGCGCTTCTGCACGGCCCTGGGCTACGTCAACAGCTGCCTCAACCCCATCCTCTATGCCTTCCTGGATGAGAACTTCAAGGCCTGCTTCCGCAAGTTCTGCTGTGCCTCTGCCCTGCGCCGGGAGGTGCAGGTGTCTGACCGTGTGCGCAGCATTGCCAAAGATGTGGCCCTGGCCTGCAAGACCTCTGAGACGGTACCGCGGCCCGCGTGACTAGGCGTGGACCTGCCTATGGTGCCCGTCAGCCCACAGAGCCCATCTACACCCAACACGGAGCTCACACAAGTCACTGCTCTCTAGGCTGACACACCCTGAGCCCTGAGCATCCAGAGCCTTGGATGGGCTTTTCCCTGTGGGCCAGGGACACTTGGTCCCAGAGGAGGACCTAGTGATATCATGGGACAGGTCAGAGCATTAGGGCTACCTCCATGGCCCCAGACAGACTAAAGCTGCCCGTCTGGTGCAGGGCTGAGGTGACACAAAGACCTACCTGGAAGCAGCTGCCGTGCTGCTGGACGGCCACGACTGGAGCCCGTGCCCCTCCCTGCCCGTGCTTCACGTGACTCTTGGCCTCTCTGCTGCTGTGTTGGCAGAACCCTGGGTGGGCGCACCCGGAGGAGGAGCAGCGGCTATGTTGTCCTGTGCACCCTACGTGCTGTGTGCTGTTTGCATGGCAGGGCTCCAGCTGCCTTCAGCCCTGGGATGTCTCCTCAGGGCAGCTGGACAGGCTTGGCGCTGCCCGGGAAGTCCAACAGGCAGCATTTCTTTGGGGTGGGACTTGCCCTGAGCTTGGAGCCGCCACCAGGAGGACTTGCCCGTTCTGACTCCACCTGTGCAGCCAGGGCCACCCCAGGAGAGTGTCCAGATGGGCTGGCTGTCCCTGGCTGCAGACCCCGAGCTGGTCCTGGGCCAGCCGCACCTCTGAAGGTTTCCTGTGTGCTGCACTGTGCAGGCGTCATCCCTGACTGAGCTTGGCTCTGGGTCCAACCCCCCTTTCCCTTCAGGAAACCCACGGGAGGCCCTGGCCCATTCCCTCCAGCAGTGCAATGAACTGTCATGCTGTGGACCGTCAACCGAGCTCTGCTTCTCGGTGTGTGGCAGGTGTCTCAAGAGGAAGACGCCGCGTGACCACATGGGCAGCCTGTTGTTCACAAAGTAGAGGCCTCGTTTTCCTGGTCTCGACTGCTGTTTGTAGCAGGGTGGGAGAGGATTCTCTGGGGGTCTCCACATCCTCCCGGGGGGTCTCCACATCCTCCCAGGGCTCCCCTCACAGCCTCTCCTTTGCTTGAAGCCGGAGGTCAGTGGCCGTGCAGTGTTTTGGGGGAGCTGTGTTGCGGGGGAAGCTGTGCGGAAGGAGAAGCCGGTGGCCACAGCGGAGTCCTGCTCTGGTGACGCCTGCTTCATTTACAAGCCCCAAGATGGCTCTGCGTAGGGCCTGAACTTGCCGCCCAGCGAGAGGATGGCTTCACAGCAGAGCCAGCATGGGGGTGGGGCTTTCCAGGGCTTGCTTGAGCCAAACTGCAAGCGCTGTAGCGGCTGTGAGAACACTGTGGGGGTAGGAGGGGGTCTCTGTACCTCAGGGGATGCCCTGCTGTGGTCAACAAGAGAATCACCCTTCCTGGTCTACAGATGGCAGCTGCAGGTTGGTGACTTTGCAAATGCACTTCCTACAGACGAACTATTAAAAGACCTGCAACATTGTAAAAACTCATTTTTTCCATCAAGACCTTGGCCAGGTAACCTTAGGCTCCTGCCAAGAACAGGAAGTGATGGCCGTCTCACCACAGAGCCTGGGCTGCTCCTCCAGCTCTGGGGAGTCTAGGCCGTGGGGACTGTCCCTGGGGAGGCCCGTGCTGTCTCCGTGACATCTGTGGCAGGAGTCTCTGAGAACAGGAGCTGCCTAGCTACAGTGTTTTCTTGCCAAGGCTAAGTGTTTTGTGACTCTGTGCTGACGTAATGTGCATCTTCACGTATTTATGCATGTGGCAATCGTTACTTCCTGTGCACGCAGCCAGCCCTGGGTCTGTCTCTGGGGTAATGAAAAAGGACCCTAATAAACACCTGCTCACTGGCTGGGTATCTTCATGACAGGTGTTTCTGGCTCCTGCCACCTGGGGATTTGTTTTTGGGCTGACTTTTCTGGGATTGGCACGTGAGTGGGAGGAGGCTATGGAGTTTAGGCTGAGTTCTTGCACTTGTCCTGTGCTGCTCAACAGGCTGGGCTCTGTCCTCAGTGAAGGGTCCTCCAGGAGGCTGCAACCCTGGGGAGAGTTGAAGCCAGTTAATGGTGTGTTGGCCGGGCTGTTACCTTTTCTTCACCACACACCGTTTCTCCCTAACTAACCAATGGCTGCACCTCTCCCCTGCCCCCTGGAAAGAGGTTTCCTGAGGATCCAGTGGGAGGAGGCTGCTCCCACCCAGGCCGCAGGGTTTTCTTCCCCCTATTTCATCTCAGAAGAACCCCTGCTCCTGCTCATTTCCCCTTCCTAGAGCAGATCTGAGGGGAGTTTTGGTGAAGGATGAGCAGACGGCCTCCTCTGGGGCTGGGCACACTCTTGCCGTGGACATCTGCCTCCTGGTTCCTGTTTGGCCCAGTGCAGCCCAGGCTGACCTGCAAAACAGAGCAGCTTTGGAGGGTGGGCACCGGCACACTCCAGTCCAAGCGCTTGTCTCCAGGGCATGGGCAGATGGGCAAGTTCTGTAGGGTTTTATACAGGTTTGAATGACAGACACTGTCTTGTCCTGGACTGCTGTAGCAAAGCACCATAGATCCAATGGCAATAGAAACAACAGACGTTTATTTCTCACGGTTCTGGAGGCTGGGGATCAGAGATGAGGTGCGGGCACAGTCAGGTTCTGGGAAAGACCCCAGGCCGTAGAGGGCCGTCTTCTCACTATGTCATGACATGGGTTTGAGAGCTCAAGAGCATCTGGTTCCTAAAGGCACTCATCCCTTTCAGGAGGACTCTGCCGTCATGACCTGTCATCTCCCAAAGGCCCCCTTCTCCTGATACCATCAGCTTGGGGGGTGGGATTTCAAAATACGAATTTTGGAGGAACACAAATAGTCCATAACAAACACATTGCCATTAAAGCAAAAATTTAGCATCAAGGGACAATTTGGGAGGGACAGGCTGCACCGGGGTAGTCACCGTGCCCTTGGGCCCGGGAGATGGTGTGGGCTTGGTGGAAGAGGCTCACACGTGGTGCTGTCCTGTCCTCGGGTAGGTGTGGATCCAGGCCTAAGCCCACAGCTAGTGTCTTCCAGAAGGAGCCGGCCAGACGGGCCAGGGCTGTAGGAGGAGTTGGGGGGTGTTGGAGGCTGACCAGCTCCCTCGCTCTCCCCACCCCTCTGACCACACCCTGGGTCTCCTCTCCAGCCCCCGGCTCCCCCAACCCACCTCTGCTGTTGGGCTTGGGCAAGTCGCCTGGCTTTTCTGAGCCTCAGTTAACTTCCCTGTGCACAGGGGACCGCAGAACCCTCTTTGTGGGGTTGTGGGGAACGGCTGGGGCGCCCGGGAGGGTCCGGGTCCCGTCCCGCAGGGAGGCGGGGTTCAGCGGCGGCGTCGGACCCTCCCGCCAGGGGGCGCTGTGGGCTCGGGCGGGCCCGGCCTTGGGCCCAGGGCGCGGCGGTGGGAACCGCGGAGACCAGCGGGGTCCGAACGTGGGTGGCGGGGCCGGGCTGCCCCTGGGACCAGGAGCCCAGAGCGTGCAGACGTGGCGGGCTGAGCCGCCCGGTGTGGCCCCTGCCCCGCGCCCTCCCTCCTGGCTGGCTGCGGCCTCCCCAGTCCTCGGGGGTCTCTGCTGCTCCCTGGCTGGGCGGCGGTCTGCAGACCCTGTGGCTGTGCCTCATCTGCCTGGTCCCCGAGAAGAAGCTGAGGATCCCATTGCTGGACTGTGGATGGGGACAGGAGCCGCCCGAGGTCAGAAGGGGTCTGGGTTCTTTGGAGGAATCCTGCTTGGCGCCTTCTCTGCAGCAGAGACGTCCCGCCGGGGCCAGAGGGCAACCTGGGGGCCGGGTGGGAGACCTCGGCCCTGAGCGCTGCAGGGGCCTCGTCCTGGCGCTGCGCCCCGCCCCTCCCCCACCCCGTGGGGCTCACTCTCAGCCCTGCCTGCGCACACTCCCACCCCCAGCCTCTCCTGCCCGCCCCTCATCGTTCACTCCTCATTAGGCCTCACACCTGGCTTGGAGAGGGTGTCTGGGAAACAGTCTCACTTGTCTCCTCAAGGGGCT
>NW_012101369.1:129383-133585 GCF_000951045.1 Mandrillus leucophaeus
GGGTGTTGGTGGTGGCTTAAAAATTGTCCACAGGCTGGGCTCATGCCTGCAATCCCAGCACTTTGGGAGGCTGAGGCAGGAGGATCACTTGAACCCAGGAGTTTGAGACCAGCCTGGGCAACATAGTGAGACCTCGTCTTTAAAAAAAAAAAAATTGCCTGGCATGGTGGGGCACACATGTGGTCCCAGCTACTCCAGAGGCTGATGTGGGAGGATTGCCTGAGCTCAGGAAGTCGAATCTGCTGTGAGCCGTGACCGCACCACGGCACTCCAGCCTGGTCAACAGAGTGAGACCCCTTCTCGATTTAAAAAAAAATATTGAAGCGAAAGAAAAATAAACAGTCTACAGCCCCCGAGTGTGAGCTGGACCTGTGACTTGCTTCCAATACACAGAATGTAGTAGAAGGGATGGCAAGTGGCTCCCGACACTTGGCCTCAAATGTGTTGAGGCGTCCTCTTGGCTCCCTCCTGGGTCGCTGGCTCCCCCCTGGGTCGCTGGCTCTGGGGGACCCAGTGCCATGTTTTGAGGACACTCAGCCCCTGAAGCATCCATGTGGTGAGGAGCAGAGGCCTCCTGCCCATAGCCACGGGAGGGAGACTTCTCAGAAGGAGATACCCCAGCCCCTGCCCAGGCTTCCGAGGCCCAGGGCCTTGGCCAACGTCCTGACTGCAACCTCAGGAGAGACCCTGAGCCAGAACCACCCAAAAAGCCACTTTAATTCTTGAACCACAGAAGCTGTGAAATAGAAGAAGTTGTTTTAAGCTGCTGAGTTTTGGAGAAATTTGTTATGCAGCAACACAGAACTAATACAATGTTGTCAGGGAGGATAAGTGGATGGAAACAGCCCTGGTGTGTTTGGCTGGCTAGCACGGAGGAGGGGCACTGATGCAGGCCTGAGCTGAGGGGGCTCAACAGGCAGGGCCCTCGTGGCCTGGAGAGCTGGAGTACTTGGTGGATGGGTGGAGGTGGGCGTACACCGTGAGATGCCTTGTGGGCTGGTGAATGGTGGGTCCTGTGTGCCCGCTGGACAGATTGATCAGAGCTCTGGGTCATGAGGACTGAAGCCAACCCCGAGCACTCACACCTCACTGCCAGGCTGGACTGCCAGGCTGGACTGCCAGGCATGGAACCAGCTGAGAGCCATGGGGCCAAGAGTCGGGGCCTGGCCACAGCACACCTGGGAACAGCCCCGGCCCCTCCCACCTGACAGCTGCCTGCACTTCATTACCACCCCCCCCGGTCCCCACCAGAGTTTCAGCAGCTCCTGCTGGCTGATTACAAGCCCCTGGCCACACCAAGGGAGAAAGAGTTCCAGGTGCCAGCCTGTCCAAGTGACGGATGGTCCCTAGGCTGCGGTGGCCCAGAGGTCCTGGCAAAAGGGCCCTGTACCCTCTAGCAAAATATGAGAGGACCATCGGCCACAGCATGGGGGGTACAGAGGAGCACAGGCCATGGCATGCGGGCACGGCGGGGATGGGCCTCCTGCTGGAATGTCACTGGGGTTTCAGGCCATGAGAGTGGACTCCATGGTCTCATTCGGTGCAGGTGTCCTTGGCCTTTGCAGCCACACAGCATTGCTGCTGTCTGAGGCGCCCGCACTTGCCACTTCCCAACCCTGTCTTGGGGAGAGACTGTGCAATGTGGCGCCGGCCCAGGTCAAGACCATAGTTCAGGTCCCTTCCCTCCCGACCACTGTCATTAGGGATCCTGAGGCCCAGAGCCTTCCGAGGGGCTTGTCCATCTGTCTGTCTCTCGTGGGTAAGTGGACTCAGGATGCTTGCTGTGTTGGGGCCTTCTGCCAGGACCTGGCTCCCTGCTGCTGTCCACCCAGGGGCTGTCCGGGAAGCAGAGACGTGGAAGGTATATGCCCACAGCTGTCTCTGTAGGTCTGGTGGCCAGTGTTTGAGGGTCTGTGTCTCACTGTGTGGAGAAGACAGCACTGGGATGTGAACAGGATGGGCACCCCCTGAAAGAGACAACCCGAACTGGGTGGTGGTGGGGGTGATGGTGGGTGCTCAGGCCCCTCAGCACCTGAACATGGTACGGAAATTCTTCCGGAAGTTGTCGTCTAGAAAGGCGTAGAGGAAGGGGTTCAGGCACGAGTTGGCGTAGCTGAGGCTGGTGATGACGTAGGACATGCTGATGACCAGTGGGGTCTGGGGCAGGTCTGTGGTCAGGGCCACGACAGAGGCCAGGTGGAAGGGCGTCCAGCAGAGGAGGCACACGACCAGCACGACGAGGACCAGGATGGTCACCTTCCGCCTGGCCTTGCCTAGAGCCTTGGCGCCAGAGCAGAGCCGCACGGCCCGCAGCCTGCGCAGCAGGTCTGCGTAGAGCACACAGATGGTGCACACAGGTACCACGAAGCCCAGGACCAACGTGTAGACACGGCTGGCCTTGAACCAGACCCGCTCGGGCCGCGGGAAGCTCAGCCCACAGCTTGGGACCTGCAGCTCATTGCTGTAGACGCCAGCAAAAGAGAAGAAGGGCAGAACCAGAACCGTGACACCCAGCCAGACACACAGGCTGGCGACCTTTGCCCCCCGGTAGGTGCGCCAGGGCATGTGGTGGGACCGCACAGTGGCCAGCACCACCAGGTATCGGTCCACGCTCATCACGGCTAGGAAGTAGATGCTGGAGAAGATGTTGTAGTGGTCGATGGCCAGCACCAGCTTGCAGAGCAACTCCCCGAAGGGCCAGTGCTGCAGCAGGTGCTCTGCGATGTTGACAGGCAGTACCAGTGTGAAGAGCCCATCAGCGATGGCCAGGTTCAGGATGAACACGTTGGTCACCGTCTTCATCTTGGGCGCCCTCAGGATTACAAGGATGACGGCCGTGTTGCCAGTCAGTCCCACGGCACAAATCCCAGAGTACACGGCGGGCAGGAGCACATAGAGGAACGGCAGCGGCTCAGAGAAGGTGGCATTGTGGCTGGTGCCATTGTCCTGAGAGATGTTGGCACCCACCATGGGGAGAGAGAAGGAGCCCTTGCTGTCAAGGGGCTCTGGGAGCCCAGCGGCCTGCATTGTAGCTGGGACCGTTGACAATTTGTGCCCTGGGCAGGTGGGAGGTGCCTTGGAGTTGGGTATCTGGTTGGGGGCCTCCTTGGGCTGGATTCTGGGAAAGAAAAGCAACCAGAAACTTGGAGATCTGATGTCTGTTAGAGCACGGCCACTCCAAGTTCTCTGGCAGAGACGACGGCCACTCTGCCAGGTCAAGGACATGGGGCCAGAGGGAGCCTGGTGGGGTGTGTGGGGGCCTCCTCCTGCCTCTTCCTGGTGATACTTTAGCAGATCAGTTCCCTTCTCCCGCAGAGAGAGCTGCTGGCTCTCCCCTGGGAAGGGGAGACGTGGATCTGCCCCTGCCCCAGCAACCCGCAAATGCACAGGCTAAGTAGACTCAAGAGGTCCCTTTGAAAACACACCTCCCAAGCTCGTCTCTGGCTCCCTTGAATCTGAAGGTCCTTCCCTCAGGGGTCTTGGAGTCTGCACCCTCCCCACACCCTCCCGAGAGATGCTGCAGACCCTGCTGGTGCAGCTACTCTTCTCTCCACTGACCTGTGCAGTGCTTCAAGTCCAGAAGTTGGCAGCCTTGGTGTGCTCCTGGTTTTGGCCAGTACAGGCAGTCGCGGGGATGGAGCGGGAGGTGTGGTCCTCGCCCACAGACCTCCCGCTGAGGTTTCAGCACTTTCAGGACCTGCCCTGCTGGCTGCCTCAGCCCCGGCGGTGAGGTTCCCAGCCTGGTGCCTGTGCTGATGCTGGTGAGGGAGGGAGGCGGATCCCCCTCGCTGACGTGGAGCCTGGAAGGCAGGCCCCACCTTCCCCTGAGCTGCAGTAGCGCCTGCAGTCGGCTGTCCCAGGGTCTCCTCAGCACTCACTTACCCAGGCAGACTCCTCAGTGGGCGGCTGAGGCACGTGTGCGCCTGTGTATCAGGAAGGCACTCCATACAGGGGCCTCTGGGTGTGCCCAGGTCTTCGGGCAGAGGGCACTGAGGGCATCTGTGCCTCTGTCCGGGAGTCACTATGGACTTGGGCACCCTTATCTGCGTACATGGGTGTCTTGGTGGATCTTGTGCCCCACACTGTGCGTGTACATGGTGTGTGCTTGTGTGTGTGGGTGCCAGGTAGGACATGTACATGGTGTGTGCCTGTGTGTGTGTGTGCCAGGTAGGACATGTACATGGTGTGTGCCTGTGTGTGTG
>NW_012101369.1:134523-145338 GCF_000951045.1 Mandrillus leucophaeus
AGGACATGTACATGTGTGTGCCTGTGTGTCCTGTGTGTGTGTGGGTGCCAGTAAGGACATGTACATGTGTGTGGGCCTGCGTCTGCCTGCATGGGGGTTTCTGTGGGTGAGCTCTGCGTTGTATCTTGAGTGTGTCTACGTGTCCTTGGCTGAGTGTGGGGGTCTGGGGGTCTGTATGCTCTCAGGTGGAAGCAGAACTTGTTGGCCACAGGCAACCCACCTTCTTTTTTTGTCTTTTGCTAAAAGAGGAACTCAACCTAGGCAAGCTGTGAAAGGCTGCCGGGAAAACGTCCGCACCCTGGCACGCGTCTCTCATGCTGTCCTGCAGAGGTGGTGAGCGCCGCGCTCTGCTCTGGGTTGGTCTTCGAGTCCTTCCCTTCTCCCCGCTTTTCTTCCCTGCTGGACGCACCCTGGCTTATTCAACCCCCGTGTGTGCAGCTCGGCGGCTTCTGGGCGTGCTTTGCAGGCAGTGCCACAGCTGACGCGAGCAGCCGCCAGTCTCAGGGCCGCTCCCCAGCGGAGACGTGTCAGGCCAGAGGGTCTGTGTGTTTTCTTCCCTTTCTTTCTCTTTTGAGACGGGGTCTTGTCTGTCGCCCAGGCTGGGGTGCAGTGGTGCTATCATGGCTCACTGCAGCCGTGACCTCCCTGGGCTCAGGTGATCCTCCCACCTCAGCCTCTCAAGTAGCTGGCACTACAGGCATGTGCCACCATGCCTGGCTAATTTTTGTATTTTTTTGTAGAGACAGGTTTCACCATGTTGCCCAGGCTGGTCTCGAACCCCTGAGCTTCAGCCTACCTCGGCCTCCCAAAGTGCTCAGGTTACAGATGTGAGCCACCGCACCTGGTCACTGTGCGTTTTCAGTCTGGGGAGATGTGGCTGCCCATCGAGACCGTGCCCTCTGCCTGTGGGGTCGCAAGACTGTCACCCCACACTCACAGTCTGCCTTCTTTCATGAGAGTTGCTCTGTCAAGTCTCTTGGTTAGGACAGGAGCCTGGGCAGTCGCCCTGAGTACCCTGATGTCGCCAGCCTGCGGGTACACGGTGGATGGGCCCCGAGCTGCCCTTCCATGGGCTGTGCCATGTGGATGTTGAGTCTGGGGTCAGGGAGCCCTGCTGAGATATCTCACACTCCTCTTCAGCCAGAGTTTGGGGATGGCGGCGGGGGATCTACGGGTGTGTCTCGAGGGAGCCTGGGGCTGGTGGTAGCCACAGTTCGTCACATTCGTGGAGCTTGAGGCCCACAAGGTCGGGGATGGTGGTCAGCAGCCATGAAGAGAGGCTGCATTGGGGATGAATTTTGGGATTCGGGGTGTTCGTGGGGTCGGGAGGGGTCAGTTCACAGCTCCTGGAAACCAGAGGCGTGACACAGAGAGGCCAGGCCTGGCAAGTGGTGGCCTCGTCCTCCTTGGCCCTAGTGGCCCAGGCATTGACCAGGGTATAGGCTGGGCCAGGCGGTCAATGGTCTTGGCTGGGGAGCGACCGACCATGGCCTCAGCACTGGGCACTGGGAGAATGTCCCAGGCCTGGTGTCACCGAGCTGCTGTCCTGGGGTGGTGCTGGCCACACTGGCCTGATTCTGGGCCTCCCTGGGGGCGTTGCTGGGGGCCTCTCCCTTCCCATGCATTTTGGAAGGGGCCCAGGCTAGTGCTGATACCTTCCTCTGCCCTCCAGGGCCGGCTGGCAGCGTGCCCAGTGCCCTCGTGTGGCCTGAGCTCTGGGCACCCCTCCTGCTCTTTGCCCTGCAGGACACCGACTGCCACCCGCACCTTCTTCAGAGCAGGGTGTTCCAGGAGGATCTTCCCTTAAGCCTCAGTAGTGGGGAGCCCAGTGTCAGAGGCATCCCTCAGAGTACAGAATCTTCCCATGCGAAGGTCCCACTGTGTGTCTGGCTTCCTCTGAAGCCAACCACGAGTCTGGGTCCTCTTTTCACTCCACCGGTGTCTGGTGACTCTGGGAATCTGAGCCCCTCCCAGACTCTACCTCTGCTCTCCTGAGCCTGTCCTGAAGGCTGGTCTGGCACCACAGCCCGCCGGTCACATTGGAGGTGGGGTGGGCATGATGGAAGGGATGGGGACCCTGAGGGCAGTGGGGATGGGGGAGACTGCCGGGTGCAGAGATCAGGACCCCAGGGAGGCTGGTTGGAGGTGTCAGGTCCTCCCGGCCACAAAAGCAGCAACCCCAGGTGCCTCTTCTTCCTCCCAGAGGCACCTCGCCTGTGCCCACTGCAACACCAGGCCTGAGCCAGGGGTGCTCCCCTGTCTGTACCCCCAGCCCTCAGGGCTCAGAAAGGCCCTTTGCTCTGTCTGTGGGCTGGGCATTGTTCCAGCCAACTGTGACCTTGTGAGAGCATCGTTCTGTGGAAATGAAATAAATTGGCCTTTTCAAACGAACCTGTGAGGCCCTTTGGGTGTAGAGAGGAGAGGCCAGGAAGGGAGGGAGCCGTGCTCAGCTCTGTCAGGCAGAACGATGGTGGGGGCCAGACAGGGCACATCATCTGTCTGGGGTGTGGGGTGATGGAGTGATGGGTGCCAGTCAGTGTGCATCTGAGCATTCTGTGGGGCTGTGTGTGGGGGTCTTGCAGGGACCCAAAGGAGAAGCAGACCTACATTTTTGTGCGGCCGAGCACAGTGACACTGTACCCCTCGGGCAGGGGCCAGGGAGAAGCGCCAGGACCCTGAGACAGCTGAGCAACATATAAGCACAGCTGTGCTGGCTTTATTCTTATTGCCACTTCATATAGGTGTGGCAGCTGCCCTCCGTCTGTCCCCCAGTGAGCGCTACAACTCACATCTTCAATGTGCATGCATATATGTAGCAGACATACAGACCCAGAGGTTCATACGGACTTGAGTATGCATGTTGACCATCTCCTCTCTAGCCAGGCAGGCCCTGGTAGGAGGGGTGGATTCTGCCCTGCTGGCCAGAGTCCAGGCCTGTCTGCCCTGCTCTCTCTCCTCCATCAGCTCTCCAAGATGAGCCTCAGCTGTGGCTGTGGCCCTGCAGCGTCAGTGCTCCCAAGAGGCCTAGGCCATTAGGACTAGTGAGAGGGCCAGGTGTGGTGGCTCACACCTGTAATTCCAGCACTTTGGGAGGCTGAGGCGGGTGGATCACCTGAGGTCAGGAGTTTAAGACCAGCCTGGCCAACATGGCGAAACCCTGTCTCTACTAAAAATACAAAAATTAGCCGGGTGTCATGGTGGGTGCCTGTAATCTGTAATCCCAGCTACTCCGGAGGCTGAGGCAGGAGAATCACTTGGACTCGGGAAGTGGAGGTTGCAGTGAGCCGAGATCATGCCACGGCACTGCAGCCTGGGGGACAGAGTGAGAGTCTGTCTCAAAAAAACCCAGAAGAACAAACATTAGCTGGGTATGGTGGTGCATGCCTATAGTTCAGCTGCTTGAAAGGCTGAGGTGGGAGAATCGCTTGAGCCCAGGAAGTCAAGGCTGCAGTGAGCCGAGATCGCGCCGCGGCACCCCAGCCTGGGTGACGGAGTGGGACCCTGTCACACGAAAAAAGAAGACCAGCGAGAGGCCCAGGCCTGGCCTTCTCTAAGTAGGTAACTGGGCAGCTTAGCTCTCTCAAAAGAGATAAGTGATTCAGGGCCGGTTTCTCTGAGTGGGAGGTGAGTTCTCCAGGGAAGCTGGGAGAAAACACACTTTATTTATAAAACTGGGAAGGGACCATTTCTCGTTTACATTCAGGGTTCCCCACCATGCCTCGGGGTACCCGCTGCCTCTCTCGTCCCCCTTCCAGTCAGCAATGAACTGTCCCCAGGGGAGGTCATGTCAGACAGGGCCATAGCCACCGGGCACCTTAGCTCAGGGCAGATGAGAGGGGCCAGGGCAGCCACACTGGGTCCTCAGCCACCTCCCGAATACCCAACCTTAGGCCCGGAGTTGTTCGTCCACTGCACAAATACGTGCCCGGGAGGACTGCAGTGAACAAAGGGCCAATTCCTGCTCTCGTGGGCTGGCCCTTTGGTGGGGGAGGCAGATGGTGGATGAAAGAGTGCAGTGCACTGTGGAACAGGAGGACGGGAGCTCTGGGGGGAGCAGGAGGCCACGGGGCCTTTCAGAGAAGGCACCTCCTGTGCTGAAACCCGGAGGGGGTGAGGGAGGTTGGGTGAGTGGGAGCAAGGCCCCTGGGGGAAAGAGGGCCCTTGGGGCCAGGTCCTAAAGCCAGAGATTCCGGAGGTGACAGTTAGGGGAGCAGAGGCCTGAGCAGGTTGGGGAAGAGGCCACTGTGGGGAAGCCGGAGGTCACGGTGGCGTGTAGGTCTGGCTGCCTGTGGGCAGCCCCCACCCTGACCAAGGCCTTCGGCAGCCTGGGTTTACAGGGCTGCTGGGGCTGGGGCACTGAGGCCTCCCTCTCATCTCTGGACCTCATCTGCTGAAGCTGTGCCTGCCCTACCCACGTGCCTCCTACCGCCCCAGGCGCGTGTAGGTGGCAGGCTCAGGGAGCCTGGTGCAAAGCTCCCATCGTGACTGAGGCACGCAGACAGGAAGGAGGGCGACTGTTCCCTAGGGCCCAGGCCTGTCTCCTCCTGGGGCTGGGAGGGCCCAGGCCTGTCTCCTCCTGGGGCTGGGAGGGCCCAGGCCTGTCTCCTCCTGGGGCTGGGAGGGCTGCTTAAATCAATTACCAAAGCGGCTGCAGCCTCCTGCTCACTCACAAAGGCCCCAGTCCAAGCGCAGGAGGGCGGGTCCCCAGGACAGTCTCCCCAGTGGTGACTGCTGCCTGTTCTCCTTGCCTTAGCCAGTCCCAGGCCCTAATAGCCAGGAATAGGCTCTGGAATGGGCCCGCCCTGAGCTCAGAAGCTTCCGGGTGCTCTCTGAGGCTCAATCCCAGAGGGCTTCACTGAGGAGGTGTCACTGTGCTGGCCTCAGGGGCGTGTCCCTGGGTGATCTCAGTGTGGCTGGAGATGTGGGAGAGGGCTGGAGGGGGTCTCACCCTGTCCTCAGGGCTGGGAGCAGCTGTGGCCACTCAGAGATCGTGGGCAGGGTGGGCAGGCAGGTGCAGGCGCCTCTGAGTCTCTGGGGGAGGGGGTTACTCAGGCATGTCGGTGCATGTGGACACACATCTGGGTGGGCGGGAGTGTGTGTATGTCCTGTGACACCCTTCGCTGGTGCCTGTAGCGGCAGAGCACCCTGGGCCCCCAAAGAGGGCCCAGGAATGTCCAAGACCTGACGTGGAATGATCGTATGTCGGGCTTTCTCGTCAGGCCATGAATTCTTGCTGAAGGATCCTCAGATGGGAAGGGCTGATGCAGGCCCAGATCTTGAGGTTTTTGACTGTCCTGTTGGCTCCTGGCCTGGAGACGACCCTGCAGGCCGGCAGTCTGTGTCCCTCCACGGGGGGACCATGCCACGTGGCTGGTTTCTGGGCCTGGGGAGTATGGGCTGCAGCTCTGGGATGCTCCACGGACTAGATTTGTTGACCTTGGACCAGACTGTCAATCGTGGGCAGATGAGGAGGGTGGGAAGGTTGGAGGAGAAAGGCTGGGTGAGGCAGATCCCCAACCCCTTCTGGAAAATTTCACCTTGGGGACTTCTGGACACGGGAGAACAGATCCAGGCTGGCAGCTGGTAGGGTCGGAATGATGGGCCCCGTTGGAGGCGAGGGAGCTTCTGGCCTTGCCCATTCTGTTCCCCTTCTAACCTGCCTAGCACCAACCCTGGCCTCAAAGGATGGATAGTGGCCTGAGCATGTGGCAGAAGCTTCAGCTCCCCCTGAGGACTGGCTGCTCCTAGTGCTGTGACCTCAGTACACACACACACACACACACACACACATATACACACCTGCTCACAGATTCCAGCACACAAAGACCTTGGTGCACACGTACACACAAGCACACAGATGCCAGCACAAACACACCTGCCCTCCCACACATGGTCACACACTTGCACTCCATTTTTGCATGAACTTCTCCAGATCAACTCTGGACCGTGCACTGCCATGTCCTGCCTGCCAGGTCATCTCCAGGCCAGGAGCCATTGCTTGTGGTGGGGCTCTCTTGGGCTGATTGCTGTGAGACGAACTGGGCTGGGGAAGGCTGGGTGGCGGTGTGGGACCAGACCCTGCTGGAGAGGGGTCAGGGGGTGGAATATTAGCATTAGGGGCAGTGGCCAGGGCAGTGGCCAGGGCCGGGACAGAGCCCCACGGCCACATGCTCGCTGCCCTGCATCCTCGTGGCGCTGGTGTTGGTGCACACGCACGTTACACTCCCTGTGTTCCTGGCATCCAGCGCCCACGTGTCATGTTCACACGCCCTGTCTCATTCGCTCGTGCAAAGCTCACATCATACCCCCACGTGTCATGTTCACACGCCCTGTCTCATTCGCTCGTGCAAAGCTCACATCATACCTGCACACGTCCGCACGCGTGACTCAACGCACTTTTGGGCCCCACTTCAGGCTTCAGTGCTGGCTGCACACATTCCTGCTCACACGTCCCATGGAGATGCCCTGAGTCTCTCATAAGGTTCAGAGCCCAGAGGGGCACCTCTCGCTTGGGGAAGCTGTTCCTGACCCTGTTCTCTGCTTGAGGAGCCTTGGGAGGGTCACTGGGTGAGCATCGAGGAGGAGCCGACAGCTGCAGGGCTGGAAGGGCCACTGCTCACGCCTTTCTGTGGCCAGTGAGCAGGAATCCTGCTGTGGTGAAATCTCAGGCAGGCTGTGGTATGGAGGATGCCGAGGGTCAATCTGTGCAGCTGTGAGGACCCTGAAGAAGAGCTTTGCCGGGCGAGGCAGCTGGGGCAGTGCTGGGAGGTGGCATCTGGCTGGTGCATGTTGTATCCTGTCTCTGAATTCCTGTTCTCTGCGCACAGCTAGACGTTTTGCTGCACCAGCAAGGAGAGGAGTGGAGGCACCCTCAGCTCTGGGGACCCCGCTATGGGCTGACTCCTCCCTGGACCACCTGCTGATGGGCTGCCCTGGTTCCCATCTCCACCCCTTTGCTCCCAGCACCTCTGCTGGTCCATGTAACTGATGTGCCTTGCATGCCAGGCCCTGGGCTCAGTGCTGGGGGCCCAGACTGGGCTGAGACCTGGCAGGGGTTGGGGTAGCACCTCTGTCCAGGGCTTATGGATGGCACCCTTTTGCTTACTGCCCTGGCAGCAGCCAGGAGGGGGGACCAGCCGAGGACTGCAGCTCTACCCAGTCCAGAACGTTTGGCCAGGCAGGAGGATGGGCTGTACTTCCAGAGTCTGGTGGGTTTTTTGTCAGAGGAACTGAGCTAGAAAGACATGTGAATGACGGTTCAGCTCTGAGAAGCAAATAAGCCTTTATAAGTCAGAAGGGGCCTCAGTTTCTCCATTTGTCCTGGCCCCGTTTGTCACATGCCCTGCAGGACACACACATCTGTCTTTCCTGCGTGGTCCTCCATGGAGTCCTGGGCCAGGTTCTGGGTCTACCCTGTCCCCATCCCAGTGTGCTCAGCCCAGGCCAGTAGGGAGGAGACTGCTTGGCACATCACAGCAGGTCTTCAATGGCCTCCCTCCTCCATCCCCAGGGATGTTCCAGGGATGGCAGGTGGAGGAGGCTTTTACCAGGAGAGGCAGAACTGGCAGGAGCAGGTTTTTAAAGTCTTGAGGTTGTCATAGCAACTGCATCCCTGCTGAGGTTCGGTGGCTGTGCAGACGTCCCTGTGCTGGAGTGGGCATGTTTGAAAGCCATGTGGAGCCTCCAGGCTGCTGCTGTGGCACCGGCGTGCCTTGGCGTTGGTGAGCTGTGGCATGGCTGTGCAGTGACGCAGGTGAGGTGAGGTGTGAGGTGGTGTATGTGGCCTTGCAGGGCTCAGTTTTCCTTGCCTGTGACCTCAGCCTATATCCAGCTCCAAAATGTGGTCTGCAGGGGGGAAGGGCAGGAGCTGGATCTGCCCCTCCCCTGTGCTGACCTAGATTCTGCCTGGCCTGCAGGTCCTGCAGCAGACGTGTCTGCAATGAGTCTAGCTGTGCAGGCTCCGTGGTCACCATAGCTTTTGGTACCCAAGGAGGTAGACAGAGGTTTGAATCTAGGACTGGGCAGCTCCCTCGCTTTCCACCCCCACAACTGTGGCCTCAGTCATCAGTGGACGAGGCCAAGTCAGTAGGGGAAGCCGGGCCGTGCCCTCGGCTGGGTCCTGTGGCCTTTGGGCTGCCACCCTGAGCCAGGGATGGAGGTGGGGGCATGGGGCTGCCGCCAGCACCTCGATGGCCCTGCAGCTGTGGTGCTCACAGTTCTAACACCATGCCTAACACCATGCTGTCATCTTTTTGCTTCTGGAATTTTGAGCCAATTTGGGCTCACCAGGGTGATGGCACCCCTCATCTGGCCGAGCCTTCTGAGAGCCTGAGGGAGTCGGGACCCCACCCTAAACTGGGCATGGTGTGGGCCACGTCACCATCCACCTTGTGTTTATGCGATGATTTAAGAGAACACGGCAGTCTCGGAAGAGCGGTGGCGGCGTTTAGCTTAATGGCTTTTGATGCAGAGGCCAAAAGCATGGTCTGGGCCAGACCTAGGCAGTCAGGGCTCTGGGCTGGGCAAGGGCACCGTCTAAAAGGCCGGGTGAGGATCAAGGGGAGCCAGGGCTCAGGCTGGAGGCCCCCTGAGGGCAGATGAGGGTCTGCAGGGGCTGTGGCATGAGGATCTTCATTGCTTCAGTCTTGGAGGAGACCAAAGTCCAGACAAGCCTAGGGACGGGACAGAGGAGGTGGACAGAGGTGTGGGAGGCCGGTCACGGCCCACTGCACAGGGGGTCTTGGGGACGCCAGCTCAGCCCCAGGCGTCAGCTTAATGGTTGCCTCCCGCCCGGGTCGGGGCCCACTTCTTGTGCCCAGGGCCCCCTCCAAACTCTTCATCATGGCCCCTCTCCACCTCCCCCGGGACTCCAGGCCAGCTGGGCAGCGCTGTGTCTGCACTGTGCGTCTTTTGAGCTTCGTCTCCAGCCCCGGGCCCTGGGGCTCCTCCTTCCTGGGCCTCTTCCTGAAGCCTGAGGAGCCTCCTCTACTGGGGGAGGGGTGTTCCTGCCCAGTCTGGGTGAGGGGAGTCGCAGCCCCGGCTCAGACCCCACTGCTCACATGTATGGCAAGTCATGGCCTTGCTCTCCAGAAGCCACAGCAGCCTGCTGAGGATACTGTGAGCACAGGACTCGGTGTCCATCTTGGCTGTACCCTCTCAGAAGCATCAGCCTGGTGACCTTGTGACCTCTTACATCCCCTCTGCAGGAAAGGTGACCAATAGTCTGGGTTGGCCTGGGACTGTCCAGGATTTAGCACTGAATGCCCCATATCCCAGGCAATTTCTTGGTCCTGGACAAACCTTTTATCAGTAGGGTCTACCCGGGGGACATATGAGAGAGTGGTCCCTTCAGGAGAAGCTGTGCGGGGCATGAGTGCACCCTGATGGGGGAGGGGCTGGGCCTGGGCAAAGCTGTGCGGGGCATGAGCCCACCCTGATGGGTGGGGGGGCTGGGCCTGGGCAAAGCTGTGCGGGGCATGAGCCCACCCTGATGGGTGGGGGCCAGGCCTGGGCAAAGCTGTGCGGGGCATGAGCCCACCCTGATGGGTGGGGGGGCAGGCCTGGGCAAAGCTGTGCGGGGCATGAGCCCACCCTGATGGGTGGGGGCCAGGCCTGGGCAAAGCTGTGCGGGGCATGAGCCCACCCTGATGGGTGGGGGGCAGGCCTGGGCAAAGCTGTGCGGGGCATGAGCCCACCCTGATGGGTGGGGGGGCAGGCCTGGGCTCAGCCAGAAGACAGCCCCAGTTCCTCCAGCATGGCTGGGCCCCATCCCCACCCCACTTCCTTCCATCTCCACCTTTGCCGACTCCGGGGATCTGAGCCTCCTCCTGGTCTATCGCTGGTTCTGAATACCTCCTGTGTGCCGGGTGCTGACAGCTAAAAACACATCTGTGTTTAATTTTGTCCCCACAATGACCCAGGGAGCAGTACAGCCGTCATCCCATTTAGCAGATGAGAACAGGAGGCTCTGATGGAGTTTCCCTGGAGCGTGCTTAATAACCACAGAGCAGCGGGGCACTCAGCTTCCGCATGGAGCTCCCCAGAGCCTGTGGCGTCCTCTCCAGGACTCCGGCAGTGTCGAATGTGGGGGCTCACACTCTCACCAGGGAGACCCATGCTTACCACCTGGGACGTGTTTTCTGCCCGCAGAGGCTCCGTCTGCATCTCTGGCTGCTCAGGGGAGGTGAGTGGGGCCTTGCTCACTCAGGACAAAGGAGACTGAGGTGGGGCTCTAGGCCCCTCTTCCCCGCCCACTTGAGTGCACCCCAAAGGCACATGGAGCCCCTGGGGTGCTGCCTGTGGTCAGGCCAGAGACTGCTCCACTGTCCAAACTGTGCTCATGGGGACACAGCCTGAGGACTGTTACAGTGGAACCTGGGTGAAGAGCCCTGTGGACCTGTGCTCCAGATTCAGGCCAGTCAGGGATGCCATCGTGGCCTAGACAGTCTCCTGAGGGGAGCAGACCAGGCGGAGGTCAGGACTACAGGTCTGGGACTGGCTTTTTCCTTGCTGTGTGGCCCAGGGTGAGTTACCCAACCTCTCTGAGCCTCCGCTTCCTCACTTGTCAAATGGGGATCATCATTTTCCTGTCTCAGGCTGGAGGCTTGCACGGGTTGGGCCAGGGTGCAGCACTGAGGGAGCCCTGTCTGAGGTCCCACCTGCCCGCGCTGCTCTGGACCTGGTCTGGGGTTTCAGCCTTGGGCCTGGGCAGCTCAGGTGGACGCTTGGAGGGGACACTGACCTCAAGTCGGCTGTGAGTAGGACGAGAGGCTGGTGCGCGGCGCGAGCTGCAAGTTACAGGCAGGGAGAACTTCC
>NW_012101369.1:151913-156971 GCF_000951045.1 Mandrillus leucophaeus
CTGCACTCCAGCCTGGGTGACGGAGTGAGACATTGTCAAAAAAAAAAAGAAAAAGAAAAAGAAGTATCATGATAAAAGAAATAACATTTTTTAAAAAGACAGTGTGGTATTTGCATCAAGATAGACAGATCAATAGAACAAATTACAGAGACCAGAAATAGACCCACAAATGTGAGCAACTGATTTTCAACAGAGATGCAAAAGCAATTCAATAAAGGCAAGTTTTGTTATCGGTAAATGATGCTAAACAGTTGGATATCCATATGCAAAAAATGAACTTTGATCCATACTTTGTACTATATTAAAATATTAAGTCAACATGGATCATAAACCTAAATGTAAAACCTAAAATTATAAAACTTCTATAAGAGGACATAGGAGAAAACCTTTGCAAACTTAGATCAGGCAAAGCATTATTAGATAGGATATCAAAACATAATCCATCAAATAAATAAGTTGTTTCATCAAAATGAAGAACTTCTGCTCTTCCAAAGACACTGCTAAGAAAATGAAGAAAATGAAAATACAAGCCCAGGGCTGTAAGAAAATTTTTGCAAATCACATATTTGATAAAGGACTTGTATCGAGAATATATCAAGAACTCTCAAAACTCAATAATGTTAATGGAGAAAAACACTCTGTAAAATATTTTAAAGAGGTTTTTTCTGAGTCAATATGAGTGACCATGGCCTGGAGAACACAGTTTCGAGAGGTCCTGAGAAAGTGTGCCCCTGGCAGTCAGATTACACTTTGGTTTCATAGATTTCAGAGAGGCAGGAGTTACGGGAAAAGACATAAATCAATACATAGAAGGTAGACATTGGTTTGGCCCCAAATGGCAGGGTATCTTGAAGCAGGGAGTACAGTTTTGAGGTGGATTCAGAGATTCTTTAATTTGCAACTGGTTAAAGGAGTAAAGTTCTATTTAAAAATTTGGAGTCGGCAGAAAGGAACGTTTTGAGTTAAGATATAAGCCTCTTAACCCATAGGGGTGTGTGACTTAACTCCTGTCTGGCACGGCCTTAGGTCCTGTTTGTAATTTGATATTGTCACAAAGAGTTTGTTTTGTTTGTCTTATGAAATCTATTTTAACATTAATGCTTGAGGTGCATGATGAGATGTGTCCAACTTCCCTTCCCATCATGGCCAGGAATTCAGTTTTTAAGGTTTTCTGGGGTCCCCTTGGCCAAGAGGGGGTCTGTTCAGGTGGTGGGGGGCTTAGGATTTCAGTTTGTTTTTTTTTTTTTTGAAATGGAGTCTCCCTCTATTGCCCAGGATAGAGTGCAGTGGTGCAATCTCGGCTCACTGCAACCTCCGCCTCCCGGGTTCAAGCGATTCTTCTGCCTCAGCCTCCCAAGTAGCTGGGATTACAGGTGTGCACCACCATACCCAGCTAATTTTTTTGTATTTTTAGTAGAGATGGGGTTTCACCGTGTTAGCCAGGATGATCTCGATCTCCTGACCTCGTGATCTGCCCACCTTGGCCTCCCAAAGTGCTGGGATTACAGGCGTGAGCCACCGCGCCCGGCCGGTATTTCATATTTTTTGATGCTATTATAAATAGCTTTTTTTTTTTTTTGAGATGGAGTCTCACTCTGTTGCCCAGGCTGGAGTGCAGTGGCCGGATCTCAGCTCACTGCAAGCTCCGCCTCCCGGGTTTACGCCATTCTCCTGCCTCAGCCTCCCGAGTAGCTGGGACTACAGGCGCCCGCCACCTCGCCTGGCTAGTTTTTTTGTATTTTTTAGTAGAGACGGGGTTTCACCGTGTTAGCCAGGATGGTCTTGATCTCCTGACCTCGTGATCCACCTGTCTCGGCCTCCCAAAGTGCTGGGATTACAGGCTTGAGCCACCGCGCCCGGCCAATAGCATTATTTTTAAAAACTTTCATTTTATCGTTTGTTCCTAGGATATAGAAATCCCATAGATTTTTGTGTATTGATTTTGTATCCTGACACTTTGCTGAAGTTGCTTATTAGTTCTAGTAGCTTTTTTTGTAGATTATACCCAACTTTCTACATAGATGATCAGGTCTGTGAATTAGACAATTTTTTCTTTCTAATCTGGACACCTTTTATTTCTTTTTCTTACCTTATTGGTTTGGTTGGAATGTCCAGTCCAATGTTGAGTAGAAGTGGACATCCTTGTCTCCGTCCTGCTCTGAGGGGAGACATTAGGGAGTATGACTTACCTTGGGTTTTTCATATCAGGCTGACACATTCTTCCTATTCCTAGTTTGCTGAGAGTCTTTATGAGGAACGGGTTTTAGATTTTGTCAAATGCTTTTTCTGCATGTATTATGATAATCATGTGTTTCCTTTTTTAGTTTGTTAATATGATGAATCACACTGATTTTGTTAAACCAACCTTGCATTCTGGAATAAACCCTGCTTGGTTATATTATAGTATTTTTTAAAATAGTGATGGATTTTGATTTACTAAAATTTTGTTAATGATTTTTGCTTCTGTGTTTATAAGGGATATCGGTCTGTAATTTTTTTTCTTGTGATGCGTTTGGTATCAGAGTAATGCCGGCCTCAACGAATGAGTTGGGAGACAGTCCCTCTTCTTCAGTTTTCTCAAAGAGTTCTGTTAAATGGGCATTCTTTTCTTTTTGGAGACAGAGTCTTGCTCTGTTGCCCAGGTAGGAGTGGAGTGGGTCACATCAGGGCTCACTGTAGCCTCAGCTTCCGGCAAAGTGATCCTACATCTCAGCCTTCCAAGTAGCTGGAACCAGAAGTGTGTGCCACCACACCTGGCTAATTTTTAATTTTTAGTAGAGACGGGATCTCACTGTGTTGCCCAGGCTGGTCTTGAACTCCCCACACTCCAGGAATGACACCTTCACTCAAATCACAGCCCCTCTGGCTGTCATTCCTGGAGCCCCTTGTGCTGCACTGGCCCCTGCTTGGTCCTGGTCCTTCTGGCCACCCTCAGGCTCCTGCCTGGTGTGTCACACCTCCCTCATCTACTGTCCCTCCTGGCTCCAGGCACCTGCCCAGATGCCACTCCACCATCTCCCCTCCTGTTTGAGACGCAGGGCAAGACCACGGTGCTGCTCTCAGAGCCTCATGCTCCGCCTGCCCCACTAGGCAGCAGCTGAGGCCTCAGTCAGCCTCCTTGGGGGCCCAGATTAGTTTGAGACACTTGAGACCTGTTAAGTCCCGTCCCACAGACCCCTCTGAGCCTCCTCCATCACCACACGTGTGGGAAGATCCAGGCCAGTGGGGCCTGGTCAAGCCGGTGATGGGGAGCCTCCCAGCGGCCTTGGGGACACGTGGGGGCCAAAGGTTGGAGAGGATGGAGGCTGCTCAGCCAGGGCCAGAACCAGAGCAGCCCTTTCGGTGGGACAGTTGTGGAAAGCTGACAGTAATGCAAACAGTTCTTGTTCATAGGACTGCAAAGGAGTTTTGTCCAGAGGAATGAAGTATTTTGTGGATATTGACCAGTTTTGTGTCTATTTCAGCACCCTGGATTGTCAACAGTGATTTGGGTCCTCCTTGGAACTGGGCTGTAACGCTCAAGTCTTCTTCGTTCGTTAGTGTTGAGGGTTGAGTTGTGTCTCCTAAAAGATATGTTGGAGTGTCAGCCGGGCGCGGTGGCTCACGCCTGTAATCCCGGCACTTTGGGAGGCCAAGGCGGGTGGATCACGAGGTCAAGAGATCAAGACCATCCTGGCCAACATAATGAAACCCTGTCTCTACTAAAAAATACAAAAATTAGCTGGGCGTGGTTGCACTTGCCTGTAGTCCCAGCTACTCGGGAGGCTGAGGCTGGAGAATCACTTGAACCCGGGAAGCAGAGGTTGCAATGAGCCGTGATCGCGCCACTGCCCTCCAGCCTGGCGACAGAGTGAGACTCTGTCTAAAAAAAAGGTACGTTGGAGTCTCAACCCCCAGCACCTGTGAGTGTGACCTTGTTTGGAAGCAGGGTCTTTGCAGATTTAATTAGTCAATTTGCGGCCATGGTGGACTGGGGTGTCTTTACAAGAAGAGGGCAGTGTGGGCCCAGACACAGAAGATGCAGGGGACAGTGCTGTGTGAAGACAGGGGTGGTGAGGCTGGAGGGATGCGTCTGTGAGCCAGGGAGCATCAAGGATTGCCAGCAACTGCTAGAAGCTGGAGGAGGTGAGGAAGGGTCATCTCTGGAGGCTTCGGAGGGAATGCAGCCCCACCAATACTTAATTCCAGACTTCTGGCCTCCAGAACTAAGAGGGAATAATTTTCTGTTGTTTAAGCCAGTCTGGGGTCCTTTATTATGGCAACCCTAAGAGTCCCATGCAGTGTGCGTGGAAGGGGTTGCTCCAGACGCAGGAAACCACACAAGCAGGTGTCCCAGGAGTGGGGGGTAGGGGAAGGAGGGGCTGGGTCATGGAGAACCTTTGAACTGTTTTCCTAAAGGCAGTGGAAGGCTTTTTACAAAAGGCCTAATTCTGGAAGAGGTTAAAGCACACGTTTTGAAAACAAAACTATGACCCTCATGCCAGAGGTTTTATTGAACTTGTGTTGATTTTAACCCCTGGGCCTGAGAACAGAGAACCGGGTGAGTGTGACAGAGGCGTGCCCACTTCTGGGGAGGCCAGTGGGGCCTCTGCGCCTCCTGGCAGGGGTCGCTCAGGAAGAACAAGAGGTCGTGTGGAAGACGATGCTGGATGGTAAAGGTGGAGTTTTGGTGCATTTGTCCTGGACCACTGACACGTTCTTGTTCAGCACAAGGGCAATGGCAGTGGCCACTGGTAATCCTGGGCTCCAGGCATGCTCGTGTGTGCCTGGAGGCACTGGAGAATCCAGGCGTGTTCGTGTGTGTGTACAGGCACTGGAGAATCCAGGCGTGTGTGTGTGTGTAGAGGTACTGGAGTATCCAGGCGTGTTCGTGTGTGCCTAGAGGCACTGGAGAATCCAGGCGTGCTCGTGTGTGCCTGGAGGCACTGGAGAATCCAGGCGTGTTTGTGTGTGTGTACAGGCACTGGAGAATCCAGGCGTGTTCGTGTGTGTGTAGAGGCACTGGAGAATCCAGGCGTGTTGGTGTGTGTGTAGAGGCACTGGAGAATCCTGGCGTGT
>NW_012101370.1:0-243 GCF_000951045.1 Mandrillus leucophaeus
ATCATGTAAACTGCAGTAGCATCTGCTGGTGAAATACTGCTTTGCATCTACAGAATAGTCCGAACAACAGGGATAGAACTGCATTATTAGAGCTGTAAAATGTGTGATTCGGAAATCTCAGAAAAGAAGAGGAAGTTTTACAGTAGATGAATAAGATGGCATCCAAACTGTTCTCTTAAAGCTATTGAAGTTCTATGGGTATCTCACAACACAAAGTTCAAGTACATGCCCACAACTCCTCAT
>NW_012101370.1:1526-1854 GCF_000951045.1 Mandrillus leucophaeus
TAACCTAACATCCATGGGCTTGCTTTTTGTATTTGGAGGTGTCAAAACATTACAATAATTTGATTTTATTTGAACAGTGAATATTATACTACTCAGTCTAGAGATTTGTGACATCCCAGTCTAAACTAAATGATAGAAATGAAGCTTCCTCAAGGCGACCACTATCAATAATAAAGTAGAAATAGTTGAATTTCTATGGAGTTGCTACTTCTGAATTTAAAGTCAGTTGATATTAAGTAGGTATTTTTAAAGATCGCTAAAATCTTTAGTTGAATAATACCAACATTTTAAAATTTTTTACATATTTATTTATGAAACATAGATGTAA
>NW_012101370.1:9321-10695 GCF_000951045.1 Mandrillus leucophaeus
TCACCTTGGCTGGGATATGTCTGCCCTAAAAGATAGTAAGTAGGAATACTTGTCTCTATACCTTAACCTAACATCCATGGGCTTGCTTTTTGTATTTGGAGGTGTCAAAACATTACAATAATTTGATTTTATTTGAATAGTGAATAATATAGTACGCAATCTAGAGATTTGTGACATCCCAGTCTAAACTAAATGACAGCAATGAAGCTTCTTCAAGGCGACCACTATCATTAATAAAGTAGAAATAGTTGAATTTCTATGGAGTTGCTACTTCTGAATTTAAAGCCAGTTGATATTAAGTAGGTATTTTTAAAGATCGCTAAAATCTTTAGTTGAATAATACCATTTAAAATTTTTTTACATATTTATTTATGAAACATAGATGTAATTTAATTTTAAAACAGAATTTTTGCAAATTGTATTAAAATATATTAAACACATAATACATATAATCCAATGGAGTTTTTCACAGTAACTCAGTGTTAGTTTAAAATGTGAAATTCAATCAATCTAATTGACCATATAATACAGTATGCATGTTAGTATAATGTATACCAAAATTGGAAAGAAATAAATTTATTTTTGTTTTGTAATAAAACAAAATTAACATTTTAATTAATTTCAACTTTTAGTTTTGATTCAGGAGGATGCCTGTGCAGGTTCATTACATGGGTGTATTGTGTGATGCTGAGATTTGGGGTATGAATGATCCTATTGCCCAGGTAATCGGCATAGCACCCCATAGCTAGTTGTTTTAAGGCCTAGCCCCCTCACCCTCCCTCCCCCCTCTAGTAGTCCCCGGTGTCTATTATTGCTAACGGTATGTCCATGTGTACCCCCTCATGACTGAGAACATGCAGTATTTGGTTTTCTGTTCCTGTGTAAGTTCGCTTATGGTGTCCTCTAGCTGCACCCATGTTGCTACAAAGGACATGATTCTGTTCTTTTTACAGCCGCATAACATTCCATGGTGTATGTGTACCGCATTTTCCTTTCCTAGTCCATTGTTGATGGTCATTTAGGTTGATTTCATGTCTTTGCTATTGTGAATAGTGCTTCAATGAACGTACCAGCGCATGTGTCTTTTTGGTAGAATAGTTTATTTTCCTTTGGATGTATGTGCAGTAATGGGATTGCTGAGTCAAATGGGAGTTCGGTTTTGAGTTATTTGTGAAGGCTGAAAAAAGCTTTCCACAGTGGCTGAACTAATTTCCCATTCCCACCAACGGTGTATAAACTTTCCCCTTTCTCCTCAACCTCACCAGCCTCTGTTATTTTTTGACTTTTTAGTAATAGCCACTGTGACTGGTGTGAGATGGTATCTCATTGTAGCTGTGATTTGCATATCTCTGATGGCTACTGATAGTTATGTTC
>NW_012101370.1:13077-14013 GCF_000951045.1 Mandrillus leucophaeus
GGACACCAACCGACTTAAAGAAGTAGATGACATTTTCAAAGATGAATGAATCATTAACGTGCCTATAGCACAGATTAGCAATTGGTGTATTCAGACTCCAGCTACTTCTACTTCTCTTTTGAGACAGGGTCTCACTCTGTTGCCCAGGCAGGAGTGTAGTGGCATGATCATGGCTCACAAAACCTCAACCTCCCAGGCTCTAGTGATCATCCCGCCTCAACCTCCTAAGTAGCTGGGACTACAGATCCAGAGACCAAAATGTCTGACGGCCTAAAATGAGGCTGCAATATCACTTACGGTTCATGTCTTAATTCAAGGAAATTTCAGAAAGGGGTCAAACCTTAAAGACAAATGTAAGCTGGGTGTGGAGGCACATGTCCGTAGTCCCAGCCACTCAGGAGGCTGAGGCAGGAGGATCCCTTGAGCTCAGGAGTTTAAGACCAGCCTGGCCACCAACAGGCCTGGCTAATTTAAAAATATATATATTTGTAGAGATGGAGTCTTAAGTTGCCCAGGCTGGTGCATTTCCATTTTCACATAAAGACTGAGGACTTTATAAAAGGAATAGCATTTTTAAGTGAATCTGATCTGGAAGTCAGAAGACTCAAGTTCCATGAACAGTTTGTTTATTCTCCCCATTCTTTCCAAATATATCTAATATTATGCTGCTCAATTTGTTTTTAACAGTGTGACTTTGGGAAAAAATTTATACATCTTAGGTTTTCTATCTGTAAAATAAAAATCATAGTTATTTGTTTTCTTCCTAAAAATATTGTACATTCAACAAAAATTCCTGGTAGACTCACTTGCATGCAATGTGATTTATTAGTTTTTGTTGTTTTGTTTGCTTTTTGTTGTAACCATAGAGCCAGCCTTCATGCTCTTCTCCCTTCTCATGCTTTCCTATTGCCGTCTCCACAAGGCTTGACTCTGATT
>NW_012101370.1:15848-17959 GCF_000951045.1 Mandrillus leucophaeus
TTTCCCTCAGCAAAGTAAAACTGTCCCTTTTGCCTTTGTAGGCAATCTTCTGAACAAGGTTTTCCTAATAATCTTAATTCATCTTATTTTATCTTACCCTCTTCTCTGTACCTTGTTTACATGCTTCTGGAACACTTGTGTGTCTTGCACGCATCCCCTGCATTATTTAGACAATCCTAAAAGAAGATTTCTAGGATGGATTGGTAAAGAACTGCTGACATATTGAACCCTCTCTCTTTGTACCTGGAACTTTCATAATTACCTTAGTTCTCCAGGCCAGTTTTGCAATTATCTTTGTTCTCTGCTTCAAAATGCATTTACCTCTGACAGAAGTTCAGCACAAAAACGGGACATTGTCCAGTGGTACATATGAGGAAGGAGACATGATATATTTAAAATTATAAACTAAAAGCTTTCTGACACACAAAGCATGGGCAACGCTTGCATTTCATAGGAGAGCAGGTCACAAATGGCAAATGGTGGTCCAGAGATCAAATTGTCCGACGGTCTAAAATGAGCCTGCCATATCACTTAGGGTACATGCCTTCACACAAATAAATTTCAAAAAGGGGTCAAACCCTTGTTTAAAGATAAATGTAAGTGGTGTGGAGGCACGTGTGTGCAGTCCCAGCTACTCAGGAGGCTTGAAAGTAAAGCCCATCCTCTGACCTGTCTTCTCCTGACCCTCATTTTAACCCCATGACTCTTCCACCTGTTTCTTTCCCACAGTTCCTCTATTCCATAAAAATTCAACTGGTGTCTGTTTTTCTTTAATCAGAGTCAAGCCTTCTGGAGAGGGCAATAATAAAGCATGAAAAGGTAGAAGAGCATGAAGGTTGGCGATAAGGTTACAACAAAAAGCAAACAAACAACAATTTACTTGAAAGTAAATTGGGTTTCATCAAAATTTAAAACTTTTGTGTAATCAAAGGCAACCTGCAGAATGGAAAATAATACTTGAAATGACATCTTTGATAAGGGATCAATATCCAGAATATACAAAACATTCCTACAGCTCAGCAATAAATAAAAAACCCAACTAAAAAATAGGTAAAGGACTTACATAGACATTTTCCCAAAGAACATATACAAATGGCCATGAAACACATGAAAGATGCTCAACATCACTGATTGCTAAGGAAATGCAAATCAACACCACAATAAGATAGCATTTCATACCCTTTCAGATGGCAATCATCAAAAATCCAGGAAATAGTAAGTGTTGGTGAGGATATAGCCAGTCGGAACTCTTGTGCATTGCTAGTGGACTCTACAATGCTATAACAATGGTGGAAAAGAGTACAGTGGTTCCTTAATATTTTTCTTAAAAAAGGAACCTAGGCTGGGTGCGGTGGCTCATGCCTGTAATCCCAGCACTTTGGGAGGCTGAGGTGGAGAGATCACAAGGTCAGGAGTTCAAGACCAGCCTTACCAACAAAGTGAAATCCCGTCTTTACTAAAACTACAAAAATTAGCCAGGGATTGAGGTGTGTGCCTGTAATCCTAGCTACTCAGGAGACTGAGGTAGCAGAATCACTTGAACCTGGGAGGTGGAGGTCACAGTGAGCTGAGACCATGTCACTTCACTCTAGCCTGGGCAACAGAGAGAGACTCCATCTCAAAAATAAATAAATAAATAAATAGAAATGGAACCTAGATTTACCATAGGAGTCAGCAAGTCAACTTTTTGGTTTAAACCCACAAGACTTGAAAGCAAGGACTTCAACAGATATTTGCAAATTCATGTGCATAGCAACATTATTCATGATAGCCAAAAGGTGGAAGCAGTCATTAACAGAGAAATGGATAAACAAAATGTGGTACAGACATACGGTGGGATATTACTTAGCCTTAAAAAGGGACATTCTGACGCATGCTACAACATGGACGAACCTTGACATAATGCTAAGTGAAAGAAACTGGATACAAAAAACTAATACTGCATGATTCCACTTATATGAGGTATCTAGAGTGTCATATTCATAGAAACCAAAAGTAGAATCATGGTTCCCAGGTACTTGGAGGAGAGAGTAATGATGGGATATTGTTTAATGGGTACAGAGTTTCAGTTTCGGAAATTAAAAAGGAAAAAGCTCTAGAGATGATGGATG
>NW_012101370.1:18789-21609 GCF_000951045.1 Mandrillus leucophaeus
GCCTCCCAAAGTGCTGGGATTACAGGTGTGAGCCACCACACCTGGCCTAAAGAAAGAGAATTTTATTGATTTATCAGCTGAATCAGCATTTACAGGGGCTTATGAAGCATTTGCCATTGTTTGGGGTTGCAGTGAGGAAAATGTGAAACACTTGATGAAAAACTTTCACGAAACCTGGTCTCTTTCCAACAGCTTGGCTATGTGAGAATAGCTTTTATCACATGACAACTCTAAAAATAAAACCATTTTTAAGTTAAAGCTGTCCTTCCAGTTACTGTTTCAAACTTTATCCCAAGAACTGAGGTGCCATTCAGTAAAAGACAACTATAGGCTTCTCAGCAATAAGGCTAAGTACTTGTTTCCTGATGATGAATTTATTTCTTGTCTTTAAGTTTACAATGACAGCTATAAAAGTGGTTGTCAATAATATTGGTATAATTTAATTTCTAATAGAATGAGTGTTCTATGTATGTATCAGAGCTATTGATATTTTTAATAATACCAAAATGTATTTTGTACTCTATGACGATGATATTAGTGAACTGTATTCTCAGCAGTATTTTGCAATACTTCAGACTATTAATACACCTCTCTGTGTTTTTGGCTGGGTTCTGCACTCATGCCTGTAATCCCAGCACATTCAGAAGCTGAGACAAGTGGATCACTCAAGCTCAGGAGTTCGAGACCAGCATGGGCAATATTGTGAAAGCCCCTCTCTACTAAAAATACAAAAATTAGCTGGGTGTGGTGGCGGGCACCTGTAATCCCAGCTACTTGGGAGGCTGAGGCAGGAAAGTCATTTGAACCTGGGAGGCGGAGGTTGCAGTGACGGAGATAACACCATTGCACTGCAGCCTGGGCAACAAGAGGGAAACTCCATCTCAAAGGAAAATAAAAGAGTAAATCATAAGATCAGGCACAGTGGCTCATGCCTGTAATCCTAGCACTTAGGGAGGCTGAGGTGAGAGGATCACCTGAAGTCGGGAGGTGGAGACCAGCCTGACCAACATGGAGAAACCCCATCTCTACTAAAAATACAAAATTAGCCAGATTTGGTGGTGCATGTGTGTAATCCCAGCTACTCAGCAGACTGAGGAAGGAGAATCACTTGAACCAGTGAGATGGAGGTTGTGGTGAGCTGAGATTGTGCCATTGCACTCCAGCCTGGGCAACAAGAGCAAAACTATGTATCAAAATAAAATTTAAAAATAAATAAATAAAAAAATAAAGAGTGAATAGTATTCATATATATATCACATTTTCTTTATCCATTCATCCAATGCTGGCCTCCTAGGTTGCTCCCATATCTTAGCTATTATGAAGAATGCTGCAGTGAATATGGTAGTGCAGTTATCTCTTCTGTATACTGATTTCAATTCCTTTAGCTATACACCCACAGGTAGGATTGCTGGAACATACAGTAGTTCTATTTTTAGTTTCCCTGATGAATCTCCATATTATTTTTCCATAATGCCTATATTAATTTACATTGGGAAATGTAATTACTTTTGATGCTGTTGGGAATGAACTGGTTTATTTAATAAATTGTATTAGGTACATTGACTAATAGTGTGTAGGAGTGAAGTTATATTTACTGAATTCTGTTTTGACATATAGTCAAAACAGACTGAATAATTAAATGTAAAAATGATCTGGAGAAAACCTTGGTTTTTGTTTTTGTTTTTGCTTTTGTTTATTGAGATGGCATCTCACTCATCGCCCAGGCTGGAGTGCAGTGGCACGGTCTCGACTCACTGCAACCTCTGTCTCCCGGGTTCAAGTGACTCTCCTGCCTCAACCTCCAGAGCAGCTGGGATTACAGGTGCGTGTCACCACACCTGACTAATTGTATATGTTTTAAAATATTAACTTAGGAATAGATTTTTCTAAGCTAAACTGAAGAGAAATGCTAAGGAAATAGTGAGATTTGACTTGATAATTATGTGTCTGAATGAATCAGCCAATTAAAAAAATGGAAACAGGCCAGGGGCAGTAGTGTATGCCTGTCATTTCAGCACTTTGTGAGACCAAGGTGGGCAGATTGCTTGAGTCCAGGAGCTGAGACCAGCCTGAGCAACATATCAAAACCCTGTCTCTAAAAAAAAAAAATACAAAAATTAGCCAGGCATGGTGGCTCTAATCTGTAGTCCCCGCTACTTGGGAGGCTGAGGCAGGAGGATCACCTGAGCCTGGAGATGTCAAGGCTACAGTGACATGTGATCATGCCACTGCACTTCCAGCCTAGATGACAGAGTGAGACCCTGGCCCAAAGAAACTAAACTAAAATGAAATGAAAACAAATACAAGATAAAAATTGTTTGACCTATTTTAACACATAGTATGATGAACACACATAGTTTGTCAATCAAACTCATGGTCATTAGTCTAAAAGAAATACAAATAATGACTATAAATTCACAACCATTTACATTAGAAATACAAATTATCATCAGTATATCAGACTCACAATTACTTGACCTTTTAAGAATTCATCCTGCTCTCCATAATGAATAAGAAAACATTGATAACTCTTTTTCCCTAACCTAGCCCTTTGTGCTCCTGAATCTCTGAATTTGTGTTCACATCTTAACACTCTTTTTTAAAATTATTTTCTGTAGCATTTTGTCTTCAGTTGAGACATCTCCTATATTCTCTTTACACTTTTCCACAAATGACCCAATTTTTTCATAAGAATCATTGATGAGTTCCATGTATGGGATGATAGTGTAATGATAAATTATCAATGTGGTTGCCATCCTGTCTTGTTCATTATCCAAGTGACTCTTCTTGGTTTAGCAACAGGCCAGGAGGTATCTATGA
>NW_012101370.1:22839-23325 GCF_000951045.1 Mandrillus leucophaeus
ATTCACCCAATGCTGGCCTCCTAGGTTGCTTCCATACCTTAGCTATTATGAAGAATGCTGCAGTGAATATGGTAGTGCAGTTATCTCTTCTGTATGCTGATTTCAATTCCTTTAGCTATACACCCACAGGTAGGATTGCTGGAACATAGAGTAGTTCTATTTTGTTTCTCTGATGAATCTCCATATTATTTTCCATAATGCCTATATTAATTTACATTAGGAAATGTTACTTTTCATGCTGTTGGGAATGAACTGATTTGTTCAATACATTGTGTAAGGTACATTGACTAATAGTGTGTAGGAGTGAAGTTATATTTACTGAATTCTGTTTTGACATATAGTCAAAACAGACTGAATAATTCAATCTAAAAATGATCTGGAGAAAACCTTGGTTTTTGCTTTTGTTTATTGAGATGGCATCTCACTCGTTGCCCAGGCTTGAGTGCAGTGGCACGGTCTCGACTCACTGCAACCTCTGTCTCCCGG
>NW_012101370.1:23375-23975 GCF_000951045.1 Mandrillus leucophaeus
ACTCTATCCCAAGAACTGAGGTGTCATTCAGTAAAAGACAACTACAGGCTTCGCAACAATAAGGCTAAGTACTTGTTTTATGTTTTCTGATGATGCATTTATTTCTTGTCTTTGAGTTTACAGTGACAGCTATAAAAGTGGTTGTCAATAATATTGCTATAATTTAATTTCTAATAGAATGAGTGTTCTGTGTATGTGTTAGTCAAAACTATGATATTTTTAATAATACCAGAATGTATTTTGTACTCTATGATGATGATATTAGTGAACTGTATTCTCAGCAGTATTTTGCAATGCTTCAGACTATTAATACACCTCTCTGTGTTTTTGGCTGGGTGCTGTGGCTCACGCCTGTAATCCCAGCACTTTCAGAGGCTGAGACAAATGGATCACTCAAGCTCAGGAGGAGTTCGAAACCAGCACGGACAATATTGCGAAGGCCTCTCTCTACTAAAAATACAAAAATTAGCTGGGCGTGGTGGCGGGCACCTGTAATCCCAGCTATTTGGGAGGCTGAGGCAGGAGAATCGTTTGAACCTGGGAGGCGGAGATTGCAGTGATGGAGATAACACCATTGCAGCCTGGGCAATAAGAGGGAAA
>NW_012101370.1:24025-24369 GCF_000951045.1 Mandrillus leucophaeus
TTGTTTAATTATATGGAGGAATGAGCATATCTCAAAGGGAAGCAAGAATATATAATATTTAGATGACAGAATCATTAAGAAATGGTTTTGCACCCTGGCTACACCACTGTACACACGAAATATCAGGGTGCAGTGGTGCATGCCTGTAATCCCAGCACTTCAGGAGGCTGAGGTGGGTGGATCACCTGAGGTCAGGATTGCAAGAGCAGTCTGATGAACATGGTGAAACCCCATCTCTACTAAATAAAAAAAAATTAGCCAGGTGTGGTGGTGCATGCCTGCAATCCCAGCTACTTGTAAGGCTGAGGCAGGAGAATCACTTGAACCCATGAGGCAAATGTTGC
>NW_012101370.1:24971-26972 GCF_000951045.1 Mandrillus leucophaeus
CTACTTGGGAGGCTGAGGCAGGAGGATCACCTGAGCCTAGAGATGTCGAGGCTGCAGTGACATGTGATCATGCCACTGCACTTCCAGCCTAGATGACAGAGTGAGACCCTGGCCCAAAGAAACTAAACTAAAATGAAATGAAAACAAATACAAGATTAAAAATTGTTTGACTTATTTTAACACATAGTATGATGAACACACATAGTTTGTCAATCAAACTCATGGTCATTAGTCTAAAGGAAATAGAAATGACTATAAATTCAAAACCATTTACAACATTAGAAATACAAATTATCATCAGTTTATCAGACTCACAATTACTTGACCTTTTAAGAATTCATCCTGCTCTCCATAATGAATAAGAAAATATTGATAACTTTTTTTCCCTTAACTTAGCCCTTTGTGCTCCTGAATCTCTGAATTTGTGTTCACATCTTAATTTTTTGTAATTATTTTCTGTAGCATTTTCTCTTCAGTTGAAACATCTCCTATATTCTCTTTACACTTTTCCACAAATGACCCAATTTTTTTGTAAGCATCATTGATGAGTTCCATGTGTGTGATGATAGTGTAATGATAAATTATCAATGTGGTTTCCCTCCTGTCTTCATCATTATCCAAGTGACTCTTCTTGGTTTAGCAACAGGCCAGGAGGTATCTATGACATTTTGTTCAGTTAAGCAGTAATAAGAAAACAAAATCTGCATTTTTTTTTCATATTTGAAACACAAGTCAACAAATAATTTGAAAGGACCCATGATTAGACAGTGAGGATTTTATGCTCCCTCAAGAGTAATTGAGATTGTTTAATTATATGGAGGAATGAGCATATCTCAAAGGGAAGCAAGATGACGTAATATTTAGATGACAGAATCATTAGGAAATGCGTTTGCACCCTGACTACACCACTGTACACAGGAAATATCAGGGTGCAGTGGTGCACGCCTGTAATCCCAGCACTTCGGGAGGCTGAGGCGGGTGGATCACCAGGTCAGGAGTTCAAGACCAGTCTGATGAACATGGTGAAACCCCATCTCTACTAAATACAAAAAATTAGCCAGGTGTGGTGGTGCATGCCTGCAATCCCAGCTACTTGTAAGGCTGCGGCAGGAGAATCACTTGAACCCGTGAGGCAAATGTTGCAGTGAGATGAGGTCATGCCGTTGTACCTCAGCTCGGGCAACAAGAGCAAAACTCTAAAAAAAAAAAAAAAAAGTTACTGCCCCACAAACCTTTTACATAGGATGATGAAGGATTCCAGAGCCCATGCGACCCTCTAGGGGCTTCTACCCCTGCCACACCACACATATACCTTGACATGGCCTGTTACAGAGAAGAAAATGCCCAGTAAATTAATATCACAATCATTGGCACATGCCCACCAAAAGACTCAAATTAAAATTTTGACAAAATTAAGTGTCAACAAGAATGCGAAGATTTGGGAATTATCAGACCTTGGAAGACTGTCGCTTGGTGTGTTAACACTGGGATAAAACCAATAATACCAAGTAAAACTGAAGGTATGTTTATCCTGTGACCTATGGTTTCATCTATTGCTTTATAGTGTATATAAATACACACTAATGGTAGCCAAATAGAAATACAAAAGTGTTTGCAACAGCATCATTTGTAACTGACAAAAATGAATACGACCCACATGTCCATCAACAATGAAGGGATACACACTAGTGTACTGTATTTTTTAATGTATATTTTTTGAGACAGAGTCTCGCTTAGTCTCCCAGGTTGGAGTGCAGTGGCGTGATCTCAGCTGACTGCAATCTCTGCCTCCCGAGTTCAAGTATTTCTCCTACCTTAGCCTCCTGAGTAGCTGGGATTACAGGTGCATGCTGCCACTTCTGGCAAAGTTTTGTATTTTTAGTAGAGACGTGGTTTCACCATGTTGGTGAGGCTGGTCTGAAACTCCTGACCTCAGGTGATCCACCTGCCTTGGCCTCCCAAAGTACTGGGATTACAGGTGTGAGCCACTTTGCCTAGCTT
>NW_012101370.1:30118-32232 GCF_000951045.1 Mandrillus leucophaeus
AGGACTTTGCATTTCCCATTTGCTCAAATTCCTCATGATTCTAGATGCAAATGAATAGAAATGCAAAATGTAAGGAGACACAGGACTTCTGATAGCCCTTTCTTCTTTCCACGTTTTGTGTCTCTGCCTGTAGTTTACCTTATGAGTCCATATGGCTAATGAGCAAAATATTTTTCAGATGGATACCTGTGACCAAGCATTGCAAGTTAAAGATATTTCTGAATCTTGCACACCTTATTCACAGGGAAGCCTGCTCATGCATAATAAAGCAGAGATGAATGCAAAAGGTTGCCACATAGATAATCAATTTCTGGTGAGCAATAATTAGAGGTAATGTAAAATGAGACAATTATTGCTTTTCATCATATCTTGAAAGAACTCCTACAGTCAATGATTTTGAAAAAAAAAAATCTAAGTTCGCTCTTTTATTTCCTATAATGAGAAGATATTATCCAGTAGAAGTTCAAGAGTCAAATCTGAAGGCAGCTTATCTGACCTGGCCACATGGTCTTGCCACTTATTAAACATAGCTTTCTACAAACTAACCTCTCCAGACCTCAGATCTTCAACTCTCTAAAATGGAAGCCTAGTAGTATTTACCTCTAGAACTGCAGCTGAACTGAGCATTTTAGGAAAGGAACAAATACACACATGATATAGTCAGATTGTGAACCCAGCATAGCCCAGAATACAAAAATTTCTCAGTAATAGAGATCCTCAAGAGAAAAATGAGATGTAGCCTATCTCAGTGGTCTTTCATGTGGCAAATGAAAAGTGAAAGTCCATAATGAGAAAGACATGGGCAGCCAGGGACACCATCCATTCAACGTACATTCTGCAGACTAGCCTGGTTTGGGTGGGGATGTGGCTGTGAGGCAGAAGGCGGTGCAGGGCCCTGGCTGGCCACTGCAGGTGTCACAAGCTCTCTGGCGTTGGAGGCCCTGTGCTTGGCCTTGGTTTGAAGAGCTAAAGTCATCAGACCTCTGCAGTGGTCAGGTTCACCCCCACTCTGCAGGCTTTGGCACTTCAGAACATACAGAGGCCTGGGACCTCTGGGTGGTGTGGTTTCTGCCTTTTTCAGAAGTATCTGTCACCCAGCCTGGAGGTGCTGTGACCCACAGCCTGCATGTGAGGCAGTGGGGTGGGAAGAACCTGGGGCTTGACCCTATAGCCCACAGAGGCTGTCAGTACTTGACAGCCCAGCTGGGGCACGCCAGCCTTCACCTGGGGAGCCCTGGCCATTCATACACACCTCCAGGGGCAAATGAGAGAACGTGGTAACCTCATAGGACTGGGACTGCATAGGCAGAAATGACAAGTGCATTGATGGATCCGAAGTCAGTGAAGCAGAGTTCAGACCTGTAGGGGACTTCACAGATGGCAGAATGAACCAGTCTGTGAGAGCTGGAGATGAGCTGTGCTCGCAGCCCCGCGTCTGTCCCGTTCACCTGGGAAGGAGCACACCAGTGAATGAGAATTTGAGCACAAGATGAGAAAACGTGTTGGCCCCCAAGTGCCGGCGGGCTGGGACGGTGGCCACAGCACACAGGGACACCCCCATTATGCAGGAACCACTGCAAAGGGAAGGACCTGAGGGTTTGGGCCAGGGAGAGAGAAGAGTGTCTAGGAAGCTGGTGGCAAACCCCAAGGCGGGAAGGGTGACCAGCAAGGCCCAGGCGGGTTTGCTGAGGTTCTGTGAGGCTCAGCCCAGTGGGAAATGGTGGGGCTTTGGGAACACATCCTTAAGAACCAAGCAGGTGTGACTGTGGCCAGGGACTCCATGGGGAACATGGCCCAGGAGAGATGCAGAGCTGAGGGAGTTTAGCTCTGCAAACCTGTAAGAAAATAGCCTGAGAGAGTTCCACCTGATTGCCAGGGGCAGAGACAGGCTCAGGGGCAGACAGTGAGCCCGCCAGACCCTTTGGAAGGACTAGGTGAGGTAAGGCAAGTGCGCCAGCAAGGTAAGGCAAGTTTCTAGTTCCCACGTGGAGGCTGTCCCCTCCCCTGAGCTTCAGGGAGAATGTCGAGATTCAGGATTCCAGTCCAGGATCAGAGGGAGGGCCAGGGCTGAAACTGGAGAAGGACCCCGGTCTAACTTCCTACCCAGCTGGTGC
>NW_012101370.1:33574-35352 GCF_000951045.1 Mandrillus leucophaeus
CATAGATAATCAATTTCTGGTGAGCAATTATTAGAGGTAATGTAAAATGAGACAATTACTGCTTTTCATCATATCTTGAAAGAACTCCTACAGTCAATGATTTTGAAAAAAAAAAAAATCTAAGTTCACAAAAAAAAAAAAAAAAAAACTAAGTTCACTCTTTTATTTTCTATAATGAAAAGATATTATCCAGTAGAAGTTCGAGAGTCAAATCTGAAGGCAGCTTATCTGACCTGGCCACATGGTCTTGCCACTTATTAAACACAGCTTTCTACACACTAATCTTTCCAGACCTCAGATCTTCAACTCTCTAAAATGGAAGCCTAGTAGTATTTACCTCTAGAACCGCAGCTGAACTGAGCATTTTACGAAAGGAACAAATACACACACGATATGTATAGTCAGATTGTGAACCCAGCATAGCCCAGAATACAAAAATTTCTCAGTAATAGAGATCCTTAAGAGAAAAATGAGACGTAGCCTATCTTAGTGGCCTTTCATGTGGCAAATGAAAAGTGAAAGTCCATAGTGAGAAAGACATGGGCAGCCAGGGACACCATCCATTCAACGCAGATTCTGCAGACTAGCCTGGTTTGGGTGGGGATGTGGCTGTGAGGCAGAAGGCGGTGCGGTGCCCTGGCTGGCCACTGCAGGTGTCACAAGCTCTCTGGCGTTGGAGGCCCTGTGCTTGGCCTTGGTTTGAAGAGCTGGAGTCATCAGACCTCTGCAGTGGTCAGGTTCACTCCCGCTCTGCAGGGTTCGGCACTTCGGAAGATACAGAGGCCTGGGACCTCTGGGTGGTGTGGTTTGTGCCTTCTTCAGAAGTATCTGTCACCCAGCCTGGAGGTGCTGTGACCCACAGCCTGCATGTGAGGCAGTGGGGTGGGAAGAACCTGGGGCTTGACCCTATAGCCCACAGAGGCTGTCAGTACTTGACAGCCCAGCTGGGGCGCGCCAGCCTTCACCTGGGGAGCCCTGGCCATTCATACACGCCTCCAGGAGCAAATGAGAGTACGTGGTAACCTCATAGGACTGGCACTGCATAGGCAGAAATGACAAGCGCATTGATGGATCTGAGGTCAGTGAAGCGGAGTTCAGACCTGTAGGGGACTTCAGGGATGGCAGAATGAACCAGTCTGTGAGAGCTGGAGATGAGCTGTGCTCGCAGCCCCGCGTCTGTCCCGTTCACCTGGGAAGGAGCACACCAGTGAATTAGAATTTGAGCACAAGATGAGAAAACGTGTTGGCCCCCAAGTGCCGGCGGGCTGGGATGGTGGCCACAGCACACAGGGACACCCCCATTATGCAGGAACCATTGCAAGGGGAAGGACCTGAGGGTTTGGGCCAGGGAGAGAGAGGAGTGTCTAGGAAGCTGGTGGCAAACCCCATGGCGGGAAGGGTGACCAGCAAGGCCCAGGCGGGTTTGCTGAAGTGCTGTGAGGCTCAGCCCAGTGGGAAATGGTGGGGCTTTGGGGACACATCCTTAAGAACCAACCAAGTGTGACTGTGGCCAGAGGCTCCATGGGGAACATGGCCCAGGACGGATGCAGAGCTGAGGGAGTTTAGCTCTGCAAACCTGTAAGAAAATAGCCTGAGAGAGTTCCACCTGATTGCCAGGGGCAGAGGCAGGCTCAGGGGCAGACAGTGAGCCCGCCAGACCCTTTGGAAGGACCAGGTGAGGTAAGGCAAGTGCGCCAGCAAGGTAAGGCAAGTTTCTAGTTCCCACGTGGAGGCTGTCCCCTCCCCTGAGCTGCAGGGAGAATGTCGAGATTCAGGAT
>NW_012101370.1:37573-37799 GCF_000951045.1 Mandrillus leucophaeus
ATTGAGTAAAAGAAGGCAGATGCAGCAGGATACAGACTATTACTCCAATTATGTAAAAGCAAAACCAGGCAAAATCAGACTTTAGGCATATTTAAAATATGTAATAAGGACACTGAGGTCAGGAGTTCAACACCAGCCTGGCCAACATGCAAAACCCCGTCTCTACTAAAAATACAACAATCATCCAGGAGTGGTGGCATGTAGCCCGTGCCTGTAATCCCAGCTA
>NW_012101370.1:40775-48743 GCF_000951045.1 Mandrillus leucophaeus
CTATTATATTCCATGTTTTTCTCCTTTTTATTATTCTTTTTCCTTTTAGAGGGGTCTCCCTCTGTCGCCCAGGCTGGAGTGCAGTGACACATCTTGGCTTATTGCAACCTCCACCTCCTGGGTTCAAGCAGTTCTCCCGCTTCAGCCTCTTGAGTATCAGAGTACATGCGCACGCCACCACACCAGGCTAATTTTTGTATTTTTATTAGAGACAGGTTTTCAACCTTTTTTGGCCAGGCTGGTCTCAAACTCCTGACCTCAAGTGATCTGCCTGCCTCAGCCTCCTAAAGTGCTGGGGGTTACCGGCGTGAACCACCGTGCCCAGCTCTTCCTTCCAAAACAATGTAAATTTGTTGCCCAAAAACTTGAAGATACAGATAACTAGAAGTAAACAGTCTGGCACGTGGCTCATGCCTGTAATTCCAGTGCTTTGGGAGGCTGACGCAGGCTGATTGCTTGAGCTCAGGAGTTTGAGGCCAGTCTGGGCAACAACGGCAAGACCTGTCTCTACAAAAAAAAAATACAAAAATTATCCGGGTGTGGTGGTGTGTGCCTGTGTTCCCAGCTACTCCAGAGGCTGAAGTGCAAGGATCCCTTGAGACCAGGAGGCAGAGGCTATGATGAGCCAAGATCACACCACCGCACTCCAGCCTGGGTGACAGACCTTATCTCAAAAAGGAAAATGCCTCCCACCCCATAGCTCCATCCTCAGACTCAGCCACTGATCTGTGGGGCGCCAGCTGGACCCGTGGGGACGTTTTCCTGACAGGGAGACTTGAGTGGATGGTGATGTGGGCAGTGTCCCTTGTGGGGTCTGCATCATCCCGGGACACACCCAGAAGTCACGCCCTGCACCAGCCTCAGCAGCACAGATGCGTTGAGGCCCAAAGGGTTGGGGGACAAACGTGGAGAGGTGAGCATGTCCACTCAGACTCACAATCCTGCCCTCAGTACCCCATTCCCCTGCTCTCATCCACTGGATGCTCCCACCTGCCCTTACAATACTGAGCAACCAGAAGTCCATGGCCAGCAAAAAGGCTTTCCTCTCAGCCTCGCTCTCCAGGACCCTGCTTATAGGTTGCAAATCAAAAGTTTGGCCTACATGCTTGACTGTGCTTCTCTGAGGGTTTTCCTGACCACAAATCCATCGGCAACGGAGTGATGCCCAGGGCTGGACTGAGCCTTTGGCTGTGTCCAGGAAGAGTAGGAGGTGGAAAGAATTTGGGAGATAGGGGAAGCCACGGGGTCATTTTTGAACAAGGTCTTCCTATGTCGCCCAGGCTGGAGTGCAGTGGCACGATCCTGGCTCACTGCAATTGTGAACTCCTGGGGTTCAAGTGATCCTCTCGCTCTAGTCTCCTGAGTCACTAGGACTACAGGTGTGCACCACCACACCCAGCTCACTTTTAACAATTTGTTGTAGAGACAAGGTATCCCTGTATTACCCAGGCTGATTTCAAACTGCGGGCCTTGGTGATCTTCCCGCCTTGGCCTCCCAAAATGCTGGAATTACACGTCTGAGGCACCGTGCCTGGGTTCCTTGTGCTTTCTGTACACATTCAGGAGGCCGGTGGGAGACCCTGGATCCAGAGATTGGGGATGATGCTGGCCTTCTCCTACCCTGAGGATCAAGCAGTGCCCAAGGGCACAGCCTGGAAACCTGTGGCCTGTATCACCCACTGCGGGTGCACAGCGGTGTAGAAGCAGGGCTAGGAGATCCCCTGCAGATGTGTGTCTTAGTGAGCCCTCCGCAGGGTGGGCTCTGTGGGTGTTGGGCCAAGTACTTCCCTATCACAAGCTGGTCGTAGTTCAGACCAAGCAGTGCAAGGCACGTCCACTGAGTGCCAGGCACAGTGGTACCCCAGAGGGTGCTCCCACTCTTGGCCTGACTCGTGCCTCCCATGGGGAAGCAAAGCCACCAGCCCGGGGCAGAATGTGGTCAGACCTGGAGAATGAATGCTGTGGGTCAGCAGCCCTTCCCAACCCTGACCCTTCCTCCTCCACCTAACAGTGGTTCAGGCCCACTGAGCAGCACTGCTGGTGTGCCTGCTGCTGAAGCACCTGCATGCTTTCAGAAACAACCTGAATCCAGAGCAGACCTCACCCACTCCCATGCCACCAGGTCCCTGGAGAAGTTCAAAGGGTGGGTGACCCTTGTGGCTTCCAGCCACTTTTGTCTCCCCTGCTTTCGCCTCCTCAGCTATTGCCCACAAGGATCTCACCCCAGGGCATAGCGAACAGGGTAAGTCCTCTCCTGCTCACAGAGCACTTGAGGCCTCTGGAGGGCTAGGCAGGTGCCTCATTGCCCCGACCAGCGGGCTCCCAGAGCCTCTCTCACCAGACTGGCCAGAGGCCTCATCATGCTGCCATCTCTAGCTCCTCCCTACTCCTATCAGAAGAGCTGGTGTGGCCCTGACTCCAGGCCCACCAAAGTGGGCTGTCTGTGTAGAACTGAGATGAGGAGCATGTGGGAGCTGCACTGGCTCAGCCCCCTATGTACTGTGTCTCCTTGGGATGTTCACTGGCCCCTCTGAACCTTGATTTCTTCCTCTGAGAAACAGGGGCTGAAGCCAACTCTGACCTCCTGGAGATCCCCAGTGCTCTCCCCTGGCAGAGCTGACCCTCCTTGATGGGAGCCCTGGGCTCATCTGTGAGCAGGGCCTCCTTACCGGGCAAGCAGCAGGTGACCCTATTTCCTGCAAGGCCCCGTCCCAACGTTTGTCCAGCAAAAACGACCTTTTCATGCAGCATTGCTTTGGCCACTAGCCCCTGGACACATCGTTCAAAACTCTTGAGTATTGCCGTGTCACACTTGTCTGTGTTCTCTGTGTATCCTAATGAGAGTGGTCCCCTGTGGCAAATGAGAACAAGTATAGAGAAGTCAGAGAAGAGGGAGCTGTTGGAGGGCCACATGGTTCTTTTAGTTTCCAAAGCAAACCCTCAGGTACAGGAAAACCCTCAGGTACAGGAAAGCCCTGCCCTGTCCCAGCTTTCTGGTGCCAGGCAGGTTCCTACTCTTACCTGTCCAGGAAGCACTGAGCCCCTTGGGCTGGGAAAAGCCCACCCATGGCCACCAACAGAGCCAAACCTCACAGGGCTGTGCACATCTCTCCTGCACCCTCTGGGGTATGGAGGAGAGCCAGCCCCACCCAGCTGCCAGCTGGGACACAGACTCCAGGCCACCAGAAGATTTGGCCCCCAGCCACTAGGCTCTCAGGTCACACCCCCTCCCACAGGTCCTGGGGATGTGGCTGACCTACCTGCAGCCATGGCAACATACTCCGACAAGCAGCCTCCCAGCAGTGACAGTTCCATGGACTCCCGGTGAGTTGGAAAAATAAGCCTCAGCCTCTCTCCTCACAGTCATGCCACTGGCTCCTGAGGATGAATGTTGCTCTGTGGGCCAGTAAACCAAGCCAGCCGCCTATCCTGGGGTCAACCTGGCCCTGGCCCCAGTGGTCTCCTGTGGTTTTCTCCCAGGCCTTCCCTAGTGGAGCACAGTTCAGCCTTTCCTAGACTCAACTTTGCCAGGTCCTAAAACTGCTTTCCCATGGAAGCAGTGCACCGGTGACCCATCCTGCCCTGTCCCCTCCCACTTCTGGTCCAGATAAACATTCAGCAACACCCAAACTATCCCTTGACCCTCACCTGCACAGAGGAGAGTACAGCAGTGGCCGTCTTGCCCTCATCCCCTGCTTGATCCTCATGGCAGACCTCCAGGCTGTGGCACCTGGGGTGCCCACTAACCTCTTCTCGCCCAAGCCCTTCCCCTTTGGATCCTCTGGGGGATCGTCCATTGGCCCTCACAGGCTGAGCCAGCCTCTGCCATGGTGGCCTCATTCCTCTTGGAAACGGGCCTCAGCCTTGCCAAAAATACAGTGTCCTCAGAGGGCCTGGGTGTCACCTGCCCAGATCTGGCCTGCTCTCCGTGCCCACCCACAGCCCTCTAAGCTATCATCTATGACATCTTATCACCTTGGCCAGAGAGTCTGGAAGTCCAGGGACCAGCAGCGGTCTTATGGGCACGGAGTGGTGCAGCCCCTGCCCCCATCGAGAGGGCTGATCCCAAATTGCCACCTCAGTCCCCAGGGCACTCTCTGTCCAGGAGAATCTGCTGATGTACACAAAGCCGTTCGTGGTCTTCCTGAACCGCGAGCTCTGCACAGACTTAGTCAGCCCCAAACATGCACTCATGATGTTCCCAGTGGTCAGTCTTTGCCCAGCCCAACAGTGACCGAGATAATCCAGGTAAGTCCTCAGTCTGGGCCCATCTGGCAGACCCCGACCCAGCCAGACCAGGCCAGGACCTTAGCTGGTGAGTGGCAGGTCTGCAGAAGGGAACCACGTGCTCAGAGTGGCCCCCAGGAAAGGGTGCTGTGGAGACTCCTGGGACACTTCTGCACCCTGAAGTGAGAGACTGGCTGCACCCCCGCCTGCCCTGCAACCACCAGGCACTGAGCAAGGGACTGCAGGTGTGCCCATAGTGGGGAGCTGCAGTCCAAGCTGTGGCCCCACTTTCTTGCTGGTGACTCGTGGCAGCTGCCTCAGGTGGTGAGCCAGGTCTCTGCTGTGTGTTCATCCTGACTGGGTTGGGCATTGGCTTCTGTCACTCCTCCTGGTGTTTGCCACCTGTAAACACTGCTGGGGGCTCTGTGAGCCACCAGCTACCCCACCCGCCCTCCCTATGTCAGCCACCTACTGCATGAGAAACGCTACAAACCAGGGCCTCAGGATGACACCCCTGAGTCATGGCTCCCCAGACACCTCAGGGACCACCTAAAGTTTTGCAGGCAGCAGCTGGGTACTTGGTGGCCCTGGGTGGGCACCAGGTTCGTCTCCTGCCTTCCAGGTGAGCAGCTGTTCCTGGAGCCAGAGCTTGTCACCCCTCCACTACCAGCACTGACTCTTCACAGCCCTGTCACTGTAGCTGCCAGCAATCACTGATGCGTCCTTCGAGGTGAAGAGCCACGTTTACAGCCTGGAGGACCAGGACTGTCAGCACACTCTGATATTTGTGCCAGAGGCCCACATCCTGGTGAGTGATCACCAGCACCCATCCTCAGGGACCCTGGAGTCATGGGACTTAACAGTCCCCGCAGAGTGCTGTGTTCTGGTGGGAAGGGTCAAGGCTGGGCTTAGGGTTGAGGCTGTATCTGCTTCCCCCTTTTCAGTAAAGTCTGGTTTTTCCTGATAACAAAGGCAGTGTTGTTCGGAATATTTAACATTTAGAAGATCATCCTTTAGTCTTTAAAATTTCCCTGGCAGAAGCTGCTCCTCCTGGCACTCAGTGGTCTGGCTGCGGATTGGTCTTGCGGCCCCCGGCCGACCTACCTGGGTGGCAGCACAGGCCAGTCTGTCAGTGACCTGCCTGCACCTCCCACATAGGCCCTGCGCCTTGCTCAGCTCATTATGCAGACCAAGCACACGGTCAAGTCCATCTTGGACCAGTGTGGAGAGCGCCCTACAGTTGCTTCTTCCTGTCCTGACTGGACTTTGGCCCCATGAACCCCAACGGCTCTTACTCAGCCAATGACCTGGACAAGATGGGGCAGGATGGTGTCCAGCAAACAGAGTACCACCTGGAAGTGGCCCTGGAGTACCTGCGCCAGATATTTCCGGTACAAACTATGGCTGTTTTCCGGTACAAACAGCCATCAGGGTCCCCTTCCTCAAAGGATTCGTTCCCCCTCAGCCTGTGGTCAGCCAAGTGCCAGACCCAGGCCCCACTCAGATGGAGCCAGTATTGTGGGAGGCAGGGCCACACCCCCATCGCCTTGTTGGTACTGTTAGAGGCCTGTGGGGTGAAGACCACTCCCCTCCCTTCACCTTGATGCTGAGGGCAGAAGCGCTTCTCTCTGGCAACTCAGTAAGTTCAGCCCACACACTTCACACTCGCCTGGGGCACCACCCAGAATGAGAATGAAAATAAGCAGCTCCTCGAGGGCATCACGGGTGAGGATGGACTCATTCTCCCAGACTTGGGTCAGTACCAGCTGAGAGGTCCCTGTCCCAGAGGTGCATGGGTTGGGCCCTGACCTGTCCCCAGCTCCCTCCTCCCCTGTGAGCAGAGGCAGCTCCGCTCCTCTGAGCTGTGTGTGAGCTGTGTTTTCTGACTAGTCCCTGCAGCCTAGGTTTCTAAATCATCAATGTGCTGTCAAGGTTTGAAATTTTAGTACCAGGGGAACCCAGAGCTGCAGTCCATCTTAGGCTACGAGATTGCCAGCTTGGTCTGTGTGCTCTTCTGGTGGTCGTCTGCCATCGACTGCAATGACTGGGCAGAACGAACCTGGCTTCTTCAGAGGATTCTGGATGCTCCTGTCCAGGGTGCAGTCCCAGGGTGGCCTGTGGGGGTGGGGCACTGTTGTCCTGTGATGCCACCATCCCAGGCCTCCCTGCCTTGATGCATCAGTTTGCAGGCCAGATGGTGGGTGACTCCGCATTCCTGGGACGACTTCCTCAGCAGTTTCTCTCTCTACCATCTCACGAGCTTGCGCTGGCCAGCAGGCACCTGGTAAGCCCCATGGGTAGAGACTGGCCACCAGCCACTCCCATGACCCCAGGTTGAGCCTGCACCTCCTGGGTAGCTACCAGATGATGCTCTGGCTGCTGCTGGCCGCCTTTGAGGCCTCCCTGTTCTGAGTTCGGCCCTCCCTGGCACTGCTCCTTGCCCTGGGCTATGTCCTCTATGCCTCAGCCATGAGGCTGCTGACTGAATGGGGAAGCTGCAGCAGCCCTGAGGGTACTGGCCACTGTGTTCAGAGCAGGCTGGGGGTACTTGCCACACAGCCCAACCCTTGGGCTTGGGAGGTGATGGGAGCACACCCTCCAGTGACACTGCAGCCGCATCTATGAAAGCCCACCACACTTCAGCAGTGTGAAGTTCTCACCTGCCAGCTGTGGAATGTCAACATCCAGCAGGCCCAAGAGGTGAGGCCCTGGGTGGTGGGGGTGGCTGTGCCGGCTGGCGCTGCTGCGGGCCCCACCATGCTGATGTCCCCGTCTTTCAGCTGCAGTACCTCAAGTCCGAGTAATATTAGTACCGGGGGACCTAAAGCTGCAGCCCAAGAGAAAAGAGCCAGAGGCCCCAGGCGGCCCCAAAGGAGGCTGGATCTAGTTCTTCCAGGTGAGTGTCCAGTCACCCGTGCCTCATCCCTGGGGCCTGTTTGGGGCTCACTGCTGACTCTTCCTTCATCCAGGGACCAAAAAGCCATTCAGTTCCCCAAGGTCTCCACCAAGAGCCTCTCCAAGAAATGGTAAGTCCCATGGATGTGGGAAGAGCGGGGCAACCCTGCCACCTGGGCTGCAGACAGGGAGTGGTGGAGGGGTGGCAGCGCAGCAGCAGAGGCGGCCGTGGCCTCACTGGGTCCCAGTGAGAATCATGCAGTCTCTACTCCCAGCACGCTCCACTCCTGGGAACACTGAAGGTGACAGTCTCTCTATCCACCCCCAACCTGCTTCTGAGCCCCAAGCCTGTGGCAACATGTGCCATTCCGCCCACGCTGAAGCAGACCCTGAAGAACAACTTTGCCAAGTGGCAGAAGAGGCTGCAGGCTCTGCAGAACTGGCATTTGCAACGCTTGGTGCTTTGAGATGCCTGCATCTGTGCCCGCAGCTGGTGAGTGCCAGGCACACCTACCTGCAACTGGAGACTGGCTCTCTCTAGAATTTCCTGATAATTCCACTACTTTTAAACCCAGCTAAATTCCAAGACAGGTAACACTCAAGAAGAAAAAATGACTTGATCTCTAAACTGACAAAACTGTTTACATTCTAATATTTTGCTATTTGCTATTCACACAAAAGCATATGATGAAGTATCACTGTACCTGTTGAAAACTGAAAATAAAGCTTGTTTCTTTCCAAGTCACATGTGTGCACCTTGTTCCTCACCGGCTATCAGGCATTTCTTCCCAGTCCCTGGCCCCTAGCCCAGCCCCTGCTGCTTCAGGGACCTTCCTGGGCAGCCAA
>NW_012101370.1:48983-50336 GCF_000951045.1 Mandrillus leucophaeus
CCTCAGAGGGCAATCTTTAGAGTGCTGTGGCCACACCCACACCAACCCTCCCACCACAACACAGCTGTGTTCATGGTCTCGGAGTAGCCAGCTCAATGCCACCCTCACCCGGCAACACAGTCCTCCCAGGCCCACGGTCCCACTTCCTTGGCATTAATCTCAGCCTCTTCCTGCTTCAGGGAGCAGGAATTTGTCAGGAAGCTGGAAGATGAACCAGGACAGTATGTGAGACAAGGATAACTGAGGTCTGGGCTGACCAGGGCCACACTGGACAGTGCCAGCTTCAAGGCCGACAGCATTCAGACGACAGCAGGCCCAGGTTCACGGAGAAGTGTACAGTGACAACTACTGATGAACACAGAAACAATTGTAACAATCACAGATGGGGTAGTGCACAGAAAGGGTGGACCTCTCATCACCAGAGGGCTGCAGTGCCTCAAGTACCTCTGGTGCCCAGAGTGGCGGGCAGCACAGGGAGGCACTCACTGCCTGGCCCTGCCAGCCACCAGGCCCACTCTTGATGGGTGGTGCAGTGCAAGGTATTTTGAGGACACGGGTCCTGAGGACCTTGCTCTTCATCCTTTACAGCGGGGACATGGTCCCCATGTGAGCAGCACAGGTGTGCCTGCAGCAGGATCCCTGATGCCACTGCCCCCTGGGTGCCCCGTAGTGCTCAACAGGAATGCCACGAGGGCTGAAGCCCAGCTGGTGATGGGAAGCCAGCAGCGCCCACAAGCCAGCCCTTCCTCTGAGGAGCAGCCTTTGGTTATAGACTTGGGCTTCCCCAGGGGGGTGCCCCACTTGCCCAAAGCAGCTCTGCCTGGACTCAGAACGGTGACGAGAAAATCACATGCACGTTTCAAGGGTTTCCTATGCCCTGTGTTCTCCTACAAAACTGAGTAGGAGTGTGTTGACCACACACAAGATGCTCTAACACCACTGAGTGCACCCTCACACAGCTGAGATGAACCTGGACCATGGACAGGCCGAGTGGCCCAAGGATCTGGCTCCCTGGAGGAAGTTACACGGAGAGCCTTCTCTAAGAACATGGCCAATGCCCCCCAGAGAGCCTGCTCCACTGCCTCTGTTCCAGTTCTGTCCAAGTGTGGGATTTCGTTAAGCAAGGACTGGGCAGCCCCAGCAGTGCCCTCTACCCAAGAAAATCATGCTGTCCTGACCTGGCCATCAAGCAGACAGACCTGTCATCCATCACCTTTACTGGTTCCATTAAAACATATATTAATAACTTGGCTGATACACAATTCACCAGTTTAAAGCATGCCATTCATTGGTTTTTGGTACTACATTCAGAATTGTGCAGCACTATCAAAATCAATTTTAGAACATTTTCTT
>NW_012101370.1:51467-51801 GCF_000951045.1 Mandrillus leucophaeus
AGAATTGTGAGAGATTAAATTGCTGTTCTTTTAAGCCATCAAGTTTGTAGGAACTTGTTAGAGCAGTCACAGGAAACATATGCATTTTTTTTTTTCTACCAGGAGTGGGGTAACTAAAAATGTGGCAGTGGCTTTGAAATTGGATAGTAAAGCAGCGATGATAGAATTGTGAGAAATCATGATAGAAAAGGCCTAGGTTGCCTTGAAGAGGCTGCTGGTAGACATGTGGATGTTAAAGACTCTGTCACCCATACTCTGCCTTAAAGGAATTGAGGAACTTAATAGAAAGCCTGTGTTATTTTCAAGAATACATGTACTGTCATAAACAGAATGT
>NW_012101370.1:53105-53792 GCF_000951045.1 Mandrillus leucophaeus
CTCTATTGCCCAGGCTGGAGTACAGTGGTGCAATCTTGGCTCACTGCAACCTCCGCCTTCTGAGTTCCAGTGGTTCTTTTGCCTCAACCTCCTGAATAGCTGGGACGACAGCTGTGCACCACTATGCCCGGCTAATTTTTGTATTTTTAGTAGAGACGGCGTTTTATCATATTGGCCAATCTGGTCTCGAACTCCTGACCTCATCATCTGCCTGCGTTGGCCTCCCAAAGTGCTGGGATTACAGGTGTGAGCCACTGTGCCTGGCCTCTTTGGAAATTTTATAAAAACGCAACGTGGTCTTTTGTGACTGCTTCATTTACGTAATGCTTTAAAGCTTCATCCATGTTGTAGCATGTATCAGTCATACATTTCTTTGTGTGGCCATATGATATTCCATTGTATGGAAATTCCACACACCTGTTCATCCATTCAACAGCTAGTAGACATTTGGATTGTTTCCACTTTGTGCTATTAGGAATGATGTTATGATGCTACAACAGTCTGTGTATGTTTTTGTGTAGACTTGGTTTCTTTTCTCTTGATTATATACCTAAGAGTAGAAAACGTCTGGGCCATACGGCAACTCTACATTTAATTTCTTGAAGAATTGTCATACTGTCTTCCACAGCAGATGTACCATTTCACATTCTCTCCAGCAATGTATGAGAATTCCAGTTTCTCTGCTAG
>NW_012101370.1:53893-55805 GCF_000951045.1 Mandrillus leucophaeus
GTAGTCCTAGCTACTCAGGAGGCTGAGGCAGGAGAATCACTTGAAGCTGGGAGGTGGAGGCTGCAGTAAACCAAGATTATGCCACTGCACTCCAGCCTGGGTGACAGAGAGGGGCTCCATCACGAGAAAATAGAGAATTCCAATTTCTCTACATCTTTGTCAATACTTATTATTGTCTATCTTTTTTAAATCACAGCCATTATAATGGGTATGAAGTGGCATCTCATTGTGGTTGTTTGCAATCCCCTAATGATGCTGAGCATCTTTTCATGTACTTCTTGGCCATTTTTCTCTCATCTTTTTGGAGATACTTATTCAAATATGTTGCCCATTTCTCAGTTGCTTTTTTTTTTTTTTGGTGTTGAGTTGGAGAAGTTCTTTATGTACTTTGGGTATTAAACCCTTACCTGATATATGAGTTGCCAATATATTCTTGTTTTCCTTATTTTGACAATGTCTTACGATGTACAAATTTTTAACTTTGATGAAGTCAAATTTACCTACGTTTTTTGTTGCATGTGCTTTTTTGGCATCACATCTAAGAAACTTGCCTAATCCAAGGTCATGAAGATGTATGCCTTTGCTGTCCTCTAACATATGGTTTTAGCTTGTAAATTTATATTTTTGACCCATTTTGAGTTAATTTTATGAAAAAAAGTTGAAAATAATTAGCCAGGGGCATTGTGGTGCACACCTATATTCCCAGCTACTCAGGAGGCTGGGGTGGAAAGATCACTTGAATCCAGTTATTTGAGGGTGTAGTGAGCTATGATCACACCACTGTACTCCAGCCTGGGCAACAGAGCAACACCCTGACCAAAAATAAATAAATAAATAAAAAGCTGAAGGTAGGAAAATATCTCCATTCATCAGAGGCAGGTGAGCATCTTTGTCCTCTCTTGCCCTCCTGGGGAACAGTCGGGTCTATCTTTTTGTCCCTTGATTCTAGCTGGTTGGTGCCTCAGCCCAGGCCTTCTTCTCTGATAAATTCCAAAGTGGCTGCCCCGTTCTAATGCCGTCTCAGCCTCCCTAGTCCCTGAGTTTCACCTTTGTTCTCTAATCAGGGTTCAATTCTGTACAAACAGTTTCCAAACTGCAAACCAGAAACACATACTACTTTTCCATAATACGTTAACTGCAAAATAGACAGGTATTTACTTTTAAATGGCCAAAAGCAAATGTCCAGAAATACATCCAGTTCTAGTAAATATATCTCCACACTCTCCCTCTAGGTGCTGACACAGAGGTCCCAGGACCCCTGTCTTCTCATTCAATAGGTGCCAAATCTTCTTGAACCTTCCTTCAGGAAGTTGGCTGGAATGTTTGGAGATGCCATTATCACTATCGCCTATCACCCCCAGGCATAGCTATTTTTGTATCCCTGAGTCTCCCTTAGACAGAGAGTAGTCCCACTCATAGAAATTAAGGTGTTTAGAAATTAAGGTGAGTGTTGAGTATCTTTTGCTTTCAAAGATTCGGGAGTCAGTAAGAGATGTGACTAAGAGCGAGGGCTCTGACATCAGCAAAGTGACATCCTGAGCAAAACAATTAGTATCTTCATGCCTGAGTTTCCTTGCCTGTAAACTGGAACGAATGGTATTGCAGCTGAGTTCAAATGAGTTCACACACATGAGGCATGCAGAACAGGGCCTTGCAGGCAGACATCACTGTAGACTGCATAAATGGGGTCCGGCTGTGAGAACTGGAGCCAGGCAATGAGAGGATAAGAAGGGCTTTAACTTGGGGTGCTAACACCCACACTGAAGGCATGAGCTCACTCCAGACAATTTGGTTAATTCCAAATTACACACAAAGCTTTCCTTGCTTTGGGGTATACACTAGACAGCCTGAGGTGCCCATTAGTGGCCTGGTTTCTTTTGCGATGGGCACCTCTGGACTCGGAAGCCTGCCA
>NW_012101370.1:55855-57498 GCF_000951045.1 Mandrillus leucophaeus
AAGGGCTTTAACTTGGGGTGCTAACACCCACACTGAAGGCGTGAGCTCACTCCAGACAATTTGGTTAATTCCAAATTACACGCAAAGCTTTCCTTGCTTTGGGGTATACACTAGACAGCCTGAGGTGCCCATTAGTGGCCTGGTTTCTTTTGCGATGGGCACCTCTGGACTCGGAAGCCTGCCAGGATTGCAATGGAGGGTTATCCTCCTCCCCCATGATGCACAACCTCCCAGAGTTTCTTGGGATCTGGAAACACAGAGAAATTACTCCTTCCTATCCTCTTCCCTGCTCATGGGTTTCATGTTTTACATTTATTCACAGTTGTTAAATCAGGGTCTCAGGCAGCAAGGGCACGTAATAAGTGTACCCGGGCTGCATCTGACCCAGAGCATGTCCTACCACAGTCCACCTGCTGAGCTGACCCTCACAGCACTAGCTGGCATTCCCTCCACGTGGAGCTTGAGCAGTAAGTATAAAGATGGCCACCAGACAACAGTATCCCAGTAAGATGTCTGTCTCTGTAAAAATGATGTAGAACATTTCCAACACAGCTCTTATATATATTTGTCTTCCAATCAGACAGAGCTTCTTCCTGGAGTTAGGAATTTAGAACCAGCTTGATAAATGAAAATGGACTAAAATCATTAAGGCACAGTGTGTGGGCTGCAGTAATTTGGGGGCCAAGGCAGAGCAAGCTGTCATGGGGAGGGGTAGGAGTTCTGCTGGACGCCTCCTTTGGGAGAGAAAGCTTAATCCTCAGGTGGTGGGAAGGTCTCTGTGGTAGCTAGTCTCCATGATGCTCCCAAAATGATCAACGGTCTGCCTGTACCTATAGGCTGCTGTTCTTAGCAAAAGGTGGGGGTGAGTTACCCTCCCCTGAATCTGCACTGGCCTTCGAACTTACTGTTTCCAAGTGTTGTTCTAGGAGCTGTGAGGACTGGCAGCTGCCATTTCTTCCTCCTCTTGGAAGCCAGCTGCCATGTTGTAGGGAAGTCCAGCTATGCTGCTAGCTAAAGATACCACGTGGAGGCCATGTCAGGAAAGTTGACGCGCAGCCACCTGAGTGAAGGCTATATGACCCTCCCGCCTGGCTGGAGGGGAAAACAGCCACATGAGAAGTCACAAGTGAGACCGGGAGAACGGCCCAGCCATGTAATCCCAGCTGCCCCAACTCCTGACCCACAGATGCAGGAAAAATAGTAACTCACTGCTTTAAGCCCCTAAGTTGTGGGGTGGTTTGTTATGAAGTAATTAACAATGCTGAATGAGTAAGTCTGCCTTTCAAAAATCTGAGTTTAATAAGTCCTTATAAAAGTTCATTTAACTGTAAGAAAATACAAACAAACAAAAACAATTTAAAATGTTATTTTTTTAAAAAACAGAGACAAAAAACCAGAGTCAGTGTTGGTCAGGCACAGTGGTTCAAGCCTGTAATCCCAGCACTTTGGGAGGTCAAGGCAGGTGGATCAATTGAGGTCAGGAGTTCTCTTCTAAAAATACAAAAATTAGACTGGCATGGTGGCGGGCACCTGTAACCTCAGATACTTGGGAGGCTGAGGCAGGACAATCACTTGAACCCAGGAGGCGGAGGATGCAGTGAGCTGAGGTCTCGTCACTGCCCTCCAGTCTGGGCAACAGAGCA
>NW_012101370.1:59725-63836 GCF_000951045.1 Mandrillus leucophaeus
GAGGCCAGCAGTTTGAGAACAGCCTGGGTAACACAGTGAAGCTGTACCTCTATTTATTTATTTATTAATGAATATTCCAAAATTAGATTTTGATGACAGTTGCAGAACTATGTGAATATCCTAAAGACCACAGACACGTAAACCTTGCAGTGTGAATTACATAATGCTCTTGAAGAAAAAGCTTATCACATGCATGCATAGACAGAGCCCACTCCACCCACCTCACCCCCTGTGCTCTTGCAACTCTATCTTGCACACACACAGGCACACAACTGCTTGTATGTTTCATTCATTTCTGGTAAAACGGTTCTGTTCCAGGGAGCACACACAGATGAAGGGAGGTGATCACATCAGGACCTCAGTGTGGTGCTGGCCCAGGGAGAGAGCCTATGTGGTAGAAACCCTTATCCTCTACTCCACCCGGGATGAATTCTTCTAGATAACTTAGCAAAAAGGGACAAGGATGTTTCTGGCTCATGCCTCAGGGCACTGTGGGGCTTCGGTAAGGACCCCTCGGAGGGGATGAGAACAAACGAGATTCTTGCTCACGACACTGATCCCTTCCACAGGAGCAACTGGGGGTCTAAGTGAGCTCTCTGTAGGATTCACAGGGGCTCACCACAGATGGAAGGTGCTGGCTGTGAGGTCTGGGGCCAGAGGCTGGGCCTGCATCCCGAGTGTCCTCCCTGTACCATGGACACACAGGAGCACCCAGAGTGCTGCAGGCAAAGCCAGCTGTACCTGTGATCAATGAGCAACCACCCCACTCTGACTCCTGGTGATCAATCAACGTGCAACGCCCCCACCCCGACTTCCTGTGATCAATCAATGAGCAACCACCCCACCCACACTCCCTAGGACCCCCCAGAGTGGGGTTCCAGGGTCTGTGACACTCTCCTTTCCAAGCCTCTCTGGCAGAGGGGCTCCACCTGCTAAGGTCTTACTTGGGGCTTGGCCTTCAGGAACATGGCTATCCATATCATTGCTGGATTTACTGTGCACCACGCCAGCTTTCCTCATGGCATTCTCGCTGAAACACAAACAGAGAAGAGAGGTTTAGTTACACCAGCGAGTCCAATGCCCTGGCCAACAGGTCCTGCAGAGCAGCTGCCCCTGGTAACAAGGTGCTGTCCTCAGCACACCAGTCTGGCTGAGGTCCAAAAGAGGCATGAAGAAAGGGGCACTCAACAAAGAGCAATGACAGGCCGCTGAGCCAGGGAGAGTGAGCAGGATGATGAGACAGAAGGGACTGGAAAAGTGGTCACCATGGAGCAAAGAGGGAACCATGGCATGAAGGGGTGGGGGGCTAGTCCCTAAGAATGGCTCACAACCCGTTCATGATGAAGGAGGTATGCATTAGACTACGGCGGCAGCTGGCCTCTAGCTCCTAGTTCCTGTTCTCTTGAGTGGCCTGGATCCCCACCAACTCTGCCAGCATGGTAGGACCCAGATTTCTCCTCTGTAAAACAAAGGGGCCACGAGAAGTCATCATTCAGTCCCTCCCAAAGCAAGGGTTTGACCCTGTGTGGGACAATGCAGGTCCTTTATGTGGGATCAGAGAGAAGCCCCAACTTCAACACCTTCTAGCTGAGAACAAGAGGAGAAAGAAGACAGAAACATGAAACGTTATCTTTAATAACATTTACCAATAATTCTGTACTAAGAGATGGAATCCTATGAAAGGTTTTTCATCACACTTCTGCTCCGCAGAGAGAAAGAGCCATGTGTGTCAGTTAAGCTGGAGCCAGCTTGAACGCAGCCCACATTGCCCCTGACATTCACAGGGCAAGACGGGAACAGGCGTGCATCTGTTAGGAAGGCCTGGTCTGTGGCTCCCAGGGACTGGCTGCCCTGGTCTGCTCATGGCCTGCCTTCTTCCCAGGAGGAGAGGTCTCTTCTCTGCCTGGTCTCCGTGCAACAGCTTTGAGGTGGCGGGATGACCAGGTTGAAGAAATGTACTTGGTGAGCTGAAGGCAAGGCGGCACCAGACACCAGTGGATTTGCTGGTGGACAAGTGCTGTCTTCTCCTGGGTAACATCACAGATGACATGCACACTGTGGGCACCAACTGTCTGCAACACTGGGCTTACTGATAAACAAGCGAGTGTGCCAGGGCTCGGGGGCCTTGTCTCGGAGTGAACTGAATAGGCCCAGTCCAGCTGGTGCTAGAAGTAATTCTGATCACTCCAAACAGGAATCAACCAACCCCAGGAAACAGAAGGACTGTGCACACGGGGCTGCAGCAACATGACTGTGATTCCTCAAGACATCACAGAAAGGAGACTCAATGCTGAAATGTGCACACATCTGTCTTCATGTGAAAAGAAAAACAAAGCGACGCTGTCCTACCCCCGCTCAATTAAAAAAGCACGCTTGCAGCTCCCACCTCCCTGGGTGCTTTCTGAAGCCTCAACTGAGGCGACGAGGCAGCAAGAGGTTCCTGCTCACCAGGCATCCATGGGTGAAACAGAAAAATAAGGGGAAAGGTCACTAGGGCCACAAGAGTTGAGAGTTATCAGTTCAGGAGGATGAGAACCAGCTCACACACGGTGCAGGGTCAGAGTCCCGGTGAAGCCAGGCAGGGTAGGCTGGGAGGACCCTGTGCACATGGTCTGGGGCTGGCAAGAGGCAGGCTCTCCATACCCAGAGGCTGAGAAGGGAGCTGCTAGGCCCCAGAAATCACTGAGCATTTCTGAGAGAAGTGGCTGCACAGGCCTCTTTTCTGAAGGATGCTTCACCTGTGCCCCTCCCCCTTAAGAGCATACCTGTCTTTCTCCCCACCTTCCTTTTCTCTTTTGTTTTTTGAGACAAGGTCTCACTCTGTCACAGGTACAGCACAATGGCACAAACAGCTCACTGCAGCTTTGAACTCCTGGGCTCAAATATCCTCTCACCTCAGCCTCCCAACAGTTGGGACTACAGGCATGCACCACCACAAGCCTGGCAAAGTTTTTTAGTTTACACTTTTTATTATTATTATTATTTTGTTAAGAGACAAGATCTTGTTTTTGTTTTCCAGGCTGGTCTTGAACTCCTGGCCTTCAGTGATCCTCCCAACTTGGCCTCCCAAACCACTGGTATCAACAGCAAGACCCAGGAGAGAGCAGCAGAAACAGCAGCAAAGCGGGACAATATAAAGGTTGGCTGTGTGAGGAGTGGGGAGGCCGTGGGGCACATGCAGCCAGGAGTCAGAGAGGGAGAGGGGTGCACAGGAGTCTGAGGGTGACATCCAGTTACACAGATTGGCTCTATGACCTACAGCAACAATCATGGAAGGCAAAGCCAGGCCTGATTAAAAAAAAAAAGCAGTCTTTTCAAGCTTCTACTGGCTATTTTTGTGTGTGTCTGCACACTAGCAGGCCCCAGACAGTCTTGGTGCAGCAGAGACGCCTGGCACAGTCACAGAGACAAGATCCAGAAACACGGCTTAGTGCGATAGCTTTGGGGTGGTGGAATGACCAGGTTGAAGAAATGTATTTGGTGAGCTGAAGACAAGCTGGCACCAGACACCAGGGGATGTGCTGGTGGACGAACCCTGTCCTGTCTTGGGTAACGTCATAGATGACGTGGACACCAGGCACTAACTGTCAGCAACTGAGAGCCTGAGGAGCATGGAACAAACTGGAGGCCGGAAACAGCCATGTCTTGACAGGCCAACACCAGGGAAACCCAGCTTATGTCAATGTCCAGTCCCGGCTGAGCTTCAGCGGCTCGGAGTGGGGCTGAGAAGCAATAGGTGATCATCCTGCAAGGCTGGGGCTCTGAACAGCAGCACCGTGCCATGTCACTCCCATGTCCCCTATGCAGCATCCACCCAAGGAGGCCCTGCCGGTTTGGTGGTTGGTAAACAGACAACCTGCGCCATTTTCAATTCTGTGAATCATATTTTTGAAAATGTCTTTACTCTTGTTTCTACTTTGAAGATCGTGTGCCACAAAACAGGCACAGTGAAAAAAAAGCACTCAGATGCCCTGCAGCGAAACCCCCACACTTCCCCGTGGATGCTGCCCTCTCCTCTCCAGCCAGCCCAGCGCTTTTCAGAGGCATCCCTTGCCTGGACACTGACTCCACCAGGGCACTCATTTCACATTCCTGCTGAGGTCCACTCCCC
>NW_012101370.1:64446-66736 GCF_000951045.1 Mandrillus leucophaeus
TGTGGGCAGCAGGCAAGCATCACTAGCAGACAAAACTACTGGCTCTCTTTAGCACAAGGAGTGGAACCGCCATGCAGTTTGATGAGACATGACATGCAGAATGGAGAATCAGCGTGGCAGCCATAGGAGCAAACCAGGCCTCAAACAGGCGCCTCTCAGCAGCGAAGACCAGGGTGTGCAGGGAATGTGTGTGCTGAGGCAGGCAGCTGGACCTGGCAGGAAGCAGAGAGGGGAAGAAGGGCCTGCGGGCTCAAATTCCAAAGTGGCCACTCACCAACTCTGGGTCCTGGGAGCGGCACTCCCTCCCCCAATGCATGGCCCCTTCATAAAGGAGGACTCTGAGGGACTGTGGCCAGGATGAAGCTTCACAGAGAGGACCAGGCAGTGAGGACAGAGCCAGCGGTGACTGGGTCTACAGGGCTACTGTCCAGCAGGGGCTTGTGGTTCCTCATCTCCTTCCTGTGCCCAAATTGGGAAACTCTATCAACAGAAGTCCAGACTCAGTCTTTATAATCTGAATGAGACTAGGATAAACCAAAAAGCTGGCAAACTGAGTATCCTAGGGAAGGAACACAGGGCATCAAACGCAAAGCCTGCTAAGGTCAGCGAGGCCCGAGGCAAGCTGCCCAGTCTGCCCTCACCCACCTGGCAGTGCCTGCCCGTCCTCCCTTTGCACACAGGGTGGGGACAGTGCTGACCTCACACAGGGCTCTGACGTTAATTATCAGTTAATATTATAAGGCACTGGACACACACGAAGTGCAAGGGATGCATTAAAGAAATAAGTCAGGTAACAGCCTGCTGAACTGTGCAGTAGGACAGCGTCCCAAAACACCTCTGCCACGCATTGAGGTTACTGTCACCCTCTCTGCAGCAGATGATGCAGTGGTGAGCACGAGCAGCTTCCTCAGGCAGAGCCACCCTTCCACTGGAGCTCTGAGTCCCCTGCAGTGTACCCTGAGGCCAGCTCCACAGCCCGCAGGAAAGACGTTCACACAAACGTGGAGGCGGCCTGAGCTGGCCTCTCCGCTCCCACTCCTGCTCCATGCCCTGACCCTTCCACAAACACCCTGGTTCCCACTGAGGATCCTCTCTCCTCTCAGTGAGGGCTCTCCCTGGCCCCACCCTCTTCACCACTGTACCCCCGACACACTGCCAGGCCCCTTCCCTGGTCTAACTGCTTTCCCTTCGCTGAATGAAGGCATGAATTCCCAGGACAGCCAACTCCTCCGTCGTCCTGCTGGTGTCCTAAAGAAGGGGAGCTGCTTTCCTCCCTGGTTCACAGACTCATCCTCCTGACCTCAGGGGGACAGGATGATACCTCTCAGCTATTTATGGGACAGATTTATGTTCTGCTCAAAGGAAACTTCTGTGGGTTTCTTCTAATTTTGAAAGGCACAACACCCACCGATCAAGTGAACTCTGATGGGGCAGAAGGAATTTTCGACAGCTCCACTTTGCCCCACCCAAGAAGCCTCCTGGTACAGTGCTGCCTGTGTGTGCGGTCTGTTTGCCCACCTGGGACAGGAGTCCACAGCTTGTACATGGGAACCTTTACCCTGTGTGTTTACAAACCTAAATCATAGAGGACCAGAAGACAACAGAAGGAGAATTATACAGTCTCAGGAAGAAAAATGTTTCCTAAGCATGTCACCAGAAACAGACACCATAAAGGAAGATTTTCTGATATTGAAGATTTGGGCAGGGCGCAGTGGCTCACACCTGTAATTCCAGCCCTCTGGGAGGCCAAGGCAGGTGGATCTCTTGAGGTCAGGGGTTCGAGACCAGCCTGGGCAACATGGTGAAACCCCGTCTCTACTAAAAATACAAAAATTAGCCGTGCATGGAGTCTCACTCTGTCGCCCAGGCTGGAGTGCAGTGGTGCGATCTTGACTCACTGCAACCTCCACCCTCCTGGGTTCAAGCGATTCTCCTTCCTCAGCATCTTGAGTATCTACGATTACAGGCGTGTGCCACCACACCGGGCTAATTTTTTTATTTTTAGTAGAAATGGAGTTTCACCATGTTTGCCAGGCTGGTCCCGAACATTTGACCTCAGTTGATTCAGCTGCCTCGGCCTCCCAAAGTAACAGGATTACAGGTATGAGCCACTGTGCCCAGCTTGGATTCTTTATGGAAATTGATAAGCTGTTTCTAAAATTCATACGGAATTTCAAAGAACCAAGAATAGCCAAAACAATCTTGAAAAAGAAGAACAAGTTTGAGAACTCACATTTTCTGATTTCAAAGCTTGCTACAAAGCTATACTAATCAAGACAGCATTTACTGG
>NW_012101370.1:70976-71442 GCF_000951045.1 Mandrillus leucophaeus
GAGGCGGAGGTTGCAGTGAGCTGAGATTGCACCACTGCACTCCAGCCCAGGCGACACTGAGATTCCCTCTCAAAATAAATAAATACATAAAAATTAAGAAAAAAAATAAAGACAGGAAAGAAAGAGACAGGGCTGAGAGTGAAGTCCTGAAAGGAAACACACAAACATACACCCTCCTCCACCTGCCTGCTTATTGGTATCATTCCATTAAATCAGCAGTCTGACTAAGGTTGTAACTCTAACTGTAATATTATCTAGCCTAAATTTTCTATCTTTTCTAGAAGGATTTTCTGAGAGCTTCCATGTCTATGAAGCTTTTCCTTACATGAAGCCACCTCTACCGAGGCAGGACCGAACTGATCACTCCACCGTCTTTCTCACAACTGAAGCTTTTCTTCATTTTGCCACGTTGTATTACAGTGATTTGTTTACAAGTCTGTCTCTGCTACAAGCCCAAGCTCTCTCA
>NW_012101370.1:75842-77442 GCF_000951045.1 Mandrillus leucophaeus
AATATACCATTTCATAAAATGGTAAAAAGGCTTTGTACCTGCTCATAATAAAAACACCTCTGGTTCAGGATGTTGGCATCCAGGCTGAAGAGTGCAGAATATAAGATCCCAGGAAGAGACACCACCACTAATGGAAGGTTATAATTTATATATATGTTACACACCTTTGCGAAGGAAAGATAACATCAGTATATAGACTATTCCCCAGAACTTCTCAACCAAGTTCACCCAAAAAATCATCAGTATAAGATAATAATGTAACATTAGCTTTGGACATGCCTGACTCCTAAACAAACAGATAACTATAAGCTTACTTAACATAGACTTCACCAAATATCAGTCATACTACAGAGGATAATTTCTATAAGACCATTACTTAAATCTTTCATTTCTTCTAGGGAAAGGTCTTACAGTTAGAGGGACAGGGTAAAGGAAGGAAGTATTTCTTTCTCCTTAAGTCTCATAATCCTTATTTATCATATGAGTTAGCCCTCAACCTAGAAAACAAAGGAGCATGTTTCTAAGCAAATGCATAACACAAGACAACTAGGTATTAGTAGAGGAAGCTGGGAAAGGTGAGACTATCATGGATACTTCATGGCTATTAAGTTGCTGCAAAAGTAATTGCAGTTTTTGCCGTTGAAAACAATAACAAAAACCACAATTACTTTTGCATCAGCCTATAGTTCTGCCAGGTTATATACTGTAACACAATAAAAGAGACGTAAGGCAGTTGAAAGGTAGACATGGAGATCTGAAGAAACAACAAGAAATTTTTGGTTTCCACCAGGAGTTAGGAATGAAAAGAACAAAAAATAATGCTAATAACAGACTTCTGTCTAGGACCAGTGTTACCACAGGGTAATGTTGTGGTGCCTGGACCTTAAAAAAAAAAGCATTTGTTTTTCCACGTGGTTTATGAAAGTCAATTGTTCTGGCGAGAAAATAATCATGAACTTCAAAATGTAAGATTATTTTAATGATGTTAATGAGATCATGGCCTACCTTAATATTTGTGCATAAAATTTAAATAATATGCCAATAAAGTGAATAGCTTTCACAAAAATCCCAATGGGGAAAACGTAACGTGTATTACCGTCTCACAGAAATCCAAAATAAAGTGCAGCAAGAAAGTTCTGTTGCTCTCCACGTGCACTGCAATAGTGGACAGCCACCCTACACAAAGGAGCAGTTTAGACACAGAGTTCATGGATCCACCCAGTTGTCTCTCTGCAATAAGAAACCATAACATTCAGATACAGAGTAGCAAAAGTATTCACAATTTCCAAGCTAAAGGTGAGTAATATAAAGGAAAATGTTGGTGAAGATTTTAAAACTATCAGTGCTCCAATGTATAATTTTTAAAAAATCAGTGATTAATCATAAAACTACACTTAGCCTTCCAGGGAATCATTAAGATGAATTCATAGAACATTCTAAACAACCAGACTCTACTAGTAAATAACAGATAAATAAAGTATTAAGCTCCAAGCAGTTATGAAAATTCTCAAGTGGGAGATATAAAAACCACTAGAAATATAGGTATTTCATTAACAGTTAAGGGGAGAAAAAGGTTCACATAAAAGTGACATGAAAAATT
>NW_012101370.1:80532-81302 GCF_000951045.1 Mandrillus leucophaeus
CCCCCTCCCTTCAAGAACCACTGCTGAGAAGTTTTCTACCCTTCTCTTCTTATGATATATAACTACAATTTACTCCCCTTTTTGACAGTGATATGACATATGGTCACATGACAGAAATATGGCATTACACCTATATTTACTCAATTATTGAAAACTTGAGCTATACAATGCCAAATATTGTTATGACAAGCAAAGTTATCCACATGTATGCCCATTAAATTTTAGAAAGCAGAATTCCTTTTCAAATTGTCTCCCTTATGATACTAATAAAAGGAAAGATAATACAGAAACTGTAAGGCGGCTATTTCAAGGGTACCGGAGACTTACACTGCAAGTTGGCCAAATATTGTAGATGCAAACATACTGTTTTGTTCAATCTTTTGCTCATCTGGGGAATAAAGAATGAACAAACATGGGTCCAGGCACAGCAGCTCAAAGAGCGGAATGCAGGTTAGGGAGAACCAGAGGTGGAAGGAGAAGACTTTCAGGCTGGATATGGTGGCTCATGCCTGTGATCCCAATACTTTGGGAGGCCAAGACAGGAGGGTAGTTTGAGCCTAGGAGTTCAAGACCAACCCAGACAACACAGTGAGACCTTGTCTCTACAACAAATAAAAATTAGCCTGGAATGTTGGTGCACGTTTTTGGTCACAGCTACTCGGGGGCTGAGGTGGATCACTAAAGCCTGGGTGGTTGACGCTGCAGGGAGCTAAGACTGCATCACTACACTACTGGGAGACAGAGAAAGACCCTGTCTCACACAAAAGCAG
>NW_012101370.1:81352-82036 GCF_000951045.1 Mandrillus leucophaeus
AAAGGTTAACCAAGAGTTGCTAACTGTTGAAGATGGGTAATGGGCACAGACGGGGAACACTGCAGTATTTTCTCTACTTTTGATTGTATTTGTAACTTTCTCTGTAATATAGTTTTTCAAACGCCAAAAAATTATGTGACTGATAATAGAATTTACAAGAAGCAGCCAGGCACAGTGGCTCACACTGGTAATTCCAGCACCTTGGGAGGCCAAGGCGAGCAGATCACCTGAGGTCAGGAGCTTGAGATCAGCCTGGCAAAAATGGCAAAGCCCCATCTCTACTAAAAATACAAAAAACAAAACAAAACAAAAACGTAGCTGGGTGTGGTGGCACATGCCTATAATCCCAGCTACTTGGGAAGCTGAGGCAGGAGAATCATTTGAAGCTGGGAGGTGGAGGCTGTGGTGAGCCAACATTGCACCACTGCACTTCAGCCTGGGCAACACAGCGAGACTCAGTCTTAATACAAAAAAAAAAAAGAGTGTAAGAGAAGGCAAAAAACTTTAAGTAGAAAGAGTCAAAACAATCTGACTATGCAGTTCCTTGAAATTTGGTCTTTTACTTTGAAGGTAAAGCACACATTTAACAAAAATTTAAGGTTCTTATTTTAAACTCCAAAGTTAAGATAAATTAATGCATATAACCAAAATACAGCATAGGAACATACTATCCAGCTACCCTAC
>NW_012101370.1:82321-83690 GCF_000951045.1 Mandrillus leucophaeus
CTTCTCATTTTGAGTAATTTAACATTCTTAGGCACAAAGTACTTCAATGTCTTACCCTTTCTTCTAACTTTACAAATATATATCCACCCATCCATGCAGCCTCTCCCCAGTCATAAAGATGATAAATGGTGCCTCCGAATTCCTAACCACCCATTCAAGTAAATCTCGCGACCTAGTTTTAACCCAATACCTTCGTATTTCTTCTGGAGCCCTGTACCTTCACTTATCCCCAATCTTTTCTCCATTTTCAACTTCTCCCTCTTCTCCACTGGCTCCTGCGACTCTATGTATAAACACAATCACATTTCTCTCATTTTAGAGGCAAAAACCAAAAAAAAACCCAACTTCCCCTGGTTCACAGTCCCCCTATAGTTCTTTCTTTACATTTTGTTTTGGTCAAACATTTTGAAACATATTCTATACATACTGTCTTCACTTGACTTTTCACTTACTCCCCCACCCACACAATCTGACTTCTACCTCCACACTCCACCGGAACTACTCAAAAAGGAAGCCAAAACCTTTATACTGCCAATTCTTAAAGAAAATTTTTGTCCTTATCTTTCTGGACTTTCCTAGGATACTTGGCAACATCATTCCTTCATTCATTTTGACATCCTATAGTGTATTTATTGTCTTGGAACTCTCATTCTGGTTCTTTTTATACACCAGGCAATTTCTTTTTAAGGTTTCTTCCGACTGTCCTCCTCCTTGGCCTGAGAATTAAATACTGTGTATTCCCGAGTTCTACACTTAGCCTACTGTCTGCTTCTTTCCTTCCTTCCTTCCCCTCCCCACCCCTTTCACTCTCAAATATACATGTGTTTGAAAGTGTATATATGTATATTAGGTTGAACCTCAAATTGCCAATCATTAACCATCTTTGACCTACCAAAAAATGGTAATTTTCTATGGTCCAGCCTAATGTTTAAACAGCTCTTTAGCATGGAACAATAAGAAAAAAAAACAACAACAAAGAATAACCCAATTAGAAGACTGAGAGAGAATTGCAAAAAAAATTCAAACTGAAGTCTCTGAAATGTTAAAAAGAAAGTTACAAAAAAATTACTTAATTGTCCCTCTTTTAGAATAGGAGTAACCACTCTGTAAGAAAGTGGTTCTCAAACTCATTCAGGTAGAACTTCTGGAAGCCATACTGATCTTCTTGGTGACCACCCCAAAATACTAACATATTATAAATAAGGTTGGAACAATTTTATTAGCAGAAAACCACCATTATAATAAATATAGAACATGAATGCCATGGGGAGTTTTGTTTGCTTTGGTTACTACTGCATTCCCAGTGTCAAAAAGCGTATATAGTAGGTGCTCAAAAAATATTTCTGAAATGAATAAATGTATCTACAAA
>NW_012101370.1:85025-85297 GCF_000951045.1 Mandrillus leucophaeus
TCAACCTAAATCGATATCCTCACTACCATCGTCTGAACCCAGCTTCCAATTAAATGGTTTCACAACACATCCTTAAACTTGGGCTGGGTGTGGCGGCTCATGCCTGTAATCTCGGCACTTTGGGAGACCAAGGCAGAAGGAATGCTTAAGCTCAGGAGTTGGAGACCAGACTGGGCAATACGGCAAAACCCCGTTTTTACAAAAAAAAATACAAACAGAAAAAAAACCCACAAAAAAACAACAGAAAAGACTAGCCAGGAATGGTGGTGCAC
>NW_012101371.1:0-1396 GCF_000951045.1 Mandrillus leucophaeus
TGAAACCCCATCTCTACTAAAAATTCAAAAATTAGCCGGACGCAGTGGCATGGACCTGTAGTCTCAGCTACTCGGGAGGCTGAAGCTGCAGAATCACTTGAACCTGGGAAGCGGAGGTTGCAGTGAGCTAAGATCATGCCACTGCACTCCAGCCTGGACAACAGAGTGAGATTCCATCTAAAAAATATATATACACACACACACACACACACACACACGGATGTGTATATATATACATATTTATATTTATATATGTATATATATTTTTAGTCATTTTTCATATTTTTATGTGTGTGTGTGCATATATATATATATACACATACACACATATCTGTTCATGTCCTTTGTTCACTTTTTAATGGGGTTATTTATTTTTTCTTGAGCTGATCAAGTTCCTTGTAGATTCTGGGTATTAGCCCTTTGTTAGACGCATAGTTTGCAAACATTTTTCCTCATTCTGTAGATTGTCTGTTTATTCTGTTTATTGTTTCTTTAGCTGGGCAGAAGCTTTTTAGTTTAATTATGTCGTATTTGTTTATTGGTTGTTGTTGTTGCATTTGCTTTTAAGGACTTCATCATAAATTCTTTGCCTATGCCATTGTCCAAAGGAATTTTTCCTATCTTTTCTTCTATGATTTGTATAGCTTTAAGTCTTATGTTTGGATCTTTAATTCATGTTGAGTTCATTTTTTTATATGGTGTATGAGTTTGTTTTCACACTGCTGATAAAGACATACCTGACACTGGGAAGAAAAGTAGGTTTAATGGGACTTATAGTTCCACATGGCTAGCAAGGCTCAGAATCATGGCAGGAGGTGAAAAGTCCTTCTTACATAGTGCTGGCAAGAGAAAAAATGAAGAAGATGCAAAAGCGGAAACCCCTGATAAAACCATCAGATCTTGTGAGACTTATTCACTAGTATGGGAGCTGTATGGGGAAACCACTCCCATGATTCAAATTATCTCCCACCAGGTCCTTCCCGCAACACTTGGGAATTATGGGAGTACAATTCACAATGAGATTTGGCTGGGGACACTAAGTCAAACCATATTATATGGTGAGAGGTGTGGGTTCCGTTTCATTCTTCTGCAGTGCCATTTATTGAATACAGTGTCATTTCCCCAGTGTATATATTTGTTGAGTTTTTCAAAGATCAGTTGGTTATAGGTATGACATTTTATTTCTCTGTTCTCTATTATGTTTCATTGATCTCCGTGTCTACTTTTATACCAGTACCATGCTCTTTTGGTTACTATACCCTTGTAGTATAATTTGAAGAGAGGTAATGTGATTTCCCCAGCTATATTCTTTTTGCTTAGGATTGCTTTGGCTATTCAGGCTCTTTTTGGTCCCATATGAACTTAGGATTGTTTTCTAATTCTGTGTAAAAAAAAA
>NW_012101371.1:1446-2700 GCF_000951045.1 Mandrillus leucophaeus
GTTATTTATTTTTTCTTGAGCTGATCAAGTTCCTTGTAGATTCTGGGTATTAGCCCTTTGTTAGACGCATAGTTTGCAAATATTTTTTCTCATTCTGTAGATTGTCTGTTTATTCTGTTTATTGTTTCTTTAGCTGGGCAGAAGCTTTTTAGTTTAATTATGTCCTATTTGTTTATTGGTGGTTGTTGTTGCATTTGCTTTTAAGGACTTCATCATAAATTCTTTGCCTATGCCATTGTCCAAAGGAATTTTTCCTATCTTTTTTTCTATGATTTGTATAGCTTCAAGTCTTATGTTTGGATCTTTAATTCATGTTGAGTTGATTTTTTTATATGGTGTATGAGTTTGTTTTCACACTGCTGATAAAGACATACCTGACACTGGGAAGAAAAGTAGGTTTAATGGGACTTATAGTTCCACATGGCTGGCAAGGCTCAGAATCATGGCAGGAGGTGAAAAGTCCTTCTTACATAGTGCTGGCAAGAGAAAAAATGAAGAAGATGCAAAAGCGGAAACCCCTGGTAAAACCATCAGATCTTGTGAGACTTATTCACTAGTATGGGAGCTGTATGGGGAAATCACTCCCATGATTCAAATTATCTCCCACCAGGTCCTTCCCGCAACACTTGGGAATTATGGGAGTACAAGTCACAATGAGATTTGGCTGGGGACACTGAGTCAAACCATATTATATGGTGAGAGGTGTGGGTTCCGTTTCATTCTTCTGCAGTGCCATTTATTGAATACAGTGTCATTTCCCCAGTGTATATGTTTGTTGAGTTTTTCAAAGATCAGTTGGTTATAGGTATGACATTTTATTTCTCTGTTCTCTATTATGTTTCATTGATCTCTGTGTCTACTTTTATACCAGTACCATGCTCTTTTGGTTACTATGCCCTTGTAGTATAATTTGAAGACAGGTAATGTGATTTCCCCAGTTATATTCTTTTTGCTTAGGATTGCTTTGGCTATTCAGGCTCTTTTTGGTCCCATATGAACTTAGAATTGTTTTCTAATTCTGTGTAAAAAAAAAAAAAAAAAAAATTGTGTATATTGGTAATTTGAAGGGTTATGTTGAATCTATAGATTGCTTTGGGCAGCATGTTTACTTTTAAAATACTAATTCTTCCAATCCATAAGCATGGCATGTTTTCCATTCATTTGTGTTGTCTACAATTTCTCTCATTGGTGCTTTGTAGTTCTCCTTACAGTGATCTTTCACCTCCTTGTTTAAATATATTCCTGGGTATTTTT
>NW_012101371.1:5935-8746 GCF_000951045.1 Mandrillus leucophaeus
GGGCTGCAGACAGCAGGCCTGAAAGAGCAAATTAGCATGCTGTAACACCCTGTCTGGGGCTTCAGGGTCACAGACACCACTGCCTGGGCACCACCACATTTCCTTCATCTGGACACTGGAATCCACCATGAGAGTCACTTGTCACATGCCTGGTCCAGCCACAAGCCCCACATTGAGCCCTCGCTTTTTCCAGCACTTGGGATGGCTAGCTGGACCCTGCACTTGCTCTCTCACACACCCCCTCCAGCCAGGGACTAAGTGCTTAGTTGCAGCAGCCACAGGGTCCACACACTTACCACCATATAAGACATGCCTTCTTCCCCTTCTGCCAAGATTATAAGTTTCCTGAGGCCTCCTCTGCCATGTGGAACTGTGAATCAATTACATCTCTTTCCATTTTAAATTACCCATCTTGGATCTTTCTTTATAGCAGTGTGAGAACCGATTAATACACATATATCCAAAGTGCAATTGAGTTAAACAGAAGTTATCAAATGATCACGTTTGCCGACCACTCCGCGACTTCTCTCTCCTCCCATTTTTACTTCACATTTTTCAATATTTGGGAGGTGACAGCAGTGTCAAGAGAGCATGACGAAAGCCACTTTAGTGGCTGCTTCCACCCTTTTAATAAATGAATGAATAAAATAATTCTATTCAACATTTAGTGATGGTCAAATGTAGTGCAGGCACTGTTAGGCTGAACCTCACAGTACTGAGTTGTTCTTTTCCCTTGCTTCAGATTTTATCTCCTAAGATAAAATTATTTTGCTTAAGAGTCTTTCTTTTCTTTTGCTTTTTTTTTGAGATGGAGTCTCGCTCTGTCACCCAGGCTGGAGTGCAGTGGCACTATCTCGGCTAACTGCAGCCCGTGCCTCCTGGATTCAGGCGATTCTCCTGCCTCAGCCTCCTGAGTAGCTACGATTACAGGTGCCCACCACCACACCCAGCTAATTTTTGTATTTTTAGTAGAGATGGGGTTTCACCAGTTTGGCCATGCTGGTCTGAAACTCTTGACCTCAAGCAATTCACCCGTCTCAGCCTTCCAAAGTGCTGGGATTACAGGCGTAAGCCACCATGCCCCGCCTAATTGCTTAAGAATCTTCATTGTGTATTACGAATTATTTGCAACACACTTACACAAGTAGCACAGTGCCTGGAACATACTAAGTGCCCAATTCTTTTGACAGATCGTTTCCTTAGTGATCACTGATTAAGAGTTCTTTAAAAGTTCAAAGACAATAAAAATAGTATATTTTTGTGATTACTTCTTATTCTTACATAAATTTTAGTGAATTAATGAATTTAATATTTTTAAAGTGCCACAACTGAAAAAGATGACCTTCAAATGCTTGTGCTCAACCTTGGGTAGCCTTGTAGGGTGATCCTATGCATGTGTCAAATACAGCGAGTTTGAAATAGCACATTAAATTACATATTTTCAATTATCAGAGATCTTGCAATGTTTGCCTATTTGAGCCTCATTCTATCACTACATCACATGTTATTCATGTCCAATTTTGTTTTTTCATTCTCTTACCTTTTTTTGTAATCCACATACCCACAGTATAGTTCTTTATTTGATGCTTTCATCTTCTAGCTCAAGACTAAGACAATGTAAAGACACATGATGAAAAGAAATTTGGATTTGTAAACATAAACTCCTAGATCTCAAGCATTCTCCAAGTTTGATTATGTTCCCCCTACCCAACAACGAGAAAAAAAGTGTTAGACTCAACATGCATAAATATTGAAAAAAATGACTTGCCTAAACTGACTGAATTTTTGTCACTTTTAATGGGAACTCATAACAATGACACAGCTTCCTTTATATATCATGGACTTAAAATAATGCCAACTGCACTTTTACTGAGCCTCTAAGTCATGTGTTGAGCATGCGAAGGTGAAGGATTCTATCAATTTTATTTCACTCTTCTGTTGGCCTCTGCATTGCACATCTTTGAATAGATTTTTCAAATAATCTCACTGAAATCGAGACTCTTAGAGTCCCCTCTGGCAGATCTATAAATCACATGTTTTAATAGAGACTTCTATATTCTGGACCTTCTCTATTTTTCTATTAGTTTGCACATAAGGTTGTTGTCTACCTTTCAACTTCCATGAGCTATAAAGTCATATCCTTAAGCATAGTGTTCTGATTTTCTTCTGGATCAGCTAATTTAGCTCTTTACTTTTGTCATAAGAGTAACAATAATTTATTTTGGACTTCTGTATACAACTGCTTCTAAACTTCCAAGATTTCTATTGCTGTTACAAATGACTGCGTGTCTGTAACACCGACTATCCCAAAAACTTTTCTCTGAGCCTACTAGCTAATAAAGCAATTGCTAGACCAAGGAACCTAACTTATGATAAATGGTCAAGTACTTTAGGGTCGTTATCTATATAAAACAAAGAACCTTTCAGATGACCTTGTGGATACTTCAACACCTGGTAAAGGTATAAATAAATTTAATTGCCAAAGATCCACACTTAGGAAGATAAAAGGGGCAAAGGAGACTGAACCATACAGATAACATCACAAACTTCATTTAGTCATTAGATTGAACTTCACTCTTGCAGTTTCATCTCCTCCTTTTTTTTTTTTTTTTTTTTTTTCTACAATGAAGTTTCTGAAAAGTAGTACAGCAGGCAAAGAAAATCTGCAGGAGACAGCAGAAGGAAAAGCAATTATTCTGAATAATCTACACATAAAATGAGTGAATATCTTTATTTAAAAAAATCTAAGTTGGTGGCTGGCACATAGCTTTTATTCCTGAAACAATGGCATAAACCTATTGCTCTGAATTT
>NW_012101371.1:9591-11645 GCF_000951045.1 Mandrillus leucophaeus
TGGATTAACCATTCACAATTCAGAATATTGAAGTAGTTAAAGCATAACAACAGACCACTGCTGGCATTTAATGTAGACATTAAAATTCTAATGACTCATTCCCCTGTCGCAGATGAGGAAAAGAATAGAAATAGACATAACAAGGATCTGTTCTTCTGAAACTAATTATAACAGGAATTTGAGATGGTAAAGACTTCATCTATTCATGTAAATCAGTGTTTCCTTTAACTTGGTAAAGAAGGCCCTGTGATTTACCAAAATTGAGGATTTCTGGACTCAGGTTAGTTTAGGGTTCAGTACTAAAAGAGTTCTTTTGAAAATAAAAAGACAGAGGGTGATGTGAAAAAAGAGAGAAAGGGGGGTTATAAACATAGGTGTACCCTCCTGAGGGCATAATTTAAGAAAAATTTTGATTTTTTTTTTTTTTAAAAAAACAGACTTTAAGGAAAAAAATTATAATCATTCTATGACAAGAAGTGAATGTCTATACAAAATGTTTCCTTTTTTGTGCTATCATAATACAATCTCAGATATTAAACACTATTCTTATCCTACACTGTAGGAAATAATAGTTATAATAATTAATATGTATATTTCTTGAACCCAGGACAGGTTCCTTGCAAGGCCCTAGTGATATCAGATGATAAATACAACATGTTTCCTGTCCTCTTGGAGCCTACAGTTGAGTTACTAAGAGATACATTAATCAAATAATCACACAAAGAAATATAGCATTGCCACTGTAATAAGAAATATGTTAGTCACACTGAGATTATTAGAATCTCTAATGTAAGGACCTGACCAAGATAGGGGGTCCCAGAAAGCTTAGCCAAGGAAGTCAAGATTGATTGAAACTTGGAGGAAAGGGAAAATTAATTGGTGAAGAGGAGAAAGGACTCCTGGTAGAGGGAATCTCTGAAAATGGAAGGATAGGAGAAAACACAGCAGTTTTGAGACTATGAGAGATCAATGTGCTTGGGCTGTACAAAGATTGAGGGAAGGATTTTGCATTAGATGGAGAAAAATAGGAACCAAATTATATGCAAGGGTTTGTATCTTATATTCCATGTTAAGTATTTAAGATCTGTTCTTTTGGCAATTTCAAGTTTGTGTTATTATTAACTATAACCACTCTGCTATGCAATAGAATTAGAGAACTTACTCCTCTTGTCCACTTGAAAGATTGTAATTTTTGGCAAACATTTTCCCATATCTCACCCTCTCCCAAGCCCCAGATAACATCACTCTAGTCTCTGAGTTCTACATTTTTAGATTCTACATATAAATGAGATCATGCATCATTTGTCTTTCTGTACCTAGCTTATTTCACTTAGTATAATATCATCCAGGTTAATCCATGTTGTTGGAAATAACAGAATTTTCTTTCTTTGTAAGGCTAAATAGTACTCCATTGTGTGTGTGTGTGTGTGTGTGTGTGTGTGTGTGTGTTTCAGAGGAAAACTCCAAAACTGCATTTTTCTTTTGCCTCACTTCACCACAATCATCAACACAGAAGACGACTTCTGTGACCAAAGGCGTGGGAGTTTTTTCACACACACCAAGCAGTGGACACCAGCTGGGTGTCCTTCAACCCAGTTTTAACACCATCTACCCAGAGAGAGTGTCAGAATTCACAAGTCGAGGGCTCAGTCTCCCAAGACCGCCCCCTCCTTCCCTCTAGTCACATGTTCGGGCCTCTAGAAATTCTGACTGACTGGCTTCAAGGCAGAGTTTCTACAACCTTCTCTTTGAGTTCAGTTAACGTGCTAGAGCAGCTCACCGAAGTCAGGGCGACATTTACTTACACTTACTGGTTGAGTAAGGAGATCTTAAAGGACAAATAAACAGCCAGATGAAGAGTCACATGGGGTGAGGTCTGGAGGGGTCTGGAGCGCAGGAGCTTCTATCCTCATGGAATTGGGGTGTTCCACCCTCCTGGCATGTAAATGAGTTCTTCTTTACCTTTCTGTCAACCTCCATGTATCCAGCTTTCCAGAAGCTCCCCAAACCCTGTCCTTTGGGCCTTTTACAGAGACTTCATTTATTGTCCATGA
>NW_012101371.1:11695-13008 GCF_000951045.1 Mandrillus leucophaeus
ACTTCTGTGACCAAAGGCGTGGGAGTTTTTTCACACACACCAAGCAGTGGACACCAGCTGGGTGTCCTTCAACCCAGTTTTAACACCATCTACCCAGAGAGAGTGTCAGAATTCACAAGTCGAGGGCTCAGTCTCCCAAGACCGCCCCCTCCTTCCCTCTAGTCACATGTTCGGGCCTCTAGAAATTCTGACTGACTGGCTTCAAGGCAGAGTTTCTACAACCTTCTCTTTGAGTTCAGTTAACGTGCTAGAGCAGCTCACCGAAGTCAGGGCGACATTTACTTACACTTACTGGTTGAGTAAGGAGATCTTAAAGGATAAATAAACAGCCAGATGAAGAGACACATGGGGTGAGGTCTGGAGGGGTCTGGAGCGCAGGAGCTTCTATCCTCATGGAATTGGGGTGTTCCACCCTCCTGGCATGTAAATGAGTTCTTCTTTACCTTTCTGTCAACCTCCATGTATCCAGCTTTCCAGAAGCTCCCCAAACCCTGTCCTTTGGGCCTTTTACAGAGACTTCATTTATTGTCCATGACGGAAGCATGGATAACCATGTTGAAATGTGATTGGTCAAAAAGAATGTAATCTAAAGCCTCTGAGGCCTGTATGTTGAGATTCTTCTTTCCCTCTCTGTGCAGAGTTGCTTCCTCCAGAGAAGCAAGCAGGAGTCTCTGGAAAGAGGGTCTTATGACCCACAGTCGGATTAGAGTCCTGCCTTAGGCAAGTGAAAGAGGGACACAAAAGGGTCAGAGAGACAGGTTTTGTTTCCTGAGTTCTGAGGCTTTAAGTGCCTCAACGTCATAACAAAAGACTGTAACAATGGTTATGGGAGTTATGAGCTATGAACCAAGGCTGAAAACCACTATACAAATATATTCATAATATCACAGTGTATATATACCACATTTTCACTATTCATTCATTCATTGATGGTTGCTTCTTTGTATTGACTATTTTGATAATCCTGCCAGAAACATGGGAGTACAGGTATCTTTTCCACACACTGATGTCATTTTCATTGAATATATAGCTAGACACAGAATTGCTAGATCATATGGTACTTCTATTTTTAATTTTTTGAGGAATCTCCGTATTAGTTTCCATAGTAACTGGAGTAATTTACATTCCCACCAAGAGTTTACAAGGGTTCCCTTTTCTCCACATCACCAGCTCTTATGTTTTGGCTTTGTGATACTAGACATGATAGCGCATGTGAGGTAATATCTTGTTTGGTTTTAATTTTTATTTCCCTGATGATTAGTAATATCGAGCATTATTTTCATGTACATGTTGTTCATTTATATGCCTTCTTT